>NW_027397087.1:20372491-20434978 GCF_003265705.2 Callorhinus ursinus | reverse complement strand
AGAACAGATCAACGAAACTAGGAGCTGGTTCTTTGAAAGAATTAACAAGCTTGATAAACCCCTGGCCAGACTTATCAAAAAGAAAGAGAAATGACCCAAATCAACAAAATCATGAATGAAAGAGGAGAGATCACAACCAACACCAAAGAAATACAAACAATTATAAGAACATATTATGAGCAACTCTATGCCAGCAAATTAGATAACCTGGAAGAAATGGATGCATTCCTAGAGATGTATCAACTACCAAAACTGAACCAGGAAGAAATAGAAAACCTGAACAGACCTATTAACACTAAGGAAATTGAAGCAGTCATCAAAAATCTCCGAACAAACAAAAGCCGAGGGCCAGACGGCTTCCCAGGGGAATTCTATCAGACATTTAAAGAAGAATTAATACCTATTCTCCTGAAACTGTTCCAAAAAATAGAAATGGAAGGAAAACTCCCAAACTCATTTTATGAGGCCACCATCACCTTGATCCCCAAACCAGACAAAGACCCCATCAAAAAGGAGAATTACAGACCAATATCCTTGATGAACATGGATGCAAAACTTCTCACCAAAATACTAGCCAATAGGATCCAACAGTACATTAAAAGGATTATTCACCACGACCAAGTGGGATTTATCCCTGGCCTGCAAGGCTGGTTCAACATCCGCAAATCAATCAATGTGATACAATACATTAACAAAAGAATCATATGATCCTCTCAAGAGATGCAGAAAAAGCATTTGACAAAGTACAGCATCCTTTCTTGATCAAAACTCTTCAGAGTATAGGGATAGAGGGTACATACCTCAATATCATAAAAGCCATCTATGAAAAACCTACAGCGAATATCATTCTCAACGGGGAAAAGCTGAGGGCTTTTCCTCTAAGGTCAGGAACGCGGCAGGGATGTCCACTCTCACCACTGCTATTCAACATAGTATTAGAAGTCCTAGCCACAGCAATCAGACAACAAAAAGAAATCAAAGGCATCCAAATCGACAAAGAGGAAGTCAAACTCTCACTCTTTGCAGATGATATGAATCTGTATGTGGAAAACCCAAAAGACTCCACCCCAAAACTGCTAGAACTCATACAGGAATTCAGTAAAGGAGCAGGATAGAAAATCAATGCACAGAAATCAGTGGCATTCCTATACACCAACAACAAGACAGAAGAGAGACAAATCAAGGAGTCGATCCCATTTACAATTGCACCCAAAACCATAAGATACCTAGGAATAAATTTAACCAAAGAGGCAAAGGATCTGTACTCAGAAAACTATAAAATACTCATGAAAGAAATTGAAGAAGACATGAAGAAATGGAAAAACGTTCCATGCTCATGGATTGGAAGAACAAACATTGTGAAGATGTCAGTGCTACCTAGAGCAATCTACACATTCAATGCAATGCCCACCAAAATACCATCCACCTTTTTCAAAGAAATGGGACAAATAATCCTAAAATTTGTATGGAACCAGAATAGACCCCTAATAGCCCGAGGAATATTGAAAAAGAAAAGCAAAGCTGGCGGCATCACAATTCCGGACATCCAGCTCTATTACAAAGCTGTCATCATCAAGACAGTATGGTACTGGCATAAAAACAGACACATAGATCAATGGAACAGAATAGAGAGCCCAGAAATGGACCCTCAACTCTATGGTCAACTCATCTTTGACAAAGCAGGAAAGAATGTCCAATGGAAAAAAGAGTCTCTTCAACAAATGGTGTTGGGAAAATTGGACAGCCACATGCAGAAGAATGAAACTGGACCATTTCCTTATAGCACACACAAAAATAGACTCCAAATGGTTGAAAGACCTAAACGTGAGACAGGAGTCCATCAAAATCCTAAAGGAGAACACAGGCAGCAACCTCTTCGACCTCAGCCACAGCAACTTCTTCCTAGAAACATCGCCAAAGGCAAGGGAAGCCAGGGCAAAAATGAACTGGGATTTTATCAAGATAAAAAGCTTTTGCACAGCAAAAGAAACAGTCCACAAAACCAAAAGACAACCGACAGAATGGGAGAAAATATTTGCAAATGACATATCAGATAAAGGGCTAGTATCCAAAATCTATAAAGAACTTATCCAACTCAACACCCAAAGAACAAATGATCCAATCAAGAAATGGGCAGAAGACATGAACAGACATTTTTCCAAAGAAGACATCCAAATGGCCAACAGACACATGGAAAAGTGCTCAACATCGCTCGGCATCAGGGAAATCCAAATCAAAACCTCAATGAGATACCACCTCACACCCGTCAGAATGGCTAAAATTAACAAGTCAGGAAACGACAGATGTTGGCGGGGATGCGGAGAAAGGGGAACCCTCCTACACTGTTGGTGGGAATGCAAGCTGGTGCAACCACTCTGGAAAACAATATGGAGGTTCCTCAAACAGTTGAAAATAGAGCTACCATACGATCCAGCAACTGCACTACTGGGTATTTACCACAAAGATACAAATGTAGGGATCCGAAGGGGTACGTGCACCCCAATGTTTATAGCATCAATGTCCACAATAGCCAAACTGTGGAAATAGCCAAGATGTCCATTGACAGATGAATGGATAAGGAAGAAGTGGTATATATACACAATGGAATATTATTTAGCCATCAAAAGGAATGAGATCTTGCCATTTGAAATGACGTGGATGGAACTGGAGGGTGTTATGCTGAGTGAAATAAGTCAATCAGAGAAAGACATGTATCATATGACCTCACTGATATGAGGAATTCTTAATCTCAGGAAACAAACTGAGGGTTGCTGGAGTGGTGGGGGGTGGGAGGGACGGGGTGGCTGGGTGATAGACATTGGGGAGGGTATGTGCTATGGTGAGCGCTGTGAATTGTACAAGACTGATGAATCACGGATCTGTACTTCTGAAACAAATAATGCAATATATGTTAAGAAAAAAAGAAGAAGAAGATAGCAGGAGGGGAGGAATGAAGGGGAGTAAGTCGGAGGGGGAGACGAACCATTAGAGATGATGGACTCTGAAAAACAAACTGAGGGTTCTAGTGGGGAGGTGGGTGGGGGGATGGGTTAGCCTGGTGATGGGTATTAAAGAGGGCACATTCTGCGTGGAGCACGGGGTGTTATGCACAAACAATGAATCATGGAACACTACAGCAAAAACTAATGATGTAATGTATGGTGATTAACATAACAATAAAAAATTATTGAAAAAATAGTACATTTGCTTGCAGGACTGCATGCTGTCTCAAGGCCCATTCAAACACATGGAATCCTTTGTGTCATCATGATTCAAAACATTTAGTAGATCAGTCAAATGTGTTGCACAGATAAGACAAAGGGGCATTTGGAGCCATTTCCTAATTACCTGGTTGCTGTTCTAAAAGCAAAGAATGGTAATTCTCAAAATGCGGTCCCCTGAGCAGATCACATCAGCTGGGAATTTGTTAGTAATACAAATCATCAGGCCCCACCCAAGCTACGGAATCAAAAAGTCTAGGGATGGAATTCAGCAATGTGTTTTAATCAGCTACCCAGGCAGTTCTGATGCATACTGAAGTTCAAGAACTACCAGCATAAAGTATTATTTCCTTTAAAGCGGTGCTCTTCAATCCCCTGTTGCCAGCAAGTATAAAGTTAAAAGGATAATGCTAAGAAAAATATGATAGGGGTTAATTTCTGTCCTCTCCGGTGGGGATTTGCTTAGCTGAAGACTAAGTCCTTACAGCTAATAGGTTTTACAATGCCTTTCAGTCAGCAACATGCATACACTTTTGGGTCAGATGCAGTTTCTACCTTTTCGAATTCAACATTAAAAAAATGAAACAGGATAGAGACGATGCTTTTCTGAAACAAAAGAATAGTTAAATTGCTTATGAAAATATACACATGTTTAGGATAGGTGGGGTTATGTTCCAGATTCCATGGCCCTGTTCAGGAAAGTTTATCACAGTGAAATGTGTCAAGAGATTCAATTATTTTTGAGACATAGCAATGAAAATAATATTACCACTGTATCTAATGAGTTTGCTTTGTGGCCAGCAGAATAAGAGAATTTAGCTAAGCAAACGAATGCCCCTATTTCCCCTAAATGTCTTAATGATGGCTAACTTCTAGCATCTGAAGTACTGTCAGGAAGTTAGCAGGGTTATGGATAATTATGGATTCGACCATTCAGGACAATTATACCAATGCAATATTGTGAAGGAGTAATGCCTCTTCTGCTTACACAGCATGGTCATAATTCTTCTAAATCAATTACTACAAGTTCTCCAGAGCTTCATAACCAATATCTTATGACTTCCTGAAATGAAATTAAATTTTGGATTATCTGATTTTCTTTTTCATGTACTTATACAAATTAGATTGCAGATCAAGGAAATGCAATGGAGTTCTTTTCATAGGCTGTAGCATTTTTATGAAAAAATGAATACAGGGTGTATGTTTATTTGCAATTGCTCTGTACTGAATTATACTAAGTTATACTGAGTTTAATAAGCTATTAAAATAATGTAAACCAAAATATATCTGTTTTACTTTTGAGGTATTTGAGCTATCTGAAAATGATAAAATTATCATTCACCAATAATGAAAATGATTACCTGGCATCCAGACAATCATTTTGCCATTACTGTGTCATAAAGGGACCGATAATGCAGTAGGGTGATTGTGGTGTACATAATTTAACTTCTAGAACAAGTCAGTCCATACCATGGGTTGGCTACTTTATCTGGTTTAGCGTAGTGTGTCCCAAAATATGCACACGAAAAATCATGTGAGATGCTTTATATATATTTAAAAAAAAAAACAGACTCTGGGCCTCATTTCAAAGGTTATGTTTGTTTCCTGGCTCATGTGAGTTATTGTATTTTTTACATTCTTTACAGTAATCAGAGTTGTTATGCCAAACACATGCTCTTCGTTTTTACGCAAGGAAGTGTGTAGAAAAGTCATGATATAGGAGAAATTTAGTGGTTTGCTTTCCCTTTTCTTTCTAAATAGGGCACTAGGTAAAAAAAGAAAAATGTGCCCACATGGTCTCCAGGATATTGTGCATGCAGGTGGTAACAGTGTCTGGTTGGGACTGCTTATGGAGCCACTGACAAAAAACAGCATCACCCCTAGACTATCAGAGTGTTAGGCCAACTTGGACTCCAGAAAGAGAGTGTGTTTTTTTTTTTTTCCCCCTTAAAAAAAAAAAAAAAAAAAAGGTTTTCAACATTATTTCTGTTTCCAAAAGGAAAAGAGGCTGATCCTATCAGGAGAGAAGAGCTGCCCCAACAGCGGTCGGTTCAAGTGGCAGAGAGCTACAGCATCATGCAACCGGGCCTGCAAGTGATCAGCACTTGGCAGATGGTAGGAGAGGCAAGCCATGCTGCTATTAGGAGCCAACTAATAAACACATGGCATCCAAAACTATTTTGAGCAAGTACACAAGCAATTAATCATTTGCTAATTAGATTTCTGTAGCAAGAAGTGCACATCCTAGAACAGGTGATAGGGGACAAAATTTAAGAAACTCCTTAAAGGAGAAGAACTAGACAGGGAAGCTTCCTGCAACACAGTCAAGGTTTTATAACGAGTTCCACAGTGAGAGAAGAACTGGCATCAGAACATACTGAGTTCCCTCTCAAGGCCACCGAGCATGCCCGCGTTAAGTGCTGGATAAACTTCTCATATCAAAGGGTAAATTCTGTCATTCTCAATAAAATCCTTTTCCATCTTTATAAAATCCCCAAGTTAAGGAACCCATGTAGATACTGCCATATACAGGTAACTGGACTGGAAGGAGTTCAGCCTATTATTTTGAGATTCTGGTGCCCAGAGGAGGTCGAGGGTAGCAACTAGCAACTCTAACATAAGTCTGTGTTAATCACGGTTCTTTCTCTTTGGAGGCTCAATGTGACACCCAGACTTGAGTTTAGGTCTTGCTTTCTCCTGATAGTTCATCGATTCCCATGCCAGTGTTGACTGGGCCTGCCGAAAGCTTTTTCTGGTAACAGAGGATGAGGTGAAAGTTGAAAGTAATAAGATCAAAGAAACTGTGCATAGAAAGGAGACAGAACATCAAAAGATGATCAAGAGAGGGAGGGCCAAGGGGTGTATCAGATTTAAAGGCAGGAAAACAAAGGAGTTAGGGTCCATGCTGTCCCCCTAACAAATTACACTGTTAGAAACTGGACATTCATTTCATTCATTGAATTGCATTCTCCCTTTAAATTATGTATGGGGAATTTAGCAACTGACCTTACAAGAGTCACGAGGGCAGAAGGCACCAACACCAGTATTTCTTTCTTCATTACTTTCTCCAGTAAGAAGAGTTCTATGATTTAGCTATACAGTTGTAGCCAAATTTGTAATGTGAAACCCACACATTGCAAACCAGCAATTTTATGTGAGATAAAGAATCCATTCATGTTTGGTGAACAAGCTGCCCCACAACATTTTTGGTTGGTGAGTGGCTTGGCCCACATACCTTCCTTTAAGGACAGGTCTGATTTGTCTTGTTAATATTCAGCTCAGCAGGATATTACTCACATTTGAGTCCAACCATGGAATAGTGAGGAAATAGAAGTAGCATTAGGAGAAATTTCTGGAAATGTGGCATTTTAAATATAACTTTATCTTTCCATGATTTGTAATCTTTAGAATTCAGTAAAAGGAGGCAGAATTTCCTGTAAGAAATCGGTGATCTCTTCATGGCTCTTCAAACTGTAAGTGGACTTAAAGTCTGAATATAAAACATCACTAAAATTAAAAAGGGGATCATCCAACTATGATCCCCAATTGTTTGTGCTCACCTAATTTAGGAAAGAATTCAAAAATGAGACTCATGCCCTCGCACTGCAAAAACCATTAACACACCATAGGGAATGCAGCCTTATTGTATACAACATAAACGGATACTGCAGCAGCAGCAGAGCTCATGAAGGTTCATTTTTGAAGTTTTGTACCTTCACACACATCTCCTAGTGCTTCTCGTTTGTAGGATACTAAATAGCAAGCTCAGTTTCAAAGGACTGATGCTCTCTTAAGAGAGGGAAACGTACAAATGTCTCCTTGGGGTTAACAGCAACACCAGGTGTGAAGAAGCCCAGTCTTAAAAGAAGCATTTTCAGCCTTGTACATTTAGAAATAAAAGGGATCTTTGCTTTGAAATCCAACCTCACTTCACGTACATCTGGTACACTTACCACAATAAGGAACACTGTAACTGAAATCTTAAACAGAAATATTTCTACATTCTAGCTGCCCTTGTGTTTGTTTTAGGGAGGGGTGGGGCTGGGAGAATGCCAGCTCCATGACCTTCCCTCTTGGCACCAACTCCAGTCCCAAAGTCCCTGGACGCTCATGGTGGTTCGTGAAAGACTGTGGCAACAGCAGGAGGCATGTGCACAGCTAATATTTCACTGTCTGCCTGATCCAAACAAGCAAATGAGAAGAAGTAAGAAGTGCAATGGTCTTTAGGTTTGGGGGAAACAGCCAGGTAAAGGATAAGATGCTTACTATCACAAACCTCATAAAAGAATCTTTCTCCTTCCTTCTTCTGCTCGGGAATTGCAAGTCAAAGATGTTGGACAAAGACACGACACATTACAGACACAGCACGCAACACATTGTGACAAGAGATTTTTAGATGTGAACAATAAACCACCGATACACCAAAAATTGCTAGCACCACAAAGCACATTTCAGAACAAAAACTTTTATATCAAGTTGACATTGCACAATATGGTGAAAAAAAATCTGGAGTTTGTAGAACTTAACAGATCATTAGCATATGTGTATATATTTGTGTATATATGACTATATATTTACACACTACAAAAGGCTACTGACCACCTCCCTCCTCCCATTCACACTTTTCTGTTGTGGTTAATGACCACTTTAGTTATTAATGCAATTTTAAATTATTATTTCCTGTTCTTTAGTTAACCCATGTAAAAAACTTGACTGACACTTTGCATAGCAAAGAGATATGCTGCTAATGATCTCTAAGTAGATATTTGGCAAATGCAGGCATAAAAATATACCCACCTCTTTCCCTCCCATGGATTCAAACATTTTTTCCAGCTGGACCCGCAGTTGCTGAATATTGTTCATCAATATACAGGGCTACAAATAAAGCAAAAAACAAAAAGGTGGTGTGAGAATCCTTCATACGATAAATTATTGAATGAGTTTAACCTTAAATGTGATAAGTATACAACTATCACCGAAGTCCTATTATATTTGGCAAACAGAATAATTCTGCTATTTTCATTATACTTTTTAAAAGTTAAGAATGGAAGGGGGAAATATTACCACTTTGGGGAATGCAATTCAATAATATACCCAGACAATAAACGACTGGGGACTTAGTACTAATATTTCTTTTACTATTAACGTTGAGCCAAATTCTGTTTTTAAAGATTTACTTTAAGAAAAAGTTAATAGTTTAACTTTTCCATTATTCCACCATTTATAAAACCAAACACCATCTGAATTTTAAAAATCCAAGGGGGGAAAAAAGGTGCCTTTAATAGATTCTCTTTGGCTATAGATAAAGTCCGCACATTGGTACTCAAAGCCCTTAGTTCTCTGGCTCCAAACTAGTTTTTCCTTCCCATCTCTGTCTACTGCACTATGAGTAACTTCCCCCTTTAAGCAGCTTATTCCTCCCAAAACATCTGTACTTTCTAAACTCTGACTTGGCTTGGCATGTGGCCTCGTCACGTGAACCTCGTTGCCTATTTGAATCATATCCATCATTCCAGGTTTGAGCTTTCTCTTTCCCAGACTATATCCTTGTCACTCACTTGACGGTTGTTTTATTTAACTTTACATTTATATTGCTATTCACTGTCTCACCCACTGACCTTAAATACACCGTACATGCTGCTATGTCTTCTGCTCTTTCTTACTCCCGGAGTCCTGCACAGAGCCTTCCATAGAATACATGCTTAAAAATGTTTTTTGACTCAGTGTTTCCAAGGAGGCAGAAATAGAACAATAACACAAAGATGGAAAGCTTTGTGACAGGACTACATGTGGACTTAGAGTAATAGGAATTAGTTTATAACTGGAAAATAGAATTGAAAATAGTTATAGAATAATTTAATATTTCTTGCCTTCTGATCCAAAAAGCCAGTTGATTTGGGGGAGGAAAATAGTGAAAGAAAAGAAAATGGATATATCTTCCAAATTTCTGGGAAATGAGCCAATAATGAATTAGGCACAGAAAGGACTCACAGGACATCAGAGAGGTGTTAGCACTCATCAGTGGAAAGATTTTATTATTGTTTCAACCACATTACTGACCTTTGAAAAACTTTCTACTTGATTCTTAAAGTGACCACATCCTAACTTCGATTTATGAAAACAATTTTAAACTTTGATTCCGGTCACATAAATATTTTATTTCTCTAACACCGATATCTGAGATTTATATGCCATAGATTCTGTTCAGCAAGCTGAACCACAATATTCCACCAATGATTCTGATCCCCAGCTGTGACTGAGAGCCACTTGGATCTGGACTTAGTCTTTCCACAGTGTGTGTGGTCAGGGATTTAGCATCTTGACCCAAAGGCAAAGTGAACCCTCACTAGGGGGTAGGGTCATTGGGATTTTCTTTTTTCTTTCTCTTTATCTCTTTCTTTCTTTCTTCTTTTTTTTTCATTGCAGAGGGGAAAGATTTGGCTTGAATTTGACAGTCTTACCAGGGAGAAAATGAAGGTCAAAGAAAGACCATGACTCTTAATGAGAAGCAGGAAGAACACATGGGTAAAAGGTTGTATCACTCTGCTCCCCAAGGGTCTAAGTTAGTTAGGTAGACTCTTCTATGATTATTAGATATTAAGCTTATCTTTTTTGGCACATATAACAGTACTTTAGTACCAGCCGTATAAACAAAAACCAACCTCCAAGCCTTTTTTATATGACCATTTCCAATGGAAAAGAACAACCAAGAAACAGAATGAACTATAGGCTCACTTGGCATGGATTGCTATTGACCCCAGGTAAGGCTACATAAAAAAAAAAAAAAAAAAAAAAAAAAAAAGATGCAGTTATCCAGAGAGAGAGAAAAATAAAATATGAGACTCTTCTCCTTCATTGAGCTTTCTCTGACTTTGAAATGTTGAAATATCAATTTTATTGAATGAATTTATCAAATCATTTTGAGGACTGAATTACACAAATCTACCTTAAACCTAATCTGGAAACAGCTTTTCTTTCTTTCTTTCTTTTTTTTTAGTTACTGAAAACAAAACAGAAAACACACACAGTAAAGAGAACATTAACCTAATTGAGAAGTATCATTTGTTGATGAGTTTAGTTAGATAAAGTAATCTATGTTGAAGTTGTCATCTTTTTATTTATATGTAATTTGGCTTTTCCCCTAAAAATATCATAATGCATTTCATCTGATTTAAATCTGGAACAAAGTTAGGAACCTAAACTACAATGAATATGAAAGTTCTTTTGGGACTAGGGCCATTTCTATATGACCAAAGTGTGTTTCTGAGTTGAAAAAGATTTTTAAAAATATTCAAAATCGAATAATTCTGATTTGTGTTTCATTGCTATATTTTGGAGTATGAGAAAATGGATTAAAAAACTTGTGATCCATTTTCAATGTAAAACATCACAGCTAGAAAAAAAATTATTCTGTCACAGACATTTTAACTGTCATCTTTAATTCTGACCCGTGGGAAAGCAAATGTTATGGTCATCTCTGAAAGGATAGCTCTCTTTAAAAGTTTATAGATCAATCTGCAGATATAATAGGTATATGGCCATAAATATGCTGAGAAAAAAACACTTTTAATGTTCTTGATACTGAAATAGTTATATGTACAAAGGCGAATGTACAAAAGAACTTCTTCAACTTATCTCAGCTGAAAGCATAAACTAAGCAGTTAATTGTTATTCTTTCATGGAAAAGCTGAAATGAGGCTTGGCATTTGAATGATATCATTAAGATATCAGGACCTAGGAAAGAGAAGCATTGAGGAAAACTTCCTGGGCTGTAACATTTGCAACGGTGTTTTCTTTCTTTATAAATACTTGATTTTAAAAGTATAAAATATATGGAAAAATACAAATAATAATATAATAAACATTGATTTATGATTTGTTTCTCCAATGTTTTCAAAAATAAACTATAGAATGTTAACTCATAATATAGCAAAAAGTCTGTGGGGGTCTTTAAGTTTGATTTTCTTTTCTGAATGACAAGAACTATCCCGGGTAGTTCATAGCTACCTTTTTAAAATTTTCAAGTTGGCTATCTTGATATATCAGAATTTTTCCTGAAATTATCTGGCACTGTTTTGATTTTCAACATATTACTTTTCACATGTATTATAAATTTAATTGTAAATATATGCTCTGAGTAAATAAATATTCTATCTTGCCTATTAGAGTATAACCAATGGCAGTTAGAAATCACTGCTGAGATATCTGGGAATTTTAATAAAATTTCTGGGCAGCATATTAATTTAAGGGAAAGAAGTATCTTCTGGGACCCTCAAGAACCATTAAGACTGACTTATATTAATGAGCTGTCAGCAAGAGGTCAATGAGGTTTCAGCGAGAATTCTCTTTTGCCTGAGAGTGGGAACTAATTTTTTGAGAAGGAAAAAACTGATTTTCCTCTTTAAAAATCTAGTACTAACTTTTGAATATATTTTTTCAGTGTTTAAAAAAAATTCCTATAATGTTACCAATATATTTCTCCTAAAATGACATTTGGCGAATAGGAAAGATTTCACCTTCCACCATAGACTACGACTAATTATACTCCAAATCACTTTAGTTTATCTTGCTTCTCTTTGTGTCTTTTATTAAGTTGCAATGCTGGTTTGAATTTTATAAAGATTTTTTTAATCATCCAAAAAATAAAAGGCTAAGTTAATGATTTGGAGTAGAAACCAGCATTATTTCTTACATTAACTATCTTTCTCAATTTGAAAACTGAAAGATAAATTGTACTCACTTTGCTACCAGTGTCCAAACTACGCTATAGGTATCAACATAAACAAGTTTTTAATTCCTAGTTCTCAGCTTCAATGTTTTATGAGTATGTGGGTTTTTAATTGTTTATGTGAGTCTTGTTCCTTATCGTCAAAAACCACAAGTTGGCTGGCACTAAGATGCTCTCAACCTTCCTCTGAATTCTGTACTGTAGCCAGATCAGGATTCCTAGAGAAGTATTCAAACAATTTTTTTGAGATCCCTATTCCCTATTCCCCTTGAAAACAGAAAGAAAAAAAAATTCTCTTGCTTACTTATTTGTTAAAAAAAAAAAAAATGGATCTCAATTGAGGAATACTTGAAAGCAGATACAGTTTTACTTACCACATTTTCCTTATTGCAATATGAACTGAAGTCACTTGATACAATTGCAGCATACTGAAGCAGTACTTTATTGATAGTCTAGGGGAAAAGCATGAAATGTATCCAGTTAAATGTATCCAGTTATACTAGCCAGCTTAATGCTAATCAGGCAAACTCTTCATGTCTTTTTCAGTAAGAGAGGGCCAGATGCAGTGATTAGATCTATACCCTTGCCAAAAGAAGGATCTCAAACTATTCTGCTTAGATGACAATTTGTAATATTTCTGAGTACATGTGAAAGACATTCCACATGAATTCATTAATTCATTCCATTTTAACATAATCTGCTCCATCATAAAATTCTTTATTTCTAACTTTACTAAATACTCAGAAGATACTTGATTTGTGGCAACCTCCTCTATGCTTGGATACTTACTACCTAATGACCCTAATGCTCTTGCCCTCCCTTCCCACCCCCGAACAATCAAACTTTTCTTTGACTCCTTCCTCTCGGTTTCCAGTTCCTACACCCCTCTCTTCCTTACCACACATACATATACCATGCCCACATTCTCTGTGGTGGTCATTTTCTCAACCTTCTACAATGTTCTTAAATACCTTATACAATTATAAGTGGTGTCAGAGCATTCCTGAATATGTCCCTTAGTAATGAATATTTTCAGTAATTCTCTATGATAAGGAGCCTTACTAATATCAAAGACCACCTCTGAAGACTTTTGTTGCATTGTACTAATACATTTACCTTTAATTTACTAAATTAGTTATTGGTGCATTATTTTCTAAAAACATTGTCTAATTTTTGCCTTTCTTCTGTCCTCTTCATCTTAATTCCACATCTTCCTTCTCCATTTAATAACTATTTCTGACACGAAAGATGCCCTCCGTTCCACTAATTACGCAAAATAAGGAAAAACAAACACATTTGTTAGTTAAATTTTATTTCAACTACTTAAAAATATATTGATGTATTTGTTTTTTTTTTTTTTTTTTAAAGATTTATTTATTTATTTATTTGAGAGAGAGAGAATGAGAGATAGCACGAGAGGGAAGAGGGTCAGAGGGAGAAGCAGACTCCCCGCCGAGCAGGGAGCCCGATGCGGGACTCGATCCCAGGACTCCAGGATCATGACCTGAGCCGAAGGCAGTCGCTTAACCAACTGAGCCACCCAGGCGCCCTATATTGATGTATTTGTATCCTACTAGTTTTACTTACGTAGCTTGAATTATCACAAGCCAAATGTGAACATGATTTTCTTAGAAGAGAGAAAGCAATAATAACTGTAGATAAAGATTATCTCTTTTGCACAGAAAAGCAAAGACAAAAAACCTTCTATTTCCTTTTTTGTGTAACATATTCGTCTGAATTTTCTTTGTGCCTCAAATCAATTCAGGAGACACTCTAAACATCTCTCCTTTAGCTTAACCTCTTAAGCGACAAACCTGAATTCACCAAATATAACTATGAACTTGTTTTATAGACATTTAAGATCACAGTGAAAACCTAGAAGCAGGGATAAAATGCAGAAAGAGAATTGATATTTTGTGGAAGTGCAAAGTATTGTGGTAATATGCATCAGTTTAGATAGAAAGTTGGCCTTGGAAAATATAAAATCTTATCAAGCAGAAGACCAATAAATCTAGGAAAACAGATGGCTGATCAGACTGAAGTATTGTCCAAATGCAGTTGTTCAAATCTGGCTTTAGATATGATGCTGAAAATTACTGTGGACTTACCTGAAAATACTAATTCATTTGTACATATGAGCACGGCTTTCAACTTACAGGTTCTAATGACAGTGTAAACTCTGAAAAACCCTTTCACTATGTGGTAAAAACAAAAATGAAGAAAAGTCTGACTTGAGGAGCCTGTTGTCACTCAGAGATTCTAACTTGCTCCAGAGAAAGTTTGGAGAGGAGAATCCAGACATTCATTTCTGATTATTCTCAAGGTATCCCCCCATAGCCCAACACTTGACTCTACTTTACAAGAAAACCCTAGTCTGCTGAATGCCCACGTGGGGACAAATAACTGATACTACCATCTCACATCCACTAACCTACAAATGCTGATGGTTAGCAAGTTGGGATGAGCTGTGGGTAAGGCAAAGAGCTCAGCCATGTAGGATCTGGTTTAAGGCCTTGTGCCCATAAGAGTTGTGGATACACTGGCTATGAGAACATCCATTTCTTTACTAATGTACAAAGGATGCTTGAATGACAGTGCTCATGTACATTTTAGGGGCAACTTCAATTTTACTCTGATTTATTCAACAAAGTAAAACCATATCAGACATTATTTCTTTAATACCAGTAAGCAGTTACTTGAGACATACCGACCTAAGACACATCTCCTGCTGCCTCATAAGCATCACCTAAGAACTTGTGGAAGTTCAAGTTCTCTGGTTGTACCCGGGTCTACTGAGTCCACAATTCTGGTGTGTGTTAAGAAGCCTCCAAAGTAAATCTGATGCAAGTTAAAGTTTGAAAACCACAGTCCTAACGAATGCATAGCGGGGTGGAGGTTAACTCTTCAGAGAGAACCTGTTGATGGAAGGGGTACCTAGCAAAGCCTGGAAGATAGAACTTCTGAGTGTGTGGACTTACTAATGATTTCTCTCTGTGGGACTCTTGGGCTTCAGAAATGGGGACAGCACCGAGAGAGAGGCAAGAGCCTAACAGAAGCTGTTTGCATCATGTTCTATAATAAAGTATAGTTTATATGAAGAGAGAATCATGAAGTATAGATGATTATTTTTTGGATGCAGCAAAGGAACTGCCATTCAAACAGCTCCAGATTAAATACAGTGAAATTCAAATAGGATTATGGTGGTGAAGCCAGAGATTCTCTGCATTTAAAAGATCAAGCAGGATGACTAAAATATCTCCCATCCTCAATCTGCTCTCATTAGACTGCGGCTACTAGTGTTACTGAATGGGACAGCTATCAGTTACTCAGTATGATCTCCTGAGCTAATGCTGTGCTATTAGAATTAGAATCTTGTCAACACCACCAGTAGGTCCGTCTAGGATATGACTCTTGCAATCAGTAAGATAAGAAACCTGGTTCAAAATCCATCTTTCTAGCCCCACTCTATTCATGGGACATTTAGTATTAGAGCGATGCATGGAAGACAAGAAGAGTAGTATCTGTTAAGTGACGTTAAAAAGTCACTTCGGTGCTTTCTAGCACTGTATTTTAACATATGCAGCATAAGAAAGAACCCCCCCCCCCCCCGAGCTGCCTAGGTTTGGCCCAGAGGGTAAAAATAAATGTTGACGTTCTGCTCTCTGACTTACCAGTTGATTTGTGATGACACCAGACTGTGAAGGTAGGATGTCTTAGAAGCATTTCACCCATGCCATTTCTAGTTGGGTGCTTGGTTGAGTTATTGAAACTTTCTAAGCTTGTTTCATCATTTGAATAATTAGGAGAAATAATAGTACCTATGTCATGGGGTTATAGTGAAGGATAAGTGAGACAGTATGTGTAAAGTGATTAGCACATAGCAATGTTCAATTATGATCAGTACTTTTGAAAATTAGGATTATGTTCCCAAAGAACAAGAAATACGCGTGTCTCATTCACCATTGTATCTCCAGTCCCTGGACACTCAATAAAAAAACAGCCAGATTTGTGGCCAGGACTCAATTAATACTTGTTGGCTTGTTTTTAATAATGAAGATATCATTACTTCATATCGCTCTTCTTTCATTAAACTACTCATTCTTGTCAAGAGCAGCAGTAAAGCCATAGAACTATCCATGACCTATGTGTACACTTCACCTCTCATCACAGCTATGAAATATGAAACATTTGTTTAGTATACTGAGTCTTATATATGCTTTAGTAAGAACAAATCATCCCTTCAAGTCCCACTTTACAATGCCAAATCTTCCCAAGTGTTTTCGGATATCATTAATTATGTCTTTTCTCTGAGAGATGGTTTAAATCAATATAAGTCCCAGGAAGAGAATATGATTTCAATATTCTGATACAAGGATCCCTATTCCAAGAAGGATATGGTTTTCAAGACCAGTAGTCCCATCTGATGAAACAAAACAAATTCTAACAGTCTGACATTACTGTGAAATAGCTAATTCTATCAACCACAAAGTCCTATTTGATTTCTTAAAATCATTCCAACAAAATAGAATTATCTTTCAATGAAAATTACCAATTTCTGCTTTCCCAGAAAATGAGGTTCTTTTCTTACATTATTTCCTCACAATAATAATTGGGTAATTTTGAATTTACATGGATTAAGAATATTTTAGGTATTTAAAAAAATTTTTTTATTGTGCCAATAAAAGCTCACATTTCCTCAGTGGCACATGGAGCCTAATTCTTTTCTCCTCGCTTCAAAGAATGCATTTTCCTGTGCAGATTCTAACATATTACACTTTCCTCCAGCCCACTTGCAGTCTGAACGTGGCTGGGTGTGGCTTCACAGATGCAGAAAGGTCAAAAGTACCAAGGAGGGGAGGGTGGTCTGGAGCCCAGCTTTGTCTTGAGCCCCGGTGCCCCTTTCTTCCTGCTCTCTGCGCTTCCATGCCTCTACCTTACATAACCTGCTCCCTGACTACTCTGAGGGTGAATTCTAGTTACCTTTCTAATATCGTGCACCATTATAATAGTATGTTACTAAATATATTAACTCTGAGGTTATTAAATTCTCCATAGGACCCCTCCCCTTCCACGAGTCCCACAGAGTTCCAAGAATAGCATGTGACACACTTTTTTCAACAGTATCCCTAATGACTCCATTTCATTCTTCTCTTGGCAGTCACCCAAAATGCAGCTGCTTGTCAAGAAAAGACTTAACTTTGAGATTTTTTTTTTTAGAATAATTCTCCTGCAGAGCTTACTTGCAGGTTTCACCACATTGGGGAAGTTGAAATCAGCTGCTACCAAGAAAGTCCCCTCTGGAGATGATCAAAATAAATGATTTTAGCTATTATCTTTAAAAGTGGGAGGTTACTTTTATCTTCCTAATTAACATATAAAGACTAGAGTTCAAAGGTTAACAATACTTGATGGTTACTTGACGGTAAACAAATAATGTAATACAGTTTAGGCTGATGGTTTATGTACCTAAAAGCCTTCATTGGCTCCTCATTTTCTTTTTCAGCCTTTTGATTTTTTTTAAATTATGCCTCCTCATTTTCTACTAAAGATGCTCGGCCACTTTGCCTGTTCTTCAAGACTCCTTACAAGGAGGACCTAACTGTCCCACTATAATTCCATCACTCTCTACTAATCCTATGCTCTCTCTTCTTTGGAATCTCTCAGGAGAGAACCCGAGTCACAGAATGGTGGAAGGTGACAAAGACTCTCTCCGTGACCAAACTCTGGCCAGGCTACTCCCAGGCCTCTTCTCAACCAGGCCTCAACCTTGACCTATCAAGACTTGAACAAAACTGGGGTGGCTCAGTTGGTTAAACCTCTGCCTTCAGCTCAGGTCATGATCCCAGGGTCCTGGGACTGAACCCCACATCAGGCTCCCTGCTCAGCAGGGGGTCTGCTTCTCTCTCTCCCTCTCCCCTGCTTGTGTTCTCTCTCTCTCTCCCAAATAAATAAATAAATCTTTAAAAAAGTTAAAAAGACTTGAACAAAATAGTAACAGCTTCTAACAGCTTCTAACAGGCTTCCACCCTGGAATGATCTCAGATCCCCTTGAAGTGCCTACCTGAGGAAACTAACTACTGTCTTTATAAGAAAAGCCGATTTGGGCATGCAGAGCAATACCAGGGGAACATGTACATGTACAGAGGAAGAACTATGTGAAAATCCAGTAAGAAGGCTGCTATCCCTAAGCCAAGGAGACAAGCCTAAGGAGAAACCAAATCTGCTGATACCTGGATCTCAGACCTCTAGCCTCCAGAACTGCAAAAAAAAAAAAAAAAAAAAAAAAAAAAAAAAAAAAATTTCTACTTTTTAAGCCACCATCCTGTGATATTTAACCATGGCAGCCCTAGAAAATTAATACACTAGTTCATATCACGTGGCCTTGATTATTATGGGGAACTTTGTTTAAGATCTGGTGGGCAGGGGCTATATCTTTCATTTCTTCTATTTCCCTTGAAACTTTTGGTAAACTAGTAAGTACTTTGCAAGCCTTCTTAAACTCTTACAGGAGGAAGAGATCTTAAGCTTATGTAATCCAGTTAATCACAGTCTGTCAACTAAACTACATTTTATAAAAACGAAATGAACTGGGGATGCCTGGGTGGCTCAGTTGGGTGGGCATCTGCCTTTGGCTCAGGTCATGGTCCGAGCCCCACATCGGGCTCCCTTCTCAGTGGGAAGCCTGCTTCTCCCTCTGCCTGCCACTCCCCCTGCTTGTGCTTGTGTGCTCTCTCTCTCTGACAAATAAATAACAAATAAAATCTTTTAAAAAAATGAAATGAACTGTTCAGATTCATACTGTAGTTATTGGATGATTTGAAATCAGAACTCTGTTTTCATGACTCCAAGCCTAATATACTTTCATTGTAGTACAATGTGTGTTAAGAATATTTGCAATTTAAAAATGAAATGCCGAGGCTTACTTTCAGCTAAAAAGCACAATATCTGAAATGATTTTGCCACTCTTAGCAAGTCTCTTCAGCTACCAATGACTGAGTCACTAATGTGGATGACAAATAGATTTGTAAAGAATGATAAATCCATTTTAAGAAACAAGAAGGGCAGGAAGAAAGATGACAAACCTGGAAACCAAATCTATTGGTACTAGAATCAGAAATGAAATCGGGGTACTGGTGTCAGAGCAGACAAACAGCAACATCCGTCAGGTTCTGTGCAAGAAAATAATAACATGCCACAATCCCAGAAAAGAAAGCACTCATTCCCTCTAACCTACCTTCGCAAATCTTCTCATTAAGTGAGATAATGCTTCAGGATTAGGGCATTCCAGTTTCTTAATAATCTCAAAGCTCTGATTAAGCTGAGTGAAGACATCAACCACGGAACAAGAGAAGAGGGCATGATCAGATGTCTGCTGGAACTGAAGGGAGAGAAGGCGAAACCATCCCAATAAGCACATTGGAGGGAGTGTGGAGAGAGGAGAGTCATTCCACATAAATAACTCAGTCTCCTATATCATGCACCTTTATTTCACATGCCTTCTTTTCCCATTTAATAAAATGTGTACCTGTTTCAAAATCATTCATGTCCTTTTCTGGAAAATGTATTAGAACTCATATCAGGGGGCAGGCTGCTATTAATTGGTATCTCCATTGCTACATTGATGGACTGGTTCTTTTTATTTCTCATTCCCCATAGATATGAGGATGGTTTAGAAAGATACTATAGCTCAACACTTTTAAGTTGTTCCAGAGGGATCTTGAGGGTGTCTGTTCCCAATCTTGAAATCCTGGGAAGGTTTCAGGACGAGGAAGTTTTGTATAACCCTATTGAACTTGTAGACTCTGACCAATTCAAGAGGTAAAGGAATCCTGGAGCAAAAGGGTAACTAATTTTTTCTTTTTTTAATTTAAACAATTCCCTAAGGTTCCTGTCAGCCCTTCAAAGTTGTGTTTTACATTTATTTTGGTCATTAGAGGATTAAAATAAACCTTAATTAATAACAATGAGCCTAAATATTCCCATTATCTTAAAAGTGAGTACTGTGAATGAACCTTGCCAATAAGCAGTCTTAAAGTAATTTAAACTCACTCCATCTTTTTTGTCTCTTCCTAGTGCTCCATGAAGGAACTCCACTGATACATCTTCATTTTCATCCAGCCACTGCATGACAAAAGGCTCAAACCACCTAAAAAAAATTAATAATGTTACATACTATAAAAGATATCATTTACACATAATTAACAGTGAATGCTGCTCTTTTCTTATATGAGACTAATTCAGGACCAAAAATTTCTTTTCATTCCCCTTTTCGCAGTTCTGTTTCCTCAGAGAACTTGGGCCTTACTTCGTCAAACACATCCCTGCTTATTTACTTTCAATGTCTATCTCTTTCTTGGCTCCTCCCATGCTACTTTAAATATGCTTAGTTTCCAATTCCCGCACTACAATTTCCTTCACAATTCAAAATCCTGTAAAATGTAGATCTTATGTCCTGTCCTCTATCATGCCAATCTTTCACTTTTTAGTACTTTACTGATGGGCTTCCTTTCATCCATACCTACTCGTCTCCTGTAACTGATCCTGGGTGCTCACCTCTGGCTTGTTATGATCTACAATCTACCTGCAGTTGTGTTTTGTGAATGGTCTAAGTTTCAAAGTCCTTTTCTCCATGTGGTGGTACAATTGTATAGCACCCTTTAGTTAGAAGATCATCCTTTCCCCACTGCCTTGAATTGGCATCTTTGGTATAAATCAGGCAATGGCATATATGGGTTTGTCTCCAGACTAGTTTGTCCTACCGGTTTCTCCGTCATGTACTAACACCACACTCTTTTAATTAGTCTTGAGAACTGATAATGCAGCTCTCTAGGGTTTTTTTCTTTCTCTTCAAGACTGCCTTGGCTATTCCTAGCCCTTTGCATTTCTATATTATATTTTTTTAGTGAATCTGCCAATTTGCACAAAAATACCTGCTGGAATTTTTATGGGATTGCATTAAATCTCTAAGTCAATGGGGGGAGAATTACTATCTTTACAATAATGCATCTTTTTAGGAACACTGACTACTTTATTTTAGTTCATCTTAAATTTCTATTAGTAACACTTATAGTTGTCTGAGTAGAGGGCTTGCACATCTTTCATCACTATTCGTTTCTCATGGTTTTAATGCTATTCAAATGGTAAGGTTTATATGTAATTTTCTAATTGATTGTGGCTACTATATAGGAATTTAATTAACTTTTATATAGACTTATTATAGTCACTTTTTTGAGAGAGAGAAAGAGTGTGCCAGCATGAGGAGAGGGGAAGCTCAGCGTGGAGCCCTACCCAGGGCTCCATCTCACGACCCTGAGATCATGACCTGAGCCAAAATCAAGAGTCAGACATTTAACCTACTGAGCCACCCAGAAGCTGCTTTTTAAATTTTATTAGTTATCCTATAGTTTTTTTTGGATTTTCTAGATGTACTATTATATCATAGACAAATGTTGACAGCATCAACATATGCTTTTATAATCATTATACTTTTCTATCTCTTTCTTATCTTATTGTATTGCATAGGACTTTTAGTAAAATGTTAAATAAAGGTGATGTTATCAGCTATGATTCTCATTCTTGATTTCAGGGGGAAGCTTTCAAAATTTTATCCATAAGCATAATGTTTAGAGAGGAGATCAAGACAGCAGAGTAGGAAGATCTTGAGCTTCTGTTCTCCCACCAACACACCAAAATCTACAATTACATATAGAACTCATATCTCAGAGAATGAAGTGAAAATTAATAGAACAGATCTTGTACAACTAAAGATATAAATAAAAAGTCACATGGAAACAGTTAAGACAGGTAGAGAGATGGTCTGGTCAGGACCACTACCCCCATTGCGACCCACAGGTGTAGAAGCCTTCCCTGAAGAATAAGGGGTCTGAGATCCACACCGGGCTCCAAAGCCCAGAGAACCTGCACCAGGAAGATGAGCACCCATATCCAGGAGAGCCAGAGAGCAGCAGAAAATGGAAACTCCACTCTCAGTCACAGTCAGCCACACCAAAAGCCTGGCCCACCTTGGGCCTTGCAACTAGTCATGCCAGAGCCAACACTGTAAACTAGCACCCCTGAAGCAGTCACAGACTGGTCCCTCAGCCACACAGGTCAGGGTCAAGCCCCATTCACCAGAATGCCTACAGCAGTTGTAGCAGGGCCTAGCAGACAGATGTGCGAAGGGACAGCTCCCCATACAAGCAATTGTGCACGAAAAAACCCAACAACAACAACCTCTAGTCATAACAGGAGGGTGCATATGGCCCACACAGAAGACACCCCTGGGGCACCCAGCAGGTGACCAGGGGAGTTTATGATACTGGGCCCTACAGCACACCTTCTGCATAAAGCTCCTCCTTCAAGACCAGGAGAATTAGCTAATCTACTTAATACACAGAAAGAAGCACAAAGAGGCATAATGAGGAGACAGAATAATATGTCAAAAAATATGACAGAAAGAACAAGACAAAACCCCCCAAAGAGAACAAAATGAAATGAAGGTAAGTGACTTACCAGATAAACAGTTCAAAGTAATGGTCATAAAAATGTCTACTGAACTCAGGAGAAGAACGAATAAATACCCCGAGAACTTCAACAAGGATAGAAAATATTAAAAAGAACCAATCAGAACTGAAGCCTACAATAACTGAAATGAAAACTGTACTACAGAAAATCAACAGAACATTAGATTATGCAGAAGAATGGATCAGTGATCTGGAAGACAGGGTAGTGGAAATCATCCAAACTGAACATCAAAAAGAAAAAGGAATTTAAAAATGAGGATCACTGGGGCACCTGGGTGGCTCATTTGGTTAAGCATCCAACTCTTGGTTTCAGCTCAGGTCATGATCTTGGGGTTGTGAGATTGAGCCCCACATCAGGCTCTGTGCTCAGTTTGGAGTCTGCTTGAGGATCTCTCTCCCTCTCCCTCTGCCCCTCCCCATGCTCATGCTCTCTCTCTCTCTAAAATCAATCTTTAAAAATAAAAAATAAGGATAATAAAATAAATATAAATAAATAAAAATAAATAAAAAATAAGTTTAAGGGCCCTCTAGGACCTCAAGCATACTAACATTCATATTATAGTGGTCCCAGAAGAAGAAAAGATAGAAAAAGGGACAGAAAACCTATTTGAAGAAATAATCACTAAAAATATCCCTAACCTAGTGAAGAAAACAGATATCCAAGTCCAGGAATCACAGAGAATCTCCAAAAAGATGAATCTAAAGAGACCTACACCAAGATACATTATAATCCAAGTGTCCACAGTTAAAGATAAAGAGAGATTCTTAAAGCAGCAAGAGAAAACAATTATTTATGTATAAGTGAACCCCAATATGACTATCAGCTGATTTTTCAGCAGAAAATTTACAGGCCAGAAATAGTAGCACAATATATTCAAAGTGCTGAAAGGAAAAACAATTACAACCAAGAATACTCTACCTAGCAAGATTATCACTCAGAACTGAAGGAAGCATAAGGAGTTTCCCAGACAAGCAAAAGTGAAAGGAGTTCATTAACAATGAACTGGCCTTCCAAGAAATGTGAAAAGAACTTCTTTAAACATAAAAGAAAAGGCCATAACTTAAAAAAAAATAATAATAAAAGAAAAAAATCTCAGTGGTAGAGGTAAATACATAGTAAAGGTATTGTTTCAATCATCTACACAGGTAGTATGAAGGTTAAAAGACAATAGTAAAATCATCTAGACCTACAATAATTAGTCAAAGGATACACAAAATAATGACACGTAAAATATGACGTCAAAAACAAAAAAAAAATCGGGGAAGAGTATAAATGTAGTGCTTTTAGAACATGCTGGAACCTAAACAACTATCAACTTAAAATAGACTGCTATATATAGGATATTATCTATGAACTTTGTGGTAACCACAAATACCTATAACAGATACACAAAAATTAAAGAGAAAGAAATACAAACAACACTAAGGAATGTCACTAAATCACATGAGAAGAGAGTAAGAGAAAAAGAAACAGGAGAAAAACTACAAAAATAACCAGAAAATGGTTGAAAAAGAAAACAATCATAAAATGGCAAGACGTACATATCTTTCTAAGGGTTACCTTAAATGTAAATAGATTAAATCAAAAGATAGAGGGGGCTAAACAGATAAAAAAAAAAAAAACACAAGCTAGATTCTATACATGCTGCCTATGATAGATTCACTTCAGATCTAAAGACACAAACAAACTGAAAGTGAAGGGACAGAAAAATCTATTCCTTGCAAATAGAAACAAAAAGACAGGTAGAAATACTTACATCAGACAAAACAGACTTTAAAAGAAAGGGTGTAACAAAAGACAGAACAGGGGTTCAATCCAACAAGAGGATATGAAACTTGTAAATATCTATGTACCCAAGATAGGAGCACCTAAATACATAAAGCAAATGTTACTAGACAAGGGAGAAATTCATGGTAATATAATAATAGTAGGGGACTTTAACACTCCACTTACAACAATGGAATGATCATCTAGGGAGAAAATCAGTAAGGAAACATTGGCCTTGAACAACACAGTAGACCAAATAGACTTAATATATACACAACACTCCATCCAAAAGCAGAATACACATTCTTTTTAAGTGCACATAGAATATTTTTCAGGATAGATCACATGTTGGACCACAAAACAAGTCTCAGTAAATTAAAGAAGACTAAAATCATATCAAGTTTCTTTTCCGACCACAATGGCATGAAACTAGAAATCAATTACAAAAAGAAGAGTGGACAAAACACAAACATGTGGAATCCAAACATTATCAACCAGTAAGTCAATGAAGAAATCAAAGAAGAAAAGAAAAACCCTTGAGACAAATGAAAATGGAAACAAACAGCCTAAAATCTATGGGATGCAGAAAATGCAGTTTTAAAAGAGAGATAAATAGTGATACAGGCCTACCTCAAGAAACAAGAAAAATCTCAATAAACAATCTAACCTTACACCTGAAAGAATAGAAAAAAAGAACAAAGACCAGAGTTAAAAGAAGAAAGGAAATTATTAAAGATCAGAGCAAAAATAAAGACTATGAAAACAATAGAAATAATGAAACTAAGAGTGGTTCTTTGCAAACATAAACAAAATTGATAAACCTTTAGCTATGAAGAAAAAAAAAAGAGGCCCAAATAAATAAAATCTGAAATAAAAGAGAAGTTACAATTTATGCCAGAGAAATACAAAGAATCATAAAAAACTATAATTATGTGCCAACAAATGGGAAGAAATGGATAAATTCCCAGAAACATATGATCTTCTAAGACTGACTCAAAAAAATAAGGAAATATGAATAGACCAATTACAAGTAATAAAAATGAATCAGTAAGAAAAAAAGAACTCCCAAAAGAAGAAAAGCCCAGGACCAGATGGCTTCACTGCCAAATTCTATCAAATATTTAAAGAAGAGTTAATACCTATCCTTCTCAAACTATACCAAAAATTAAAGAAGAAGGAATGCTCCAAACTCATTCTACATTCTCAGTGTTACTCTGATGCCAAAGTTAGACAAAGACACCAGAAAACAATACAATTACAGGTCAATATCCCTGATGAACACAGAGGCAAAAATCTTCAACAAAATATTAGGAAGCTAAATTTAAAAATACATTAAAAGGATTATACACTGTGATCAAGTAGGATTTATTCCAGGGATGAAAAAATGGTTCTCTATCTGCAAATCAATCAATGTAATACCACGTTAGCAAAAACAACGAAAGAATAAAAATCATATAACCATACCAATAGATGCATAAAAACCATTTGATAAAATTCCCGATCTGATAACAACTCTCAAAAAGAGAGTATACAGGGAACATGCATCAACATAATAAAGCGCATATATAACAAACCCATGGCTAACATCATACTTAATGGTGAACACTTGAAGGCCTCTCCTTTCATTTTTTTTAAAAGATTTTATTTATTTATTTGACAGAGAGAGAGAGATAGCGAGAGCAGAAACACAAGCAGGGGGAGTTGGGAGAGGGAGAAGCAGGCTTCCCACTGAGCAGGAAGCCTGACATGGGGCTTGATCCCAGGACCCTAGGATCATGACCTGAGGTGAAGGCAGCCACTTAACAACTGAGCCACCCAGGCACCCTGAAGGCTTTTCCTTTCAGATCAGGAACAAGACAAGAATGCCCAGTCTTGCCACTTTTTTTCTACACAGTATTGGAAATCCTAGCCACAGCAATCAGACGAGAAAAAGAAATCAAAGATATCCAAATTGGGGAGGATGAGCAAAGTGGAGGAGTAGGAGACCTAAATTTCATCTGATCCGAGGAATTCAGCTAGATAGATATCAAAACATTCTGAACACCTATAAACTCATCAGGAGATCGAAGAAAAAAATAGCAGCAACTCTCTGAACAGAAAAGTGACCACTTTCTGGACAGTAGGACATGTGGAGAAGTGAATCCAAGGTGATATTTGGAAAGACAGACTGCAGGGGGAAGGGAGCCGGCTACCAGCAAGTGCTAGAGGAGCAGAGCACAAAACTGGAACTTTTAGAAGTCTGCTCCACTGAGGGACACTGCTCCAGTGGCTAAGCAGGGGGTGGAACCCTCATTGGGACAGTGTGGTATCAGGACCCTCGGGGTCACAGAAAGACTGGGGGTGCCTGAGTGTGGCAGAGCTCCCAGATATGGAGCGGGGAAGCGAGCTGCAAAGACAGAGCCTAGGAGTGGGCTCTCAGCTCGGGTTTGCCATAAACTGTGATCCTTGGCATAGTCAGGCCACTACTCTTCAAGCAGGGGCCCAATAAGCGGCAGATCCCGGGAGACTCCCCTTCCTCCCCTGGGAGAAGAGGCACAGGAGTGTACTGCAGGATCTGCTGGGTTTGGAGACTCCAAAATGGGATCGTGTGTCAGAGAGAAAGGCTTGGTCACAGGCCGGGTGAGCACAGAGTGCAGCTGGAGACCAGAGAGACAGGACTGATTGACTGCTTTTCTCTGGGGGCTCACTGAGGAGTGGGGAACCAGTTCTTGGTTCCTCTGGAGTGGAGATTGGGAGGCTGTCATTTTCTTTCTTGTCCTCCAAAGCTAGATGGAAAGCTTTCAGGGAACAAAAGCTACCAAGAGCAAACCCAAGCAGATTACCTAGCCTAGCCCCTAACAAGGGTGGTGCAATTCCACCTCAGGCAAAGACATTTGAGAATCACCACAACAGGCTCCTCCCCCAGAAGATCAGCAAGAACAGCTAGCCAAGACCAAGCTTACCGATCAATGAGAACAGCAGAACTCCAGCACTAGGGAAATACAGCACATAGAATTCAAGGCTTTTTTCCCTACGATTCTTTAGTCTTTCAAAGTTAATTTTTTAAATATTTTTTATTTTTCTCTTTTTCCATTTTTTTTGAATTTTTCTTTTTCCCCTTTTCAACCAATATCTTATCCCTTTTTTTTAAAATCTTTTTTATTTTTCATTTTTAGAGTCATATTCTATCCCTTCGTTGTAGTTAACCTTACTTTGTGTGTGTGTGTGTGTGTTTATATATATATATATAAACTCCCTTTAAAATTTTGGCATACAGTTTCTTCTAACAGAGCAAAATATACCCTAAATCTCTGGTGTATGGCTTTGTTCTAGTCTCCTGCCTGATCACATTCTCTCCCTTTTTTTTTTTTTATTTCTCTTCTTTCTTCAACCAACATATCTTATCAATTCCTTTTATAAAATCTTTCATAATTTTCATCTTTACACTCGTATTTCAACCTTTCATCATATTTACCCTTGTTTTTGTATATATATAAGTTTTTCTTTCTTTAAAATTTTGGGAGGCAGTTTCTTCTAACAGACCAAAATATGCACAAAATCTAGTGTGCGGCACTGCTCTATTCACCAGCCTGATCATATTTAATCATATTCTTTTTCTTTCTTTCCCTTTTTTCCCCACCGGTTTGGGTCTCTTCTGATTTGTTTAGTGTATATTTTTCACAGTTTGTTGTTACCCTATTAGCATTTTATTCTCTCATTCATTTATTCTCCTCTGGACAAAATGACAAGATGGAAAAAAATCACCTAAAAAAAAAAACAAAACAAAAAAACAAGAGGCAGTACCAACTGCCAGGGACCTAATCAATAAGGACATTAATAAGATGTCAGAACTAGAGTTAAGAATGATGATTATAAAGATATTAGCTGGGCTTGAAAAAACCATGGAAGATACTAGAGAATCCCTTCCTGGAGAAATAAAAGAACTAAAATCTAACCAAGTTGAAATAAAAAAAGATATAAATGAGATGCAATAAAAAATGAAGGCTTTAACCACTAGAAGAAATGAAGCAGAAGAGAGAATTAGTGATATAGAAGACCAAAGGATGGAGAATAAAGAAGCTGAGAAAAACGGAGATAAACAACTACTACTAGACCATGAGGCCAGAATGCGAGAGAAAAGCGATACCATAAGATGAAACAACATTAGAATAATTTAGGTCCCAGAAGAAGAAGAAAGAGACAGAGGGGCAGAAGGTATATTGGAGCAAATTATAGCAGAGAACTCCCTAATTTGGGGAAGGAAACAGGCATCAAAATCCAGGAGGCACAGAGAACCCCTCTCAAAATCAATAAAAATAGGTCAACACCCTGACATCTAATAGTAAAACTTACGAGTCTCAGAGACAAAGAGAAAATCCTGAAAGCAGCTCAGGAGAAGAGATATGTAATCTACAATGGTAGACTGGCAGCAGACCTATCCACAGAGACCTGGCAGGCCAGAAAGGACTGGCATGATATATTCAGAGCACTAAATGAGAAAAATATGCAGCCAAAAATATGACAGCTAGGCTGTCATTGAAAATAGAAGGAGAGATAAAAACCTTCCAGGACAAACACTAAAAGAATTTGCAAACACAAAACCAGCCCTACAAGAAATATTGAAAGGGGTCCTCTAAGGAAAGAGAGAGCCTAAAAGTAACATAGACCAGAAAGGAATAGCGACAATATACAGTAACAGCTACCTTACAGGCAATACAATGGCACTAAATTCATATCATTCAATAGTTACCCTGAATGTAAATGGGCTAAATGCCCCAATCAAAAGACACAGGGCATCAGAATGGATAAAGAAACAAGACCCATCGATATGCTGCCCGCAAGAGACTCATTTTAGACCCAAAGACACCTCCAGATTAAAAGTGAGGTGGTGGAAAAACATTTACCATGCTAATGGACACCAAAAGAAAGCTGGGGTGGCAATCCTTATATCAGACAAATTAGACTTTAAACCAAGACTATAATAAGAGATGAGAAAGGACACTATATCATACCTAAAGGGTCTATCCAACAAGATCTAACAATTTTAAATATCTATGCCCCTAACGTGGGAGCAGCCAATTATATAAGCCAATTAATAACAAAAGCAAAGAAACACACTGACAACGATACAATAATAGTAGGGGACTTTAACACCCACCTCACTGAAATGGACAGATCATCTAAGCAAAAGATCAACAAGGAAATAAAGACTTTAAATGACACACTAGACCAAATGGACTTCAAAGATATATTCAAAACATTCCAACCCAAAGCAACAGAATACACATTCTTCTCTAGTGCCCATGGAACATTCTCCAGAATAGATCACATCCTAGGTCACAAATCAGGTCTCAACCGGTACCAAAAGATTGGGATCATTCCCTGCATATTTTCAGACCACAGTGCTTTGAAACTGGAACTCATTCACAAGAGGAAAGTCGGAAAGAACTCAAATACATGGAAGCTAAAGAGCATCCTACTCAAGAAAGAATGGTTCAGCCAGGAAATTAGGGAAGAGTTAAAAAAATTCATGGAAACAAATGAAAATGAGAACACAACTGTTCAAAATCTTTGGGATGCAGCAAAGGCAGTCCTAAGAGGAAAGTTTATAGCAATACAAGCCTTTCTCAAGAAACAAGAAAGGTCTCAAATACACAACCTAACCCTACACTTAATGGTGCTGGAGAAAGAACAGCAAATAAAGCCTAAACCCTGCAGGAGAAGAGAAATAACAATGATCAGAGCAGAAATCAATGAAATAGAAACCAAAAGAACAGTAGAACAAATCAACGAAACTAGGAGCTGGTTCTTTGAAAGAATTAACAAGATTGATAAACCCCTGGCCAGACTTATCAAAAAAGAAAAGAGAAATGACCCAAATAAATAAAATCATGAATGAAAGAGGAGAGATCACAACCAACTCCAAAGAAATACAAACAATTACAAGAACATATGAGCAACTCTATGCCAGCAAATTAGATAACCTGGAAGAAATGGATGCATTCCTAGAGATGTATCAACTACCAAAACTGAACCAGGAAGAAATAGAAACCTGAACAGACCTATAACCACTAAGGAAATTGAAGCAGTCATCAAAAATCTCCCAACAAGCAAGAGCCCAGGGCCAGAGAGCTTCCCAGGGGAATTCTACCAAGCGTTTAAGGAAGAATTAACAACTATTCTTCTGAAACTAGTCCAAAAAAATAGAAATGGAAGGAAAACTTCCAAACTCATTATATGAGGTCACCATTACCTTGATCCCAATACCAAAGACCCCATCAAAAAGGAGAATTACAAACCAATATCCCTGATGAATATGGATGCAAAAATTCCCACCAAAATACTAGCCAACAGGATCCAACAGTACATTAAAAGGATTATTCACCATGACCAAGTGGGATTTATGTCTGGGCTGCAAGGTTGGTTCAACATCTGCAAATCAATCAATGTGATAAACTACATTCATAAAAGAAAGAACAAGAACCATATGATCCTCTCACTAGATGCAGAAAAAGCATTTGACAAAGTACAGCATCCTTTCTTGATCAAAACTCTTCAGAGTATAGGGATAGAGGGTACATACCTCAATATCATAAAAGGCATCTATGAAAAACCCACAGCGAATATCATCCTCAATGGGGACAAACTGAGAGCTTTCCCCCTAAGGTCAGGAATACGGCAGTGATGTCCACCATCACCACTGCAATTCAACAGATTATTAGAAGTCCTAGCCACAGAAATCAGATAACAAAAAGAAATAAAAAGCATCTGAATTGGCAAAGAAGAAGTCAAACTCTCACTCTTTGCAGATGATATGATACCTTATGTGGAAACCCAAAAGACTCCACCCGAAAACTGCTAGAACTCATAGAGGAATTCAGTAAAGTGGCAGGATATAAAATCAATGCACAGAAATCAGTTGCATTTCTATATACCAACAACAAGACAGAAGGAGGAGAAATTAAGGAGTTGATCCCATTTACAATTGCACCCAAAACCATAAGATACCTAGGAATAAATCTAACCAAAGAGGCAAAGGATCTGTACTCAGAAAACTATAGAATACTCATGAAACAAATTGAGGAAAACACAAAGAAATGGGAAAACATTCCATGCTCATATATTGGAAGAACAAATATTGTGAAAATGTCTATGCTACCTAGAGAAATCTGCACATTTAATGCAATCCCTATCAAAATACTCTCAACTTTTTTCAAAGAAATGGAATAACCCTAAAATTTGTATGGAACCAGTAAAGACCCCGAATAGCCAGAGGAATGCTGAAAAAGAAAAGCAAAGCTGGTGGCATCACAATTCTGGACTTCAAGCACTATTACAAAGCTGTCATCACAAGACAGTATGGTACTGGCACAAAAACAGACACATAGATCAACAGAACAGAACAGAGAGCCCAGAAATGGACCCTCAACTCTATAGTCAACTAATCTTTGACAAAGCAGGAAAGAATGTCCACTGGAAAAAAGACAGTCTCTTCAACAAATGGTGTTGGGAAAATTGGACAGCCACATGCAGAAGAATGAAACTGGACCGTTCTCTTACACTATACTCAAAGATAACCTCAACATGGATGAAAGACCTAAATGTGAGACAGGAGTCCAACAAAATCCTAAAGGAGAACACAGGCAGCAACCTCTTCGACCTTAGTCGCAGCAACTTCTGCTTAGAAACTTTGCTAAAGGCAAGAGAAGCAAGGGCAAAAATGAACTATTGGGACTTCATCAAGATAAAAAACTTTGCACAGCAAAGGAAACAGTCAACAAAACCAAAAGACAACCGACAGAATGGGAGAAAATATTTGCAAATGACATATCAGATAAGGGGCTAGTATCCAAAATCTATAAATAACTTATCAAACTGAACATCCAAAGAACAACTAATCCAGTCAAGAAATGGGCAGAAGACACGAACAGACATTTTTCCAAAGAAGACATCCAAATGGCCAACAGACACATGAAAAAGTGCTCAAAATTGCTCAGTATCAGGGAAATCCAAATCAAAACCTCAGTGAGATACCACCTCACACCAGTCAGAATGGCTAAAATTAACAAGTCAGGAAATGACAGATGTTGGCAGGGACGCAGAGAAAGGGGAACCCTCCTACACTGTTGGTGGGAATGCAAGCTGGTGCAGCCACTCTGGAAAACAGTATGGAGGTTCCTCAAAAAGTTGAAAATACTCAGAAAGTACATTTAGCTAGTAGTATTGAATTCTCTTAAAGGAATGCTTGAATTTTTTTTTAATTACTGTTTTACCATTTTTAAATACTTGCCTTATTTGAATGTTTAACAGTACCCCCTTCCCACTTATATACTGTGTGGTACGATTTTGCTTGCCTATAAGAGTTTAAAAAGTTTCCATGTGAAATACTCTGACATAAACATACATGTAACTTACATTACCTGTTAAAAATTAACAGTCTGATTTAATAAATGGTTCATTTTAAAGGTTAAGAAAAAAGAGTTGAAAATAGAGCTATCTTACGACCCAGCAATTGCACTACTGGATATTTACCCCAAAGATACAAATGTAGGGATCCAAAGAGGTACGTGCACCCCAATGTTTACAGCAGCAATGTCCACAATAGCCAAACTATGGAAAGAGCCCAGATGTCCATCAACAGATGAATGGATAAAGAAGATGTGGTGTATATATATACAATGGAATATTATGCAGCCATCAAAAAACCCTGAAATCTTGCCATTTGCAACAATGTGGATGGAACTAGAGGGTATTATGCTAAGTGAAATAAGTCAATCAGAGAAAGACAAATATCATATTATCTCACTGATATGAGGAATGCTTAATCTCAGGAAACAAACTGAGGGTTGCTGGAGTGGTGGGGGGTGGGAGGGATGGGGTGGCTGGGTGATGGACACTGGGGAGGGTATTTGCTATGGTGAGTGCTGTGAATTGTATGCAACTGATGAATCACAGACCCGTACCTCTGAAACAAATAATATATTATATGTTTAAAAAAAAAAAGAAGATAGTAGGAAGGGAAAAATGAAGGGGGGGAAATCGGAGCGGGAGACGAACCATGAGAGACTATGGACTCTAAGAAACAAACTGAGGGTTTTAGGGGGGAGGGGGGTGGGGGGATTGGTTAGCCCAGTGATGGGTATTGAGGAGGGCACATATTGAATGGAGCACTGGGTATTACACGCAAACAATGAATCATGGAACACTACATCAAAAACTAAAGATGTAACATATGGTGACTAACATAACATAATAATAATTAAAAAAAGATATCCAAATTGGAAAAGAAGCAAAACTGTCATTATTTGCAGTTGATATAACATATCTAGAAAACATTATGGACTCCATTGAAAAACTATTAAAACTAATGAATTCAGTAAGGTTGCCAGATATGAAAGTAATATACATAAACCTATTTCACTTCTATACACTAATAATGAACTATCAGAAAGAGAAATTAAAGGAAAAAACCTATTTATAATTGCATCAAAAAACACCTAGGAATAAAGTTAGCCAAGAAGTTTAAAGAACTGTACTCTGAAAATAATACATTGATAAAAGAAATTGAAGATGACACAAAGAAGTGGAAATATATACCATATTTGTGATTTGAAGAATTAATATTGTTAAAATGTCTATACTACCCAAAGCAATCTACAGATTCAGTTCAATCCTTATCAAAATTCCAATGGTATTTTTTACAGACTAGAGCAAATAATCCTGAAAATTGTATGGAATCACAAAAGGCCCCAAATAGCCAAAGCATCTTGAGAAATAAGAACAAAGCTTTAGGTCACTCTTCCTGATTGCTAATTATACTATACAGCTATAGTAATCAAGCACACACACAAAAAGACACACAGATCAACAGAACAGAAAAGAAAGTCTAGAAATAAACCCATGTTTATACATGATGAAGAATATACAATGGAGAAAAGGCCATCTCTTCAATAAATGGTGTTGGGAAAACTGGACAGCTACATGCAAAAGAATAAAATTGGACCACTTTCTTACACCACATACAAAAATAAACAGAAAAATGTATTAAAGACTTAAATGTAAGGCTTGAAACCATAAAATTCCTAGAAGAACACATATGAACGAGCTCTTGGACATCTTAGCAATATTTTTTTTTTTTATCCATTTCCTCAAGTAAGGGCAACAAAAGCAAAAATAAATAACTGGGACTACATCATACTAAAAAGATTTTGTACAGCAAAGAAAACCATCAACAAAACAAAAAGGGAACCTACTGAATGGAAATAATATTTGCAAATGATATGACCCATGAGCTGTCAATGTCCAAAATATATTAAAAAAAACTCACCAAACTCAATATAAAAACATCCATTTAAAAAATAAGCAGAGGACCTTAACAGACATTGCTCTAAAGAAGAAATACAGATGGCCAACAGACACCAAAAGATGCTCAAGATCACTTATGATCAGGGAAATGCAAATCAAAAGCACAAGATATTGTCTCACATTTGAAAGAATGACTATATATATTTAAAAAAAAAGCAAACAAGAAATAAGTATTGTTGAGGATGCAAAGAAAAGGGAATCCTCATGCACTGTTGGTGGAAAATCAAAATTGTGCAGCCACTATGGAAAAATTTATGGTGGTTCCTCAAAAATTAAAAACAGAAATATTATATGATCCAGCAATCCCACTTCTGGAAATTTACCTGAGGAAAATGAAAACAGTCATTCAAAAAGACTTATTTACCATTACATGTTCACTACACCATTATTTACAGTAGCCAAGATAGGAAGCAATCTAAGTGTCCATCTTATAATAGATGAATGGATGAAGATGTAGTATAGATATACCATGGAATGTTAGCCATAAAAAAGAATGCAATCTTGCTATTTGTGACAGCCTGAGTAGATCAAGAGGATATTATGCTCAGTGAAATAAGTCAGACAGAGAAAGACAGATGCCATATGATTTCACTTACATACGGAATCTAAGAAAAACAAAACAAAAAACAACACAAACAACCATGCAAAACAGAAACAGATTCATTGATACAGAGAAAAAACCGGTGGTTGCCAGAGGTGAGGAGACGGAAGGGATGGGTGAAACAGAGCAAGGGGATTGAAAGATACAAACTTCCAGCTATAAAATAAATAAGACATGGAGATACAATGTATAGTATAGGAACTATAATAATATAACAATTTTGCATGGTGACAGATAGTAGCTAGATGTATGGTGGTGATCAATTTATAATGTTTGTAAATGTTGAGCAATTATGTTGTACCCCCAAAACTAAAATAATATCTTATGCCAACTACATTTCAATTAAAAAATAGACACAATGGTTATATCGTTGTTTCTTTTTTGAAAGTGTGTCTTTTATTAGATTAAGATAGTTCCCTTCTATTCTTAACTTCTAAGAGATTATTATAATAAATTGATACTGTATTTTATTAAATTATTGTTCTGTGCCTAGTGTAATGACTCTAGGGATTTTCTCTTTCATTCCTTAAATGTGGTGAATTGTATTCTTTGCTTTTAAAATGTTAAACTAATTTTATATCTCAGGAATAAATACCCATTGGTCATATTAGTCTTTTTATAAACTACTGGATTCTATTGGCTAATATTTTACTTTTTAAATATATTTTCAGAGAGAAATTCTTTAATTATATGTCATATTCTCAATAGGTTTCAGTAGTTGAGGATATGCTGGCCTCAAAAAATGATTTGAAAAGCGTTCCTGTCTTTTTGGAACAATTTGTGTAATATTAGTGATATTCTTCTTTAAACAGTTGGAAAAATTCTGTTTGGATCCATCTGAGCCTGGAGTTTTTGTTGTGACATGATTTTTAACTATGTATTCAAATTTTAAAAGTTATGGGTCCATTCAGATTTTATCTTTTTTTAAATTTTAGCTTAATAAGTTATATAAAGGAATTGGTACATTTTTGTCTAACTTTTAAATGTACTGGCATAAATAATGTCTTAATATATTTTATCTTTCTGGATCTTTAGTGATGTCGTTTTCTAGTAACAATAATTTGTGACATCTGTTTTTCCTTTTTTTTTCCCACTGGCCTTGCTAAGTCTTTTTTTTTTATTTTTATGTTTTTCTTTTTTTTCTTAAAGATTTTATTTATTTATTCGAGAGAGAGAGAATGAGAGATAGAGAGCACGAGAGGGAAGAGGGTCAGAAGGAGAAGCAGACTCCCTGCTGAGCAGGGAGCCCCATGTGGGACTCGATTCCGGGACTCCAGGATCATGACCTGAGCCGAAGGCAGTCGCTTAACCAACTGAGCCACCCAGGCACCCTTATCATGTTTTTCAAGAACAAACTTTTTGCTTTGCAATTTCTTCTATTTTAAAATTTATTTTTGCTCTAGGTCCTGTTGATCATTTTCTCCTTCTACTTTCTTTTGACTTAATTTGTTTTTTAAACTAGTCTTATACTACTGATTTTATACCTTTCTCCCCCTTCTCTCTATAGAATTAGAAGCTACACACTTTCTTCTATTTCCTGTTTTAGCTGCAATCCACAAGTTTCAACATGCGATATTTTATTATCACTTAGTTCAAAATATTTTGTAATTTACACTGATTTCTTTTTTACTCAGGTTTTAGAGAGTTCTGCTTAATTTGCCTATCTGGTCATTTTCTTTTTTTTTTCTCTCTAAGTTTTTTATTGTTATGTTAATCCCCATACATTACATCATTAGTTTTTGATGTAGTGTTCCATGATTCATTGTTTGTGCATAACACCCAGTGCTCCACGCAGAACGTGCCCTCTTTAATACCTGGTGATGGGTATCTGGTCATTTTCTACTTATCTTCTTGGAGTTGATATCTGGCTTAATTCCACAGTGGTCCAAGACCATACAGTATATATTTCAATCTTTTAAAATCCATTAGACCTACTTTATGGTTCAGAGAATAGTCTGTTTAGGTAAATGCACCACGTGCGTGTGATAACAATGTGTGTTTTGTCATTGTTGGTCATAAATTGTAGATGGGTGTGTGTGTGTGTGTGTGTGTGTGTGTGTGTGTAAACAATTGCCACAAAAAATTGTGGAACCTCTAGGTGACCAGATACGGATAGATAAATATCTTTAAGTGTGTTATTCATGTTATTGAAACTTCTGTATTTTAACTGACTGTCTGATTCTTCAGTTGCTGAAAGAAGTATAATCTCCAAGTAGAATTGCTGAGTTGTTGGTTTTTCCTTTCACTTCTGACAATTTTTACTTTATGTATTTTGTTGACATGTTATGAGGTACATTTACAACTGATATATCTTTTTGAATTGCTCCTTTAATCATGAAATATTTCTCTCTCTCAAAATTGTTTTATTGTTATATTTCTTATTTTGAAGTCTATTTTGTTTAATATTAGTATAGCTGTGAAAATTTTATACCAATTATTGTTTTCAACTTTTACTTAACCTTTCTAGATACTTACGTTTTAGGTGAATAAATTATAAGCAAGATAGTCTGGATTCACTATTTTATCTGTAGGACAATATTTGTTGAATAGAGTATTAATCCATTTATGTTTAATGATTACACTTAATCTTCTGATAAATTTAATTTTAAAGACATCATCTTGCTTCCCCCACCGCCCCCTAAATTTCCTGCCTGCTCTTTATTTTTCGCATTCTCCTTTCCTGCCCTTAGGTATGTTTGTTTTACTCTCCCTTCACCCTATTGTTTTATGGATGCATAGTACTTATGGGGTTACACTATAAATTATAACACCCATCCATGACACATTAGAGGATTTTTAAATTGAGTATTTTACACTTGCAAAACAATTCAAGGATCTTATAACATATTAACTCCATTTATTGCTTTTCTACCCTTTTATGCTACTGTTGTCTTGTATCTTAATTCTATGTACCTTTTCTTCTACAGATTTTTTTTACTTTAAATAGTTAATGTATTTTTAAGTGCCCTTCTTTGCTTACCTTTTCTAATGTATTTTATCATTTACTACATTACTGCATTTTTATCTTCAGTCATTTTCCTTCTATCTGAAGCATGCCTTATATATTTTTGGTGAAGGGCTGCTGGAAATGGGTTCTTTCAGCTTCTCAGTTATATAAATATACTTATTTCATCTTGTTTTGAAAGGATATTTTTGATGTTTATAGAATTCTAAGTTGTTAGTTGTTTTCTTTCAGCACTTAAAAGATATATTACAGTGTATTCTGGTTTTCAGTCCCTCCTATTGAACAATCATCCAAGAGTGTTACTGCAGCTCCTTTGAAGGTAAAGTGTCTTATCTTCCTTGACTCCAATAAATGGGAAGATTTTTTTTTATTCTTTTCTGGTTTTAAGCAATTTTATATGATGTAATGACAGGTAGTTTTCCTTGCTTTAAATATCCTGCCTAGGATTTATAGAAATTCTTGAACTGTGGCTTCATGTTTTTCATTCAATTTGCAAAATCCACACCTAGTATCTTATCAAACATTGCTCTGATACTGTTCCTTCTCTCTTATCCTTTTCTGGGACTCAATTCTTTGCATAGTAGACCTTTACAATTTGTCCCATATATCCCTTGTTTGATTCTTTCTTCTATATTTTGTATATTTTTTTTGGTTTCTTCCTCTTTTTATATGGATATTTTCTCCAAATTTGTCTTCCATTTCTTTTATCCCCTCTTCTGCTAGGTACAATCTGCCATTAAGCCCATTTATTACATTCCTAATTTCATCATTTTTCAGTACTGTAGTTTTTATTTTATTCTTATAGGTCCTATTATTCTGTGGAAATTCTCTTACATTTTGAAGTTTAGATCAAAGTCTATGTCTGATAAGTCTAATATCTATTTTTCTCTTGGATTTTATTCAATTGGTCCTGTTGCCTGGCAGTCTTTAATTTTTTTGTTGAATATTATACATTGTCTATGAAAAGATATGGAACCTGTGATTGGTTATTTCCTCTACAGAAAATCTAATTTTTTCCTTGTATTTGCAGGGAGATAGTTATAAAGTAGACAAGGCTAAGTTTTAGGCTGCGCTATTTCTAGCTCTTATTTTTAGGGCACAGCCCTCAGGGATCTCACCTGAAAGTCTGGTAAGTCTTGTTCCTTAGGAAGTCTTCACCTCCAATTTTTGTCTGCCCAGCATTGTGAGGATGCTGAAGTGTCTACTTAAGTTTTAATCTCTCAGTGTCTTCTTTCTACACCTGCTTATTTCTGCCTCAGTCTCCATACATGGGCAGATTAAGAATCAGAAAATACTTCAGGGAGAAAACTGTATGCAAGGTGCCATGTTTACTTTTCTGTGGTTTGCATTTCTCTAGGACTTTGGTCCTACAGGTCCAAGCAACCTTCATAGTACTGAGCACAACGTTTATTTCTCTACCCCCGCCCCCCGGACATTGCTATAAGCTAGGCTACTGTTCTCTGTTTGGTCACAATGACCTGCATTGCAAATTGGCAAATGCATGGGAGCAAGCAGGATAGAGAAAAAAAAACTGCAGCAAATACAGGATTCACCTTAATGCATTTCTCTTCTCTCAGGGATCATAGTTTCTCAATTCCTGGTTGCCTTGATTGCTCTCTGATGCTGTTTAATTTTATTCAGCTTTTATATTGGTGTTCAGTGGGCATGTCAGTTTGATTTTAGTTAGTGTAGTTTAGTTAGTCTAGACAGAGTCAAAGCGGAAGTCTCTGGCTAATAGCATCTCTTTTTTACTTCCCTATTCCAAGTCAGTATTACCAGCTGCTTAGGCACTTATACTTCATCTTTAATTCTTTCCTATTTCTTTTATCCTCATATGTATTAGTTGGCAAATTATGTAAATTTTCCTCAGAAATCTTTCTCCCACACATACTCATCCTATTCTTACTACAATCACTCTCTAATGTGTACAGATTTTAACTTGTCCCAGTATCCCACTGTATCTTATAAACTTCTACGGGAAAGGTCACATTAAAGGGAAATTCTTAATCTCATCATTACATTACTATCTTCTAAATCTCTTTCCTGTTGCCCAATCTTTGCCTCTTCCACTGCCCACAATGCCTCATGAATGTGGGGCAAGCTTCATAGCATTTATTTATAATAATCTAGTTCAAAACTACTTTTGCTACCTACTCCTTTTGGAAACATACTCTATACCCCACTATAATGACATTTCCCATGGACCATAGCCCATATATTCCTACTTCCATAATAATGCCCATAACTTTCCTTTCAATCTAAATGCTTTTCTTGTCACCAACTGACCTAATTTTCAAAGTCTGCATCAGTGCTACTCCATCCATAAAGATTATGTAGAGTCCTCCAAATAGGGGTAATGCCTCTCTTCTGTAAGAACCCACTGCAGTTTGTTTGTGCTCCTTGAATTAGTAATTATTTAATTTTGCCTTGCTTTATCATGATTTTTATACTTATCAGTATCTTATCAAGTACAAGCTTCTTTCAGGGTGAGGTCTTTATCTTATTCACTACTGTCCTATAGCACATATACAGTGCCTGGTATATGGAAGACCCTCCTCAACAAAATTAAATAGAATTCTGAAAAATACCAGATGCAGAGTATTACAAGTTTGTGTGCTTAGAAATGTATTTGATACAGGCATGTTTATGAAAAATGTTACCTGTTTAATTATAACTTCTATTTTAGAAATATTAATTTCTAAGATATTTTTTGTTTGAATTAAAGGGAAAATCTGATTCTAAAGCTCAGCATACAAATACCCTCATTTTCCCAATAAAATCTGAGCTTGAGCACTTTCACAGAAGATAACCTCATCATGTGAGCCATATCCTGTTTTGTATTTCTTTTTCTTTGAGTTGAATATCTGAGTGAAGGCATAGTTGAAAAATGTAACACAATTCAATTAAATATGGGCCCAAAGAAATGCAAGTCATTTAATATTAATTTTATAAGAGAAATGTCTGCATTCAAGCAAAGACTATGAGAAGAGGTTTTCAGGCTGCATAATTCAGGTATAATTTTTATAGGACTATGAACTGAGAAGTTGGGGGTGAAAATCACTACTTACAAGGAGTATTCAGGAACGGCATCCTTGAAGGCAGGAAGTTCTCGCACATATTCATTATAAAACCATTTCACTTTGAAATGCAAATTCATATAATCGGTGCTCTTGCATAACCGCTGCTTCTCATGTTCTGTAACAGATAAAATCAAACATTTAATAAAGTTTGGTTTGCCAACAATGCTGCTGTATTCCAAACTACTTTTATTAGTAGTATTTTAAAAAGGAAGAGAATAGTGTATTTGAGGTAAAAGCAAAGGGAATTTTTTTTTTTTTAAAGATTTATTTATTATTTATTTTGAGAGAGTGAGAATGAGAGAGAGAGTACATGAGAGGGGAGAGGGTGAGAGGGAGAAGCAGACTCCCTGCTGAGCAGGGAGCCCGATGCGGGACTCGATCCCGAGACTCCAGGATCATGACCTGAGCCGAAGGCAGTCGCTTAACCAACCGAGCCACCCAGGCGCCCCGCAAAGGGAATTTTTAAAGACAGACCTGAAATTTTACAAAATCCCCAAAGTACCATAGATCCTATGTAGAACAGATCAAGTAGTAATGACCAGTAACTTGCATGTTCTAATGTGCCTTCCTAAAAAAGGTGAGAATTCTGATGTTAAGTGAAGCATTTAAGTAAGAGAAAGTGTTGGGCGCCTGGGTGGCTCAGTTGGTTAAGCGACTGCCTTCAGCTCAGGTCATGATCCTGGAGTCCCGGGATCGAGTCCCACATCGGGCTCCCTGCTCGGCGGGGAGTCTGCTTCTCCCTCTGACCCTCTTGAATCTCGTGCTCTCTCTCATTCTCTCTCTCTCAAATAAATAAATAAAATCTTTAAAAAAAAAAAAAGTAAGAGAAAGTGTTTTGGCATGTTAACATGCCAAAAATTTTCTGTTTATTTGCAAGCTTTCATATTTTGACTACTTTTAGCCTATTGCAAACAAAGTTTCAGAGAGAATTAAAACTCTAAGCATGAATAAAACATGAATCAAACTAGGAGACATAATCCTTGATAAATACTGGAAATGTGAATTAGTAGATCACATTTCTGGCCTGGATATTGAACACTTAAAGAATTAAGAGTTGAAAAGGAGAGGAAATATATCTAACTTCTATGCCAGATGATTTCTTCTTCCCATTTTAAGTTCATCTAAAATTATTTTGCACCCTGTGGCTTTTTTTGACATTTCTTTAGCAGGATTTCCTAATATGTAACATTTTTTTCTCTCTAGCTTAGAATGTGTAGCTTAAAACTGTTTCTCTCTTTTTTTTTTCTTTAATCTGGATATATAGTAGTGGGGAAGAGAGACAAGTAATAATATTACTGAACATGTTTATCTCTGTTCCTCCCCTGCCCCAATATTAATATCTTTGCCAATTCTGTCCCTAAGTATAGACATAAGCAAACCCCAAATATGCCAGACTATATTTATGTTGAAGCATCCTCTAAGAAGTTCTGGTTGAGGTCTATAGATCTTTTTTTTAAGCCAAGGGCTTTGATTTATAGTAGAAACATCCTATACTTTATATGCCAGACTGAAAATACTAATTGAAGCCATTAAATTGTTATACAAATTGAGGGCATCTTTGCTTTCCAAAACCCAACTCTGGAGGGACTTAAATCCCAATGATAAACACAACCCCAAATCGAACATTTTCCAAGTATCTAAACAATGACTAATTCAAGACAATTTGTAGAGCAGTGAGAGAAAGAATACACATATATACATAGAATCAAGAATAAATAGTACTTTTAGATTAAATTCCCAAACAAAATTATGAACTAGGTGATGTTTTGCTTCAACTCCCTCCAAATTTATTCCATTCATTTATCTTTTAATGTTTGTTCTCCCCTACCTCTCTCCTCAGATGTCTAGTATCCCTCCACACCTTAAGGGAAGACAATTATTTGATATACTCATAGGTAGGGATTTAATTCAATCCTACCCTGAAACCCAGACAGAAGATCCTTGCCCTAGAACCCACACACTAAGAGGGCTCTACCCATCACAAATAAAAACTCAAAAATTAAATAGACTGTGGATTCCTCTGTCACTTGGGATCTCACACTCGGTGCTGGCCGAGTAAGCCAGAACCCAAAACATCTGCACTTGTGACTAACACCACCTGCTCTTATAATTAACACCCTGTAAGCCCCACAGAAACACTTTGGACCATCTTTTATTTTATATCCTAAAAACAAAAGGTGACTATGTCCAAATGCTACTAAGGTTTGCAGACTGCCATTGTTAACAACAGAAATAGATACTGCTTTGGAGTATAGGAAGAAATTTGAGCTATGGAAGCATTTAAGTAAGAGAAAGGGTGAAATAACTCACCAGGTTCTTTCTCTGGATGGCATAAATGCAACAGGTTATTTCCTAACAAAGTATTATTTTCAAGCTTTAATAAGCGCCCATTTTCTTTGGTTTCAGTGCATGCATTGGAAGGCACTTACGAATCAATACAGCATGCAAAATAGGTGCACTTGCTGCCTGGGGAATATTCTGACTACTAACTGATTCATATTACTCTCAAAGTTTGTATATGGGTAATTCTAGATGTAATATACATGAAGCCTCGTATTCCTTGCCAACTGGATATCTACCGAATTCTAGAATTCTCAATAGTTTTATTTTTGAAATTTAGATTTATGAGTTCTAACTCATTAAATTTTTGTTTATTCAAATGATTTACATAAAAATTTATATGAGATGATAATTGCATTTTGTCCTCATTTTAATGAATATTTTTAAATGTCTCAGAAGAAAGTAACTTTCTGCAAACCATATATGAACTATATCTGAAAGCACACATGGAAATAATTTTAAATTTTTTGTATTTATAATTTAAATTACATCTTTATTCAAATCATGTCAATTTTGAATAACATTTTTTAATCCTTTAAATATTAAGAATATGTGTAAACTATAAGTGGACCTCAGGGGGGGAAAAATAAGGTTGAAAAGAAATAGAAAAGAGTTCAATGACAAGGTATATTTAAATTTTTCAAACCAGGAAAAGATTAAAGAGAGCAGACATCATGTGACTTGGGGAAGGTTGTATTATTTGGCATAACTGTAGATAGAATGCAAAACTTTTAAAATGTTTTATTATAACTGCATAATCTGTAACCATGCTAAAATAAAGATGAAAATACACATTTTCTTAAAGAAAAATACAATAATTTATGAAATTTATATATTTACTTTGAAACCTAAACACTGCCATCCAGAACACCTATATATACATATTGATAATCAAGTTGTATTATCTTTGATATTTTGCCAACTTTCAGCATATTAAAAAAGAACTGTTGCACATTTTTAATCTCATCAATATAAAAGCACATTTATTTGTTGAGATAGGAAGATAGAGCTACATTTTATTTCACAGTTTGTTAGCTTGATTTAGAAATTATAAATATTTAGGTCTATGATATGTGGGCCTCCATTTGTGCTCTTGACTTTGAAAAATGTTAGGGGTGAGTCTGATGTGATGTGTTACCTCTTCCAAGATGTTTCCACATTAACGGAATCCTGAAGGTAAGGGCAACTCAGTTCCAGCTAATATCAAAACTGTTTACTGAGCATTTATCTTGTGCTAGGTTATGTAGGAGGCACTGTGGATATAAAGATTAAGTGCACAGAGCTCAGGATGGGTGACATATAATAATACATTTAATATAACATGGCAAGTGTAATGATTTGATATGCACAGGAAGATGCTGTTTCTTGGAGGAGATGAATTTAGCCCCAACTTTGTGCTTTAGGTGAACAACCAAGAAATGATTTATGAGTAGCGGTTCAGTGCACAAAGAAGAATTTGAATCAAAGGACACATATCATATAAAGTACAACTTTTTACTTTAAGAAATACTATTTAATATATATGTGTCTCTTTCATGAAACTGTGTAACTATTTCTCCAATTAAGACTTTGGGCTTTTCAACAGAATACACATTCTTCTTGAGTGTACATGGAACTTTCTCCAGAACAGATCACATACCATGTCACTAATTAGGGCTCAACCAATTCAAAAAGACTGGAATCATTCCCTACATACTTTCAGACCACAATGCTTTGAAACAGGAACTCATTCACAAGAGGTAATTTGGAAGGAACTCAAACACTTGGAGGTTAAAGAGCATCCTACTAAAAAATGAATGGGTCAATCAGGAAATTAAAGAAGAATTTAAAAAATTCATGGAAACAAATGAAAATGAAAACACAACTGTTCAAAACCTTTGGGATACAGCAAAGGCAGTCCTAAGAGGGAAGTATATTGCAATACAAGCTTATCTCAAATACACAAGCTAACCTTACACCTAAAGGACCTAGAGAAAGAACAACAAATAAAGCCTAAACCCAGCAGGATAAGAGAAATAATAAAGATCAGAGCAAAAATCAATGAAATAGAAACCAGAAAAACAGTAGAACAGACCAATGGAACTAGATGCTGGTTCTTTGAAAGAATTAATAAGATTGATAAATCCCTGCTAGAGTTATCAAAAAGAAAAGAGAGAGGACACAAATTAAAAAAATCATGAATGAAAGAGGAGAGATCATGACCAAGAAGGAAATACAAACAGTTTTAAGAACATATTATGAGCAACTATATGCCAACAAATTAGGCAATCTGGAGGAAATGAATGCATTCCTGGAAACTTATAAACTACCAAAACTGAAACAGGAAGAAATAGTAAATCTGAACAGACCCATAACCAGCAAGGAAACAGTAGTCAAAAACCTCCCCCAAAACCAAAATTCCAGGGCCAGATGGCTTCCCAGGGGAATTCCACCAAACATTTAAAGAAGAATTAATACTTATTCTACTGAAGCTGTTTCAAAAAATAGAAATGGAAGGAAAACTTCCAAACTCTTCTTATGAGGCCAGCATTACCTTGATCACAAAACCAAAGACCCCATCAAAAAGGAGAATTACAGACCAATATCCTTGACCATGGATGTCAAAATACTCACCAAGATATTAGCCAATAGGATCCAAAAGTACATTAAAAGGATTATTCACCATGACCAAGTGGGATTTATTCCTGGGATGCAAGAGTGGTTCAGCATTTTCAAATCAATCAACATGATAGATCACATTAATAAAAGACAAGAACCATATGATCCTCTCAGTTGATGCAGAAAAAGCATTTGACAAAATACAGCATCTTTTCTTGATTAAAACTCTCCAAAGTGTAGGGATAGAGGGAACATTTCTCAATATCATAAAAACCATATATGAAAAGCCCACAGTGAATATCAGTCTCAATGGGGAAAAACTGAGATCTTTTCCCCTAAGGTCAGGAACACAACACGGATGCCCACTCTCACCGCTGTTGTTCAACATAGTGCAAGAAGTCCTAGCCTTAGCAATCAGACAACAACAAAAAAATAAATGGCAATCAGATTGGCAAAAAAGAAGTCAAACTCTCACTCTTCACAGATGACATGATGTTTTATATGGAAAACTCCAAAAGAGTCCATTCCAAAACTGCTAGAACTCATACAGGAATTCAGCAAAGTGACAGGATATAAAATCAATGCACAGAAATCAGTTGCATTTCTATGCACTAATAATGAGACAGAAGAAAGAGAAATTAAGGAATTGATCCCATTTACAATTGCACCAAAAACCCATAAGATACCAAGGGATAAACCTAACCAAAGAGGATAAAGGATCTGTACTCTAAAAACTACTTATGAAAGAAATTGAGGAAGACACAAAAAGATAGAAAAACATTCCATGCTCATGGATTGGAAGAATAAATGTTATTAAAATGTCTATGCTACCCAGAGCAATCTATATATTCAATGCAATCCCTACCAAAATAATACCGACATTTTTCACAGAGCTGGAACAAATAATCCTAAAATTTGTATGGAACCAGAAAAGACCCCGAATAGCCAGAGGAATGTTACAAGAGAAAGCTAATGCTGGCAGCATCACAATGTCTGGCTTCAAGCAATACTAAAAAGCTGTAATCATTAAGACAGCATGGTACTAGCACAAAAACAGACACATAGATCAATGGAACAGGATAGAGAACCAGAAATGGACCCTCAACACTATGGTCAACTAATCCTCAACAAAGCAGGAAAGAATATCCAATGGAAAAGAACAGTCTCTTCAATAATTGGTGCTGGGAAAATTGGACAGCCACATGCAGAAGAATGAAATTGGACCATTCTCTTACACCATACTCAAAGATAAACTTAAAATGGATGAAAGACCTAAATGTGAGATAGGAATCCATCAAAACCTTAGAGGAGAATGCAGACAACAACCACTTTCACCTCAGACACAGCAACTTCTTGCTAGACATGTCTCCAAAGGCCAGGGGAACAAAAGCAAAAATGAACTTTTGGGACTTCATCAAGATAAAAATCTTCACAGCAAAGGAAACAGTCAACATAACTAAAAAGGCAACCTAAGGAATAGGAGAAGATATTTACAAATGACAAACAATAAAGGGCTAGTATCCAAGATATATAAAGAACTCGTCAAACTCAACATCCAAAAACCAAATAATCCAGTCAAGAAATGGGCAGAAGACATGAACAGATATTTCTCCAAAGAAGACATCCAGATGGCCAAAAGACACATGAAAAAATGGTCAATATCACTCAGCATCAGGGAAATATAAATCAAAACCACAATGAGATACCACCTTACATCAGTTAGAATGGGTAAAATTAACAAGACAGGAAAAAATGAATGTCGGTGAGGATACGGAGAAAGGGAGCCCTCTTACACTGTTGATGGGAATGCAAGATGGTACAGCCACTCTGGAAAACAGTATGGAGGTTCCTCAAGAAGTTAAAAATAGAGCTACCCTATGACCCAACAACTGCACTACTAGGTGTTTACAGATGTAGTGAAACGAAGAGGCACCTGCACCCCAGTGTTCAGAGCAGCAAAGTCCACAATAGCCAAATTGTGGAAGGAGCCAAGATGTCCTTCAACAGATGAATGGATAAAATGGAATATTGCTCAGCCATCAAAAATGATGAATACCATTTACAATGACATGGATGGAACTGGAGGATATTATGCTAAGTGAAATAATCAGAGAAAAACAATTATGATATGATCTCACTCATATGTGGAATATAAGAAACAGTGCAGAGGGCCATAGAGAAGGGAATGAAAACTGAATGGGAAGAAATCAGAGATGAAGACAAACCATGAGAGACTCTTAACTATCTGAAACAAACTGAGGGCTGCTGGAGGGGAGGTGAGTGGGGGAATGGGGTAATCGGGTGATGGGTATTAAGGAGGGCACGTGATGTGATGAGCACTGGGTGTTATACGCAACTGATGAGTTGTTGAACACTACATCTGAAACTAATGATGTACTATGTGTTGGCTAATTGAATTAAAAAAAAAAAAAAAAGACTTTCAGCTTTTTTCCCCTTCTCTCTACTCACGTTTTTACATGTTTTAGTGAGTTTGAGTGAACCTTATATTTATGTTGTACCATAAAGAGAAAAAGTTTACCAATCTTTGCTCCTTACAATGAAGTCATCTCTTTACTTCAGAAAGCAAGTAAAAGCCAGTTGTGGGCAGTGTCCCAGTCAGTTTTTCAGGTAAAACCTTCAGTTTATTTGCATAATCCCTGTATACTTCACTTCTCCATGATTACAAAAATCTTCCCTCCCTCCCTATTTGGAAGCTTTGCTCAGAACACACAGATCATATCAAACTCATTCTCTTCGACTCTGCAAGCTCCCTGCATTCCCACACTCCCCTCATTCCTGCTGTTCCCACAGTTCCAGAAAATAATCACCTCTATGTCTAATTATCTGTGGTCACACAGTAGCCAGACTCCTCTCCCTTCTTCCCCACCTCCCAAGTCTTTCCATTGTGGATCAGTATGTGAGAGGAGACAGGAAGGATGCCAATTATCCTTTTGCAAAATGAAATCTGGTATTGCTCTAGTCCAGAGACCACCAATTCTCGTTCCTAAGAATATATCTGATAGGATAGCTCAAACTATCAGGGTTTTACCAGCCTGTTTGCAGAAAATAAACTTAGAAGATTACTATTAGTTTCATCCTTATAGAATTGCTTTTACACCCATACGAATTTGTTTCCATCCCTTGAAGTCACATATTTCTCATGCACTATCAACTGGTATTTACTGCTGTCTGTGGACAGAAACAGGAGACCAGTACCATCTGTTTTCATATTCTGCCAATTCAACAAGAATAATTGACATCTTTACATGCATTATGCACTTCAGCTGATACAGGAAGAGGTTTCCAGTTTTTTGAGTTACTTGGTGATGCAGGTTTGATCTTGAGGAAAATCCAAACAAAATTGGAAAGGGTATGCGACTGTATAATAAGGCCCATCTGTGATGTTTGTCTTTAAGTAGCAAGTACTAATTATAATTTAAACTTTTTTTAGCAGTGACTTTTAATCACCATAAACCTCAGTATTTCTGGTGGATTTATCTAATTGGTTACCAAGCCATGCCCTTTTCCTCCCAGGCACACAACCAGACCACATTTCCCAACCTTTATTGCAATAGTCTTGCTCTATGACTAAATTTCGGGCTAAAGCAATGTATGCCATTTCCAGTCTCGCCCTGAAACACCTACTGTGAAATAATCCTCTTTTCCCTCATTTGCTGGTCAGATGCAAAAGATCCAGCTGAGGATTTTAAGGCTCTAGGGAATCACGGAGCCACTAGAGGGTAGAAGTCTGGGTCCCTGAGCCAATTCTCAAGAGAGAATCGCCCAATCAGAAATACCTTAATTTATGCAAGTAAGAAATAAACAAACTGATACCTTGTTAAATTGTTTGTTATGGAGTTAGGCTACATGGGATTATATTCTGTTGCTTCACTAAAAGGTTTTCAAAGATTGAGACTCACTTGCTAATTAACCTCCAAACTACTCTGCTTTCTAAATTCCTCCTTTTATGTATGTATATGCATATATCTATATATTCAGATATATATATTCAGGCTATCCCCCTGTTATGTTAAGAAAACAATAAATAGGCTCTGAGAGAAGAAAGATCATAGAAGTAAAATACACAGGCTTTGTGGATAGACTAATACCACTTTTTATTTTTTTGTCAGCCTTTTTTCATACTTGTGGGCTCTCAGCTATATTTTGAGTAGTTATTATTACCACTTAAATGATTCTATAAAAAGTGAGCTGTTATTGTTCCAAAATCCATATGCCTGTTTTTCTTGTGTCTTTATATATTCCTCCCATAATATGTAATTATATATTATAAGGAGACATTTCAAATAAACTACAATTACATCTTAACTACCACCTACCAAATATCAATGTTAAGAGATTATATCAAATTCAAGAATATTCTTCAAATTATCTTTAATTCTACTCAAATTATCCTCTGCTTAGTGGTAGACCACATTGACAAAGGTGCATTTATCTCATACAATGTAAGAGTTTTAGAATTTATTTAGCCATCAATCCTCCTACATTTTTAATTTTGGCAACAAAGATTTAACTAGCTCATTACATTTACAAAGTAAACATTTAGCTTCCCAAACTGCAGTACAATAATTTTGTACAAAATTTAATCTTTGTATTTCAATGATAAATATGAATATTTTACTACCAGTATAAAAATGCTTTGTTAAATTATACAAAGAAAAATCTTGCCGGGGTGCCTGGGCCTCAGTCGGTGAAGAATCTGATTCTTGATCTCAGCTCAGGTCTTGATCTCAGGGCCCAGCATGGAGGCTACTTAAAAAAAAAAAACAAAAACAAGGGGTTCCTGGGTGGCTCAGTTGGTTAAGTGTCTGCCTTTGGCTCAGGTCATGATCCCAGGGTCCTGGGATCAAGCCCCACATTGGGACCCCTGCTCAGTGGGGAGTCTGCTTCTCCCTCTACCCATCTCTCCTACTCATGATCTCTCTCTCCCAAATAAATAAATAAAATCTTTATTAAAAAAAAAAAAACCTTGGCAATTCAATTTGGAAGTATATACCTGTTCTTTAGATGGTATTTACCAGCATTTACTTGAATATTTTTTTTCCCTGAAAGTTAGTGTTTAAGCATGGGGTTTTATGTATAAGGCAGAAATGTACAATTATGTATTTGTTTATAGGATGGGGTAGTATATGCTCAACCCATTCTCATGCCAAAAGCAAATGTGCTGCCATCAACCTCATCACAGTGTTATTTTCTAGTTAATTTGTGGCATAATTTTATTGCATAAAGTTGTGTTGTCCTATAGTTGGTAGTGTACATTTTTTTAGAACTATCTAAATATCCCTCTGATAATATCTCATCACATTCTGCTTTAAGAAGTGATGATATAGAAGCTCTGGAAGGAATATCAAATAATAAACCAGCATTAGGGGTCCAATGACACGATGTTTTGTGAGATATTGTGTGCTCACAAATCTAAAGCCACATCACTCAGAACTTTTGGTTCTAAAAATAAATATGTATCAAACCTTTATATAGTATAGACACATATAAACATCTATCAAAGATAACCATAAATTCATATTAACAATGTATAGGTGGGGATAATGTCCTCCTTTTTATGCACTGAGAATGCCAAACAATGTAATTAGAAATAAAAAAAAAAAGAAGAAAATACAAGTTGTAGTTTTCCATTTTAAAGCAGCTCGATAAAGGTCTTGTAATATCAGCACATCCTTGGGGTGAGAAATCATCGACAACTCTGGCTATCAAAGTAAGCTATGGTATTAAGAAGCTATAAAGCTTGGACTAATAAAATAAAAATGAAAAAATATATGTAACATGTTAGCAAAAAGTAATTTGGACAAATGTGAAGCTTCCAGGGAGGAAAATCAGCCAACAAGAGAAAAGATTATGCACAATAATAAATTACTGTCATCGACTTTCTTATATTCAATGACTATACAAGAACAAATATCACTAATTTTTGTAGGGTAAGAGAAAATTTTGTACGGTTATCAGAAATGGGTCAAGACACATTTCTGATAAACCAGCCTTAGCAAAACACTAGGAAAAAGAAAAGTCAACTAAAACTGGTAAAATGTTGCCTTACTCCACGACCACTACAACTGATACTAGGAGCAATTTTACCTTTGAGAGCAGTAGGTGACAGTCCTACTCATAAATGCAACCAATCTCTCAGCAGAATCCCAGAATGAATCTAGGCTCTCTGGGTTCATTAAACCAGGAATGAGGTAGAATCAGACATACGTCATAGACACACTCTCTGACACATCTATTTAGAATTTAGACGTAGATCTAAATAAGATCTAGAATACCTAGAATAAGAAGTGAGACCCAAACCTCCTGAACCCCTGTCAGTGTCATCCAAACTTGAAGTTCCTCTATTTCAGGATAAAAAATTCATTCACAAATAAGCTGTGCAATTCAATTACCTTTTTTACTTTAAAATTTCTTTGCCAAATTTAAATAGCACAACACCAACATTTCCTCTCTAATCTCCATCCATGACACCAATTTCTACATCTGTCAAGTATTTTGCAGCCAACTCAGAACGTGGAGCTACTCTTTCATAACACCCAGAAGGAAGAACATACCATTTCATGATTTTGGAAAATCAGGAAACAGTGTGAAGGCAAGACCACATAATCTGATGGTAGGGAACTAGAAATGGATAGTTGTAAGAAAGAAAATGGGATGAGATGAGAAAAGGTATTCAAAATCAGAGATGGCCAAAAGGCTGAAGCATAATGATAAAATTTTGGGGACCCCAAAATGCTACTGGAGTTACAAGTCATGGAGCAAGGGCATAAAAAAGAAACAAACAAAAAGCTTTATTTATATCATATTTTTACCCAGAGTCCCAGCAAAAGATTTAGCATAGAGTGTTTCCATGAGAGTTAGAGCTGAGATCTGAAATGTGGATTTCATTCATTTATGCAACATATATTTATTGATTATCTACTATGAAGCAGGTACTATTCCATATACTGAGTATAGCAAAGAGGAAACAGAGTGTTTCTGCCATCTTAGATTTAATAATATAGTGAGGAGAGACAGACAAAAAATCAATATAATAAGGATAGTGTTCTGGGGGAAAAAAAGCAAGGCAAGGGAACACATGAGCTGAGAGTGCCTCTTTCAATAAGGTATTCAGGGAAGACCTTTCATGAGGTGACATGACAGGAGAACTGAATGAAGTGAGAGAGCAAACCAGGAATCTATCTTCTGGAAGAACATTTCAGTAGAAACACCACAACTGAAGTGGCTTTTAAGCCAAAGAGTGCGGTTGACAAGATCAAAGAGATGCAAGGAAGCTAGTGTGGCTACAGCAAAGTGAGTGAGGGAGAACAGTGAGGGCTGATTTCAGAGAAAAGCCAAGGTCAAGTCACACAGGATCTTGTAGCCTATGATAAGGACCTCTTCTCCTAACAGTTATGCAATAACACTGGAGGATTCCGGTCTAATTTACATTTGTAAAGTACCATTTTGGTTGCTGTCTGTAGACAGCAGGAGGGTATAGAGGAGGCTACTGCAGTAGAAAAAGAAATGAATGGATGAGACATCTTAGATGTGGGCAGTAACAGTGATGATTCTGGTAGAAATTGTGAGACATGGGGTTTAATCTTGGTTGTCTGTCTTTCCATCACGTAACCATGACTGTGACCTCATCCCTTCCTAGATAAACTGTCTAGGAACAGATATGACAACTTATTGAAATTTTGATTTCCCCATACTACCTTGTCTGCTTAGAACCACAGATGGATGGAAGGATGGATAGACTAATGGATAAAACAATGTGAAGACTGTATCTGGCTCTTTTGCCATGTCTATTCCCTCATTTTCTCCTCAGTCTTGATGAGAACAGAATAGGTCATTAATCAGACTGGTAGAGGATCTGCTCAGCACTGGACTTGGTCTACAGTTTGCTAGTTTATAGCTTCTCATGCAGGAAAAGTCACTTATATGTTTTAAAAGGTCCAATTTCTGTATTAAAAGGCCCTGTTTATTTATGTTAATAGTTTTTAAAATAAACATTGCCAATGAAATATAATTTTCCTCCCACATAAAAAGTTCATATAAGCCACCCACAAATAATCAGTTTCATGTAGTTCTCAGAAGTTTACACCATTTATTGCAATATCATTGCTAGTACCTTTTTCCTAAAAGGTTCAAATATGAACATTGGGGTGCATATGCCCCTTCTTTTCACTACATCTGTATCTTTGGAGTACATACCCAGTAGTGCAATTGCTGGGTCATAAGGTAGCTCTATTTTTATCTTTTTGAGGAACCTCCACATTGTTTTCTAAAGAGGCTGTACAAACTTGCATTCTCACCAACAGTGTAAGAGGGTTCCCCTTTCTCCACAACCTCTCCAACATTTGTTGTTTCCTGCCTTGTTAATTTTTGCCATTCTTACTGGTGTGAGGTGATATCTCAATGTGGTTTTGATTTGAATTTCCCTGATGGTTAATGATGTTGAAAATTTTTTTTAAGTGTCTGTTAGCCATTTGTATGTCTTCTTTGGAGAAGTGTCTGTTCATGTCTTCTGCCCATTCATAGCAGCAATGTCCATAACAGCCAAACTGTGGAAGAAGCTGAGATGCCCTACAACAGATGAATGGATAAAGAAGATGTGGTCCATATATACAATGGAGTATTACTCAACCATCAGAAAGGATTAATACCCACCATTTCCATCGACATGGATGGAACTGGAGGAGATTATTTTAAGTGAAATAAGTCAAGCAGAGAAAGACAATTACCATATGGTTTCACTTATATGTGGAACATAAGGAATAGCATGGAAGACATTAGGAGAAGGAAGGGGAAGGGCAGAGCAAGATGGCAGAGGAGTAGGAGACCTGGATTTCGTCTGTTCCAAGGAATTCAGCTGGATAGGGATCAAACCATTCTGAACACCTACGAACTCAACAGGAGATCAAAGAAAAGAATAGCAACAACTCTCTGAATAGAAAAGAGACCATTTTCTGAAAGGTAGGATGTGCGGAGAAGTGACTCCGAGGTGATATTAGGGAGGATAGATGGCGGGGGAGGGGGCCTCCGGCGGCTGCTTCTGGCAAGTGATAGAGCAGCAGAGCACAAAATCGGAACTTCTAGAAGTCTGCTCCACCGAGGGACGTTGCTCCAGTGGCTAAGCGGGGGGTGGAACCCTCGCGGGACAGTGTGGTCTCAGGACCCGCAGGGTCACAGGAAGACCGGGGGTGCCTGAGTGCAGCAGAGCTCCCAGGTATCGGAGCGGGGAAGCCGGCTGCAGAGACGGAGCCGAGGCACAGGCTCTCAGCTCAGGGTTGCCATAAACTGTGATCCACAGCACAGTCGGGCCACTGCTCTTCCAGCAGGGACCCAACAAGCGGCAGAGCCGGGGAGACTCCCTTTCCTCCCCTGGGAGGAGCAGCGCGGGAGCGCACCGCAGGGATCTGCTGGGTTTGGAGACTCTGCACAGGGTCCTGTGCCAGAGATAGAAACGCTCGGTCACAGGCCGGGTGAGCACAGAGTGCGGTTGGAGACCGGGGAGATGGGAGTGATTGCTTTTCTCTGGGGGTGCACTGAGGAGCGGGGGCCCGAGTTCTTGGCTCCTCCGGGTGGAGATTGGGAGGCCACCATTTTCACTCTTGTCCTCCAAAGCTGAACCAAAAACTTGGAGGGAACAAAAGCTCCCGAGAGCAAACCCGAGCAGATTACATAGCCCGGCCCCGGCAAGGGCGGGGCAATTCCGCCTCCGGCAAAGACATTTGGGAACCACAGAAACAGGCCCCTCCCCCAGAAGGTCAGCAAGAACAGGCAGCCAAGACCAAGTTTACCGATCAATGAGAACGGCAGATCTCCAGAACTAGGGGAATACTGCACGTAGAATCTATGGCTTTTTTACCATGATTCTTTAGTCTTTGAAAGTTAATTTTTTTAAACTTTTTTTTAATTTTTCTATTTCCCTTTTTCAACAAACATCTTACCAATCCCTTTTTTAATTTTTTTCTTTAAACTTTTTTATTGTTATGTTAATCACCATACATTACATCATTAGTTTTTGATGTAGTGTTCCATGATTCATTGTTTGTGCATAACACCCAGTGCTCCAAACAGAATGTGCCCTCTTTAATACCAATTACCAGGCTAACCCATCCCCCCACCCTAGACCTCTAGACCCTCAGTTTGTTTTTCAGAGTCCATCATCTCTCATGGTTCGTCTCCCTCTCCGATTTACCCCCTCTTCATTCTTCCCCTCCTGCTATCTTCTTCTTTTTGTTTTTCTTAACATATATTGCATTATTTGTTTCAGAGGTACAGATCTGTGATTCAACAGTCTTGCCTGCTGTGGAAAGAGCCAAGATGTCCATTGACAGATGAATGGATAAAGATGTGGTATATTATGCAGCCATGAAAAGGAATGAGATCTTGCCATTTGCAACGACGTGGATGGAACTGGAGGGTGTTATGCTGAGTGAAATAAGTCAATCAGAGAAAGACATGTATCATATGACCTCAGTGATATGAGGAATTCTTAATCTCAGGAAACAAACTGAGGCTGGAGTGGGGGTGGGGTGGGAGGGATGGGGTGGCAGGGTGATAGACATTGGGGAGGGTATGTGCTATGGTGAGCACAGTGAATTGGGCCGTGTGAGCACAGAGTGTGGCCAGAAACTGGTGTCAATCTCTTTTTTTAAAAAACATTTTTATTTTTCATTTTTAGAGTCATATTCTATCCCTTCATAGTAGTTACCCTTATTTTTGGCATGTATATATATATATATATATATATATATATGTGTGTGTGTGTATATATATATATATATATATATATATATATGTTGTTCTCTCTTTAAAATTTTGAGATACAGTTTCTTCTAACAGATCAAAATATACCCTAAATCTCTAGTGTATGGTTTTGTTCCAATCTCCTCCCTAATCACATTCTCTCCCTTTTTTAAATTTTTTATACATCCTCTTCTTTCTCTTGAAAAACAACTTATTTCTTTTAAAGATTTTTTATTTATTTATTTGACAGAGACACAGTGAAAGAGGGAACACAAGCAGGGGGAGTGGCAGAGGAAGAAGCAGGCTTCCCGCTGACCAGAGACCCAAAGCAGGGCTCGATTCCAGGATCCTGGGATAATGACCTGAGCTGAAGGCAGATGCTTAACAACTGAGCCACCCAGGTGCCCCTTCTCAAACAACTTCCTATCAATTCCTTTTATAAAATTTTTTATAAGTTTCATCTTTACACTCATATTCCATCCCATCATCGTATCAACCCTTGTTTTTGTACATATATGCTTTTCTTTCTTTTGAGAGGCACTTTCTTCTAACAGACCAAAATACACCCAAAATCTACTGTGTAGCACTGATCTATGCACCAGCCTGATCATATTTGATCATGTTCTGTTTTTTTTTTTGTTTTGTTCCGTTTTTGCCTGTTTTTATCTTTTTCTTTTTTCTTTCTTTCCCTTTCTTTTCCCCTGGCTTCAGGTCTTTTCTGATTTGTTTAGAGTATATTTTCTGGGGACGTTGTTACCCTGTTAGCATTTTGTTCTCTCATTCATCTATTCTCCTCTGGACAAAATGACAAGATGGAAAAAATCACATCAAAAAAAAGAACAAGAGGTAGTACCGACTGCCAGGGACCTACTCAATATGGACATTAATACGATGTCAGACCTAGAGTTCAGAATCATGATTTTAAAGATACTAGCTGGGCTTGAAAAAAGCATGGAAGTTATTAGAGAAACCCTTTCTGGAGAAATAAAAGAACTAAAATCTAACCAAGTTGAAATCAAAAAGGCTATTAATGAGGTGAAATAAAAAATGGAGGCACTATTTTTGCTAGGATAAATGAGGCAGAAGAGAGAATCAGCAACATAGAAGACCAAATGATGGAAAATAAAGAAGCTGAGAAAATGAGAGATAACGACTGGATAACGAGGGCAGAATTCGAGAGATAAGCGATATCATAAGATGAAACAACATTAGAATAATTGGGATCCCAGAAGAGGAAGAGAGAGAGAGAGGCACAGAAGGTATACTGGAGCAAATTATAGCAGAGAACTTCCCTAATCAGGGGAAGGAAACAGGCATCAAAATCCAAGAGGCACAGAGAACCCCTCTCAAAATAAATAAAAACAGGCCAACACCCCAACATTTAATAGTAAAACTTACGAGTCTCAGAGACAAAGAGAAAATCCTAAAAGCAGCTTGGGAGAAGAGATATGTAACCTACAATGGTAGAAACATTAGACTGGCAACAGACCTATCCACAGAGACCTGGCAGGCCAGAAAGGAGTGGCATGATATCTTCAGAGCACTAAAGGAGAAAAATATGCAGCCAAGAATACTATATCCAGCTAGGCTGTCATTGAAAATAGAAGGAGAGATAAAAACCTTCCAGGACAAACAAAAACTAAAGGAATTTGCAAACACAAAACCAGCCCTCCAAGAAATATTGAAAGGGGTCCTCTAAGCAAAGAGAGAGCCTAAAAGCAACATAGACCAGAAAGGAACAGAGACAATATACAGTCACAGTCACCTTACGGGCAATACAATGGCACTATATTCATACCTTTCAATAGTTACCCTGAATGTAAATGGGCTAAATGCCCCAATCAAGAGACACAGGCTATCAGATTGGATTAAAAAACAAGACCCATTGATATGCTGTCTGCAAGAGACTCATTTTAGACCCAACGACACCTCCAGATTAAAAGTGAGGTGGTGGAAAACCATTTACCATGCTAATGGACACCAAAAGAAAGATGGGGTGGCAATCCTTATATGAGAAAAATTAGATGTTAAAACAAAGACTCTAATAAGAGATGAGGAAGGACACTACAATCTACTTAAAAGGTCTATCCAACAAGAATTTCTAACAATTTTAAATATGTATGCCCCTAACATGGGAGCAGCCAATAATATAAGGAAATTAATAACAAAAGCAAAGAAACACATTGACAACAATATAATAATAGTGGGGAAGTTTAACACCCCCCTCACTGAAATGGACAGATCATCTAAGGAAAAGGAAATAAAGACTTTAAATGACACGCTAGAACAAATGGACTTCACAGATCTATTCAGAACATTCCATCCCAAAGCAACAGAAAACACATTCTTCTCTAGTGCCCATGGAACATTCTCCAGAATAGATCACATTCTAGGTCACAAATCAGGTCTCAACTGGTACCAAAAGATTGGGATCATTCCCTGCATATTTTCAGACCACAATGCTTTGAAACTAGAATTCAATCACAAGAGGAAAGTTGGAAAGAACTTAAGTACATGGAGGCTAAAGAGCATCATACTAAAGAATGAATGGGTCAACCAGGAAATTAAAGTAGAATTTAAAAAATTCAAGGAAACCAAAAAATGAAAACACAACTGTTCAAAATCTTTGGGATACAGCAAAGGTAGTCCTAAGAGGAAAGTATAGAGCAATACAAGCATTTCTCGAGAAACAAGAACATTCTCAAATACACAACCTAACCCTGCCCCTAAAGAAGCTAGAGAAAAACAGCAAATAAAGCCTAAACCCAGCAGGAGAAGAGAAATAATAAAGATCAGAGCAGAAATCAATGAACTAGAAACCAAAAGAACAGGAGAACAGATCCACGAAACTAGGAGCTGGTTCTTTGAAAGAATTAACAAGATTGATAAATCCCTGGCCAGACTGATCAAAAAGAAAAGAGAAATGACCCAAATCAACAAAATCATGAATGAAAGAGGAGAGATCACAACCAACACCAAAGAAATACAAACAATTATAAGAATATTATGATGAACTCTATGTCAGCAAATTAGATAACCTGGAAGAAATGGATGCATTCCTAGAGATGTATCAACTACCAAAACTGAACCAGGAAGAAATAGAAAACCTGAACAGACCTATAACCACTAAGGAAATTGAAGCAATCATCAAAAATCTCCCAACAAACAAAAGCCCAGGGCCAGACGGCTTCCCAGGGGAATTCTACCAAACATTTAAAGAGGAATTAATACCTGTTCTGAAACTGTTCCAAAAAAATAGAAATGGAAGGAAAACATCCAAACTCATTTTATGAGGCCACCATTACCTTGATCCCAAAACCAGAGAAAGACCCCGTCAAAAAGAATTACAGACCAATATCCTTGATGAACATGGATGCAAAAATTCTCACCAAAATACTAGCCAATAGAATCCAACAGTACATTAAAAGGATTATTCACCACGACCAAGTGGGATTTATCACTGGGCTGCAAGATTGGTTCAACATCTGCAAATCAATCAATGTGATACAATACATTAACAAAAGGAAGAACAAGAATCACAAGACCCTCCCAATAGATGCAGAAAAAGCATTTGACAAAGTACAGCATCCTTTCTTGATTAAAACTCTTCAGAGTATAGGGATAGAGGGTACATACCTCAATATCATAAAAGCCATCTATGAAAAACTTACAGCGAATATCATTCTCAATGGGGAAAAGCTGAGAGCTTTCCCCCTAAGGTCAGGAATGTGGCAGGGATGTCCACTATCACCATTGCTATTCAACATAGTATTAGAAGTCCTAGCCAAAGCAATCAGAGAACAAAAAGAAATAAAAGGCATCCAAATCGGGAAAGAAGAAGTCAAACTCACCCTGTTTGCAGATTATATGATACCTTATGAGGAAAACCCAATAGACTGCACCCCAAAACTGTTAGAACTCATAGAGGAATTCAGTAAAGTGACAGGATATAAAATCAATGCACAGAAATCAGTTGCGTTTCTATATACCAACAACAAGACAGAAGGAGGAGAAATTAAAGAGTTGATCCCATTGCCAAATGCACCCAAAACCATAAGATACCTAGGAATAAATCTAACCAAAGAGGCAAAGGATCTGTACTCAGAATACTATAAACTACTCATGAAAGTAATTGAGGAAGACACAAAGAAATGGAAAAACGTTCCATGCTCATGGATTGGAAGAACAAATATTTTGAAGATGTCAATGCTACCTAGAGCAGTCTACACATTCAATGCAATCCCCATCAAAATACCATCCACTTTTTACAAAGAAAGGGAACAAATAATCCTAAAATTTGTATGGAATGAGAAAAGACCCCGAATAGCCAGAGGAATGTTGAGAAAGAAAAGCAAAGCTGGCAGCATCACAATTCCGGACTTCCAGCTCTATTACAAAGCTGTCATCATCAAGACATATGGTACTGGCATTGAAACAGACACATCGATCCATGGAACAGAACAGAGAGCCCAGAAATGGACCCTCAACTCTATAGTCAACTCATCTTTGACAAAGCAGGAAAGAATGTCCAATGGAAAAAAGACAGTCTCTTCAACAAATGGTGTTGGGAAAATTGGACAGCCACATGCAGAAGAGTGAAACTGGACCACTTCCTTACACCACACACAAAAACAGATTCAAAATGGTTGAAAGACCTAAACGTGAGACAGGAGTCCATCAAAATCCTAAAGAACACAGGCAACAACCTCTTGGACCTCAGCTGCAGCAACTTCTTCCTAGAAACATCACCAAAGGCAAGGCAAGCAAGGGCAAAAATGAACTATTGGGACTTCATCAAGATAAAAATCTTTGCACAGCAAAGTAAACAGTCAACAAAACAAAAAGACAACCAACAGTATGGGAGAAGATATTTGAAAATGACATATCAGATAAGGGGCTAGTATCCAAAATCTATAAAGAACTTATCAAACTCAACACACAAAGAACAAATAATCCAATCAAGAAATGGGCAGAAGATATGAACAGACATTTTTCCACAGAAAACTTCCAAATGGCCAACAGACACATCAAAAAGTGCTCAACATCGCTCGGCATCAGGGAAATCCAAATGAAAACCTCAATGAGATACCACCTCACACCAGTCAGAATGGCTAAAGTTAACAAGTCAGGAAACGACTGATTTTGGTGGGGATGCGGAGAAAGGGGAACCCTCCTACACTGTCGGTGGGAATGCAAGCTGGTGCAACCACTCTGGAAAACAGTATGGAGGTTCCTCAAAATGTTAAAAATAGAGCTACCATACGATCCAGCAATCGCACTACCGGGTATTTACACCAAAGATACAAATGTAGGGATCCAAAGGGGTATGTGCACCCCAATGTTTATAGCAGCAATGTCCACAATAGCCAAACTGTGGAACAGGCCAAGATGTCCATTGACAGATGAATGGATAAAGAAGATGTGGTGTGTATACACACACACACACACACACACACACACACACACACACACACACACACAATGGAATATTATGCAGCCATCAAAAGTAATGAGATCTTGCCATTTGCAACGACGTGGATGGAACTGGAGTGTGTTATGCT
>NW_027397087.1:20321422-20372091 GCF_003265705.2 Callorhinus ursinus | reverse complement strand
TTAACAAGTCAGGAAACGACTGATTTTGGTGGGGATGCGGAGAAAGGGGAACCCTCCTACACTGTCGGTGGGAATGCAAGCTGGTGCAACCACTCTGGAAAACAGTATGGAGGTTCCTCAAAATGTTAAAAATAGAGCTACCATACGATCCAGCAATCGCACTACCGGGTATTTACACCAAAGATACAAATGTAGGGATCCAAAGGGGTATGTGCACCCCAATGTTTATAGCAGCAATGTCCACAATAGCCAAACTGTGGAACAGGCCAAGATGTCCATTGACAGATGAATGGATAAAGAAGATGTGGTGTGTATATACACACACACACACACACACACACACACACACACAATGGAATATTATGCAGCCATCAAAAGTAATGAGATCTTGCCATTTGCAACGACGTGGATGGAACTGGAGTGTGTTACGCTGAGCGAAATAAGTCAATCAGAGAAAGACATGTATCATATGACCTCACTGATATGAGGAATTCTTAATCTCAGGAAACAAACTGAGGGTTGCTGGAGTGGGGGGGTGGGAGGGATGTGGTGGCAGGTTGATAGACATTGGGGAGGGTATGTGCTATGGTAAGCGCTGTGAATTATGCAAGCCTGTTGAATCACAGATCTGTACCACTGAAACAAATAATGCAATATATGTTAAGAAAAAAAAAAGAAGATAACAGAAGGGGAAGAATGAAGGGTGGGAAATCGGAAGGGGAGAGGAACCATGAGAGACAATGGACTCTGAAAAACAAACTGAGGGTTCTAGAGGGGAGTGGGTTTGGGGACGTGTTAGCCTGGTGATGGGTATTAAAGAGGGCATGTTCTGCATGGAGCACTGGGTGTTATGCACAAACAATGAATCATGGAACACTACATCAAAAACTAATGATGTTATGTGTGGTGATTAACATAACAATAAAAAAATTTTTTAAAAAAGGAGAAGGAAGGGAAAAATGAAGGGGCGGGGTAATGAGAGGGGGAACAAACCATGAATGACTATAGACTCCAGGAAACAAACTGAGGGTTTCAGAGGGGAGGGCGGTGGGGGGATGGGTTAGCCTGGTTATGGCTTTTAGGAGGGCACATGTTGCAATGAGCACTGAGTGTTATATGCAAACAATGGATCATGGAACACTACATCAAAACTAATGAAGTGGAAGAAGGAAAGATGGCAGAGGAGTGGGGGACCCTATTTCAACTGGTCCCTGGAAATGAGCTGAATATCTATCAGTCCACTCTGAGCACCCACAAAACCAACCTGAGATGTAAGAAGATCTGGATCTCTACAAACAGGTTATCGCAGGCCTTTGGTTTTGAGGTACAAAGTGGGGAGCCCTGTTTCCGTGGGCAGATATCGGAGGATAAATGGCAGTAGGAGGGTGCCTGGCCTTTGGGATCCTATACCACCTGTGAGCGACAGCCTCACACATTGGGGATGGGACACAGACTCACAGACTGGTAGCAGTGGGGAAAGGACTTTAGGGCAGCCCCCGGGGCAGAAACCCAGAGTGGCAGGGTTGCGCGTGCGAACTGGGAGCAGCTGGCGGTATTAGAAGCACAAAGGGAAGAGACATGCTCCAAACTGGAGGCAGGGCTGGGGTCGCTGCAGAGGGGTGCACAACCCAGGCCACTGTAGTTTATAGCAGCACGGACAGAAACGGAGACAATGTGGCCTGGAGAGCTCACCAAAGACCAAACTGCGGTCTCTCTCTGCTCTGAGGCAGAGGGTTGGAAACAGTCTCTTCTGCTCTGACTCATGGAAGAGACGCAGAAAGCCGCCAGGGAAAGCTGCCAGAGAACAAAAGCCCCAAAAACTGATTCCTGCTGAGCCCATCCCTTGCCACAGGGGGGCAGGGCAACTCCGCCCAAACAGGGTTCCCTGAGTAACAGTGTGGCAGGCCCCTCCCCCAGAAGACAGGCTGGGAAAACAAGAGGCCAGCAACCCTAAGGTCCCAAGAAAACAGGTGCATCTTGCTTGGGTTCTGGTCAATAATTTGGACTCTATGAATTCCCTCAAACACCCATCAACAGAATGACTAGGAGGAGGAACCCTCAAAATAGAAAAGACTCAGAGATCATTTATGCTTATGCTGACTTATGCCGCAGATTTACAAATGGATGCAGATATAACCAAGATGTCGGAGATGGAATTCAGGCTAGCCATTGTGAAGACAGTGGCTAGAATGGAGAAATCAATTAATGGCAACATAGAGTCTCTAAGGGCAGAAATGAAAGCTGAATTTGCAGAACTTAAAAATGCTATCAATGAGATCCAATCCAATCTAGATAATCTAACACCTAGGCTAAGTGAGGCAGAAGAACGAATAAGCGACCTGGAAGACAATATAATAAATAAAAAGAAAAAAGAGGAGGCCAGGGAAAAACAACTCAGAATCCATGAAAATAGAATCAGAGAAATAAGTGACACCATGAAGCGTTCCAATGTCAGGATAATTGGAATCCCGGAGGTGGTGGAGAGAGAGAGAGGACTAGAAGATGTATTTGAGCAAATCGTAGCTGAGAACTTCCCTAATCTGGGGAATGAAACAAACATTTGCATCCTAGAGGCAGAGAAGACCCCTCCCAAGATCAAGGAAAACAGGCCAACACCCCGGCATGTAATAGTAAAACCTGCAAATTGTAGAATCAAGGAAACGATCTTAAGGGCAGTTAGGGCGAAGAGATTCCTTACATACAGAGGGAGGAACATCAGAATAACGTGAGACCTATCCACAGAGACCTGACAAGCCAGAAAGGCTTGGCAAGACATATTCAGGGTACTAAATGAGAAGAACATGCAGCCAAGACTACTTTATCCAACAAGGCTGTCATTTAGAATGAATGGAGAGATGCAGAGCTTCCACAACCGGCAGAATCTGAAAGAATATGTGACCACTAAGCTGGCCCTACAAGAAATATTAAGGGAGGTTCTATAAAAGGAGAAAGACCCCCAAGAGTCATATACAACAAAAAGTTACAGGGACAATCTATAAAAACAATGTCTTCACAGGCAACGTGATGACAATTAATTCATATCTTTCAATAATCACTGTCAATATGAATGGCCTAAATGCTCCCATAAAATGGCACAGGTTTGCAGATTGGATAAAAAGACCAGACCCATCCATATGCTGCCTACAAGAGACTCATTTTGAACCTAAAGATACATCCAGACTGAAAGTGAAGGGATGGAGATCCATCTTCCATGCTAGCGGACCTCAAAAGAAAGCTGAGGTAGCAATTCTTATATCAAACAAATTAGATTTTAAACTAAAGTCTGTAATTACAGACACAGAAGGACACTATATCATTCTTAAAGGTTCTAACCAACAAGAAAATCTAACAACTGTAAATATCTATGTCCCCAACATGGGAGCAGCCATCTACATAAGCCAACTCTTAACCAAAATAAAGAGTCATATTGACAACAATACATTAATCGTAGGAGACCTCAATACTCCACTCTCAGCAATGGACAGATCATATAAGCAGAAAATCAACAAGGAAACAAGAGCTTTGAATGATACACTGGACCAGATGGACCTCATAGATATTTACAGAACATTCTACCCTAAAACAATAGAATCCTCATTCTTCTCAAGTGCACATGGAACTCTCTCCAGAATAGACCACATACTGGGTCACAAATCAGGTCTCAACCGATACCAAAAGACTGAAATCTCAGATTATTCCCTGCATATTCTCAGACCACAATGCTTTAAAACTGGAACTCAAACACAAGAAAAAATTTGGTAGAAATTCAAACACGTGGAAGCTAAAGACCACTCTGCTCAAGAATGTTTGGGTCAACCAGGAAATCAAAGAAGAACTTAAACAATTCATGGAAATCAATGACAATGAAAACACATCAGTCCAAAACCTATGGGATACTGCAAAGGCGGTCCTAAGGGGGAAATACATAGCCATCCAAGCCTCACTCAAAAAAATAGAAAAATCCTGAATTCACCAACTAACCCTACACCTTAAAGAGCTAGAGAAAAAGCAACAAATGATGCCCAAGCCACGCATTAGAAGAGAAATAATTAAAATTAGAGCAGAAATCAATGAATTAGAAACCAGAAACACAGTAGATCAGATCAATGAAACTAGAAGTTGGTTCTTTGAAAGAATTAATAAAATCAATAAACCACTGTCCAGACTTATCCAAAAGAAAAGAACCCAAATTAAAATTATGAATGAAAGGGGAGAGATCACAACTAACACCAAGGAAATACAAACAATTATTAGAAAATATTATCAACAACTATATGCCAATGAACTGAGCAATCTGGATGAAATGGAGGCCTTCCTGGAAACCTATAAGCTGTCAAGACTGAAACAGGAAGATATTGACAACCTGAAGGCCAATAACAAGTAATGAGATTGAAGCAGTGATAAAAAAAACTCCTAAAAAATGAGTCCAGGGCCTGATGGATTCCCTGGAGAATTCTACCAAACATTCAAAGAAATAATACCTATTCTCCTGAAGCTGTTTCAAAAAATAGAAACAGAAGGAAAGCCTCCAGACTCATTCTATGAGGCCAACATTACCTTAATCCCCAAACCAGGCAAAGACCCCATCAAAAAGGAGAATTTCAGACCGATATCCCTGATGAATATGGATTCCAAAATCCTAGCTAATAGGATCCAACAATCCATTAAAAGGATCATCCACCACGACCAACAGGGATTTATCCCCGGGATGCAAGGGTGGTTCAACACTTGCAAATCAACCAATGTGACAGAACACATTAATAAGAGGAGGGAGAAGAATCATACGGTCCTCTCAACTGATGCAGAAAGAGCATTTGACAAAATACAACATCCTTTCCTGATTAAAACTCTTCAGAGTATAGGGATGGAGGGAACATTCCTCAAGTTCATAAAATCCATCTATGAAAAACCCACAGCGAATATCATCCTCAATGGGGAAAAGCTGAGAGCCTTTCCCTTAAGATCAGGAACACGTCAAGGATGCCCACTCTCGCCACTATTGTTCAACATAGTACTAGAAGTCCTACCAACAGCAATCAGACAACAAAAAGAAATAAAAGGTATCCAAATTGGCAAAGAAGAAGTCAAACTCTCTGTCTTTGCAGATGACAGGATACTTTATGTGGAAAACCCAAAAGACTCCACCCCCAAATTGCTAGAACTCATACAGCAACTCAGTAATGTGGAGGGATACAAAAGCAATGCACAGAAATCAGTTGCTTTTTTATACACTAACAATGCAACTATAGAAAGAGAAATTAGAGAAACGATTCCATTTACTATAGCACCAGAAACCATAAGATACCTCGGAACAAAGCTAACCGAAGAGGTAAAGGATCTATATTCTAGGAACTACAGAACACTCATGAAAGAAATTGAAGAAGACACAAAAAGATGGAAAAACATTGCATGCTCGTGGATCAGAAGAATAAACATTGTTAAAATGTCTATGTTACCCAGAGCAATCTATACCTTCAGTGCCATCCTGATCAAAATTCCAATGACATTTTTCAAAGTGCTGGAACAAGCAATCCTATAATTTATATGGAATCAGAAAAGACCCTGAATTGCCAAGGAAATGTTGAAAAAGAGAAACAAAGCTGGGAGCATCACGTTGCCCGATTTCAAGCTATATTACAATCAGATCACCAAGACAGCATGGTACTGGCACAAAAACAGACATATAGACCAATGGAACAGAACAGAGAGCCCAGATATGGACCCTCAACTCTATGGTCAAATAATCTTCGACAAAGCAGGAAAGAATGTCCAATGGAAAAAAGACAGTCTCTTCAACAAATGGTGCTGGGAAAATTGGACAGCCACATGCAGAAGAATGAAACTCAACCATTCTCTAACACCATACACAAAGATAAACTCAAAAAGGATCAAAGACCTCAATGTGAGACAGGAATCCATCAAAATCCTAGAGGAGAACATAGGCAATAACCTCTTTGACATCGTCCACAGCAACTTCTTTCAAGATACAGCTCCAAAAGCTAGTGAAACAAAAGCAAAAATGAACTTTTGGGACTTCATCAAGATAAAAAGCTTCTGCACAGCAAAGGAAACAGTCAACAAAACAAAGAGGCAACCCACAGAATGGGAGAGGATATTTGCAAATGACACTACAGATAAAGGGCTGGTATCCAAGATCTATAAAGAACTTCTCAAACTCAACACCCAAAAAACAAATAATCAAGTCAAAAAATGGGCAGAAGATATGAACAGACACTTCTCTGAAGAAGACATACAAATGGCTAACATACCAATGAAAATATGTTCATCATCATTAGCCATCAGGGAAATTCAAATCAAAACCACATTGAGATACCACTTTACACCAGTTAGAATGGCAAAAATTGACAAGGTAAGAAACAACAAATGTTGGAGAGGTTGTGGAGAAAGGGGAACCCTCTTACACTGTTGGTGGGAATGCAAGTTGGTACAGCCACTTTGGAAAACAGTGTGGAGGTTCCTCAAAAAATTAAAAACAGAGCTACTCTATGACCCAGCAATTGCACTCCTGGGTATTTACCCCAGAGACACAGATGTAGTGAAGAGAAGGGCCATATGCACCCCAATGTTCATAGCAGCAATGTCCACAATAGCCAAACTGTGGAAAGTGCCGAGATGCTCCTCAACAGATGAATGGATAAAGAAGATGTGGTCCATGTATACAATGGAATATTACTCAGCCATCAGAAAGGATGAATACCCAACTTTTACATCAACGTGGATGGGACTGGAGAAGATTATGCTCAGTGAAATAAGTCAAGCAGAGAAAGTCAATTATCATATGGTTTCACTTACTTGTGGCACATAAGGAATAGCATGGAGGACATCAGGAGAAGGAAGGGAAAAATGAGGCGGGGGGAATTGGAGGGAGAGATGAACCGTGAGAGACTATGGACTCTGAAAGACAAACAGGGTTTTAGAGGGAAGGAGGAAGGGGGGCTGGGTTAGCCTGGTGATGGGTATTAAGGAGGGCACATACTGCATGGAGCACTGGGTGTTATAGGAAAACAATGGATCATGGATCACCACATCAAAAACTAATGATGTATTGTATGGTGACTAACATAATAAAATTAAAAAAAAAAAAAGGAAGCTGCAGGAAGTAGATTCAGCTCACAAAAAAATAAAAATAAAATCCATGTCATATGTCATTGGGAAAATGAAAACTAAGACAGTGAGATGTCCCTGCACACCTACGAAAATGGCCCCAATCCAGAATGGTGGCAATACCAAATGCTGACGGGGATGTGGAGCAACAGGAACTCTCCTTCACTGCTGGTGGGAAAGCAAAATTGTAGAACCACTTTGGAAGACAGTTTGACAGTTTCTTACAAAACTAAAACTACCCTGACCATACAATCCAGCTATATGGATCATTCTTCAGTATTTACCCAAATGAGCTGAAAATGTATGTCAACACAAAAATCTCACATGTATGTTTATAGCAGCTTCATTCATAATTGCTAAAACTTGGAAACAACCAAGATGTCCTTCAGTAGTTGAATGAATAAATAAACTGTGACATATCCAGACAATGGAATAGTATTCAGCATGAAAAAGAAATGAGCTATCAAGCCATGAAAAGACATGTAGGAACCTTACTTAAATGCATATGACTTGCCAAAAGAAGCCTATCTGAAACAGCTACATACTGCATGATTCCAACTACATGACGTAGTGGAAAAGGCAAAACTATGGAAACGGTACCAAGAAAAAAAAAATCAGCAGTCACCTGTGGTCAGGAGAGAGAGAGAAGAGTTTGTATGTGGAGCACAGAGGATTTGGGGGGGCGGGCAGTGAAACAATTCTGTATGATACTTTAATGGTGGATACATGTCATTATATATTTGTCCAAACCTATAGAATGCACAAAACCAACAGTAAACACTGATGTAAATTGTGGACTTTGGATGATAGGATATAGATTCATTGATTGTAAGAAGTATGCCAGTCTGGTGCAGGATATTGGTAGTGGGGGAGGCTGTGCCTGTTTTGGGCAAGAGGTTTATGGGATGGCTCTGTACTTTCTGCTCAATTTTGCTATGAACTTAAAAGTGCTCTAAAAAATAGTCTATTTAAGAAAAAGGAAAAAAAACACTAATGAAGTACTGTATGGTGACAAACAATAAAAAAAAAGACTCAAATATTTATGGATTTTCTTCTTACAGCTCCCTGTACATTTTCTTATTTCTTATTTAAATGTAACTTGTAGTTGAAATTCTTTTTTAGGATAAAATTGATTTCTATCAATTTCTATCAATATACAAAAATAAAAAGTAGGGATTTCTCTTTTTGGTAGATTTCGAATAAGATATTTTTTTCCTTAGCTTTCTGAGTTGCCATGACCTCCTTATTACTTATAAAGGAAATGTAACTAATTGATAATTCATAAACACAGGTGGAAAAATTCTTCAGTTAATTTATATTTTAGCTGAAAGTGGTTAAAGCATCCTAAATATTTGATTAATTTAAATTGTATTATTGGTGGTGATTTTTTTAATTTTATTAATAATTTCTTTGGTAATTCTCAAAAAAAAGATAATAGTCTTAAAACATGTGAAAAATGCATTATTTCATTCATTCTTAAGGATATAAAAATTTAATGAGATGGTATTTATCAGTTTGCAAAAAATACAAAATATACATATTCATATACATAAAAATATACAAAATATATGAAATTTTGCTTTTTAGGGAAAAATTGGCAACATATGTTGAAATTTTAAATGCATGAGCTTTTCTGGCAATTCCATTTCTTAGAATTCTACTTACAAATATATGTGCACATGTAAACAAAAAGCATAGATTTATAGGTATCTATCTTAGCAAAATATTAAAATAATCTAAATATTTATTGATATAGGAAGAAATAAGTATGTTTCATATATTTATTCTAATGAAAACAATAAAATTGAAACAAAAAAATGAGGCAAATCTAAATACTTGGCCAAATTCACATTATGTCTCTATTTCACATTTATATTATATGTTCCATATATTTCATATATGCACACATATACAGACATACACACATATATAATTCTTTTTGAAATATGTTCAGAAAATATCCATCAATTTCTATTTTCTTGAATGTTTTCTCAACAGCGTATACTGAATTTTGTCATATTCTTTTTTAGCATCTGTGGAGATTATCATATGCTTTTTCTTCCTATGACTATTAATATGTTATATGATATTAATAGGTTTCCTAATACTAAACTAGCTTTTGTCTCAGTCTATTTAGGCTGCTAGAACAAAATATCATAGATTGGGTAGCTTATGAACAAGAAACATTTCTCACAGTTCTGGAGTCTAGGAAATCCAAGATCAAGGCACCAACATGGTCATGTTCTGGTGAGGGCCTTTCCAATTTGCAGACTGCTGATTTTTTTGTATCCTTGAAGGGTTGAAGGAGGAAGGGGGTTTTCTAGTTGTTGTTGTTGTTTTTGTTTTTTATAAGGGTAATGATCACATTCACTAGGACTCCACCCTCATGACCTAATTACCATGCCAAAGCCCCACCCCCAAACACCATCACATTGGGCATGAGATTTCACCGTATGAAATTTGAAGGGCACAAACATTCAGACCATAGCACCTTTCAGCCTTGGACTGAATTCCACCTGACCATGATGAACTATTTTTGCGATATGGCTTTGGATTCTGTCAACTAGTATTTAATTTAATGCTTTTGCATCAATATGTTGAATCTGACCCCTAAGAAAAGAAAAAGCTAAATAGATCTGTTTCCACAGAAGAAAGTTGACATATTGCATTATTCTAGGAAATTATCAATTTCATTTAGTTTTTCAAATTTACCTGTGTGTAATTTTGTACAATAGTCTCTTCTGAATTTTTAAAATTTATTTTTACAGATGGGGTGCCTGGGTGGCTCAGTCATTAAGCATCTGACTTTGGCTCAGGTCATGATCCCAGGGTCCCAGGATCAAGCCCTGCATCGGGCTCCCTGCTCAGCAGGAAGCCTGCTTCTCCCTCTCCCACTCCCCCTGCTTGTGTTCCCTCTCTTGCCGTGTCTCTCTCTGTCAAATAAATAAAATCCTTTAAAAAAGTTATTTTTACAGAAATTTTCAGTGGCTATTTTTCACTTACAATTTCTTATTTGATATATTTGTGCTTTTTTCTTTTCCTGATTAAATTAGCTAAAAGCTATTTTAATTTTTCAAAAACTAGAATTTTTATTTATGGTCTTTTTACTCTCTACCTCATTTACTTCTGTTTTTATCCTCATTATCTTCTTCCTTATTAATTCTTCTGGTTTACTTTGTTGCTTTTCCTTCTAGATTTTTAAGTTGAGAATATAACTCCTTTTTTCCAATTTTAAACTTTTATTGATCTAACTGATTAGAACTAGGTATTTTCCTATGATCAGTGTTGAAAATATAGCGTATAAATCCATGTATTTTTTTATTATATTTTTTCTAAATTCTGTAATTTGATTTTTTATTTCTTCTTTCATCCAAGGATAGAGAATTTTTTTTAATTTTCAGTTAGGACCCTTTTTCATTATTAATTTCCAGTTCATTGTGTTCTGATCAGAGTATTTTTTTTCATATTTCTACCATATGGAATTTCTAATTTTTTGTGATCTAATATGTGATCACATATATATCAGTTGTATATTTTTATTTGTCAGAACATATAACATTTATATATTGTTTTTGCCCTTGGCTCTATCTTAGTCATCTTTGTTTTAGTCTTAGCTCTACAATTAAATCAATTAAGTGCTTACCATAAATTTTTTAGCTGGAGTGTCTTCTGTCATCTCTTGATGGATAGAGCTCTTTTACTAGATTACTCATTAAGGGCTTCTGGATATAAAATCCTTGGTTTACAGTTTCTTCCCTTGAGAGTCTTCAAAATACTGCTTTATTAAAGTTGCCATATTTATATATTTCTTTAGACGTCTGATGGCAACCAAATATTTTTTTCCCTTTCATTTGTTCTTTGTGCCTAGACACCCTCTGGATATTTTCTTTATCTTTAAAATCTAATCATTTTACCAGGATCTGTTTCAGAGTTGACAGCTCCAGGTTGATTTTTCTAGCATCAAGTAGGCCTTGTCAATGTATACCCGGAAGTCTTTTTTTGTTTCCATAAAGTTTTATTTTAGTTTTAGATGTAAGTTCTATTTCTTTGTTTTACTGTCTCTTTTTCAGGGATGCAAATAATGCATATTAGAAGTTATCACTTGCTAGTATTGTTCCATACTGACCTCTTACTCATCTGGGGAATCATAATAATGGCTCCCTGTATTTTCTCATTAACTCTTACCCTAAACAAGTTATAATGCTGAAAGCCTTATTTTGATCATGTCAACATGTGTACGTCAGTGTTTGCAAAGAGTAGGAGCTCAAACAACTTTGAATAAATGAATCAGATTCATCATTCAAGGGCCAAAGGATTGGCTAAACTATACAGATATACATAAATAAACTATAAATTTTATAAATAAACTATATAGATACTTATTTATTTATAAATAAACTATATAGAATGAATTATCTTCTAATGTAATTTTGGTGAGAGAATACATAGGATAATTCAAAGATAAATGGAGTCATAAAATAGTACAATTCCTTTGAAATGTGAGAATTTACCCTATTGTCTTTATTATCTCATTAGTTGTCTCCTTTTGGTTCATGTATTACTTATTTCAAGTTGAAGTACTTCACAGACAAATCACAAAAGCAGATAAAAACAGCATCAATGCATATTGAAATTACATGATACTGAGACAATAAATGAAAATTTTACGAAAGCACGCTATTGCAGATGTTCCAAAATATGAGAAAATCAATGTGCAAATACCTCTGAAATTATTTATTTTTAAAAAGAGCTCCAGAGGCACCTGGGTGGCTCAGTCATTAAGCGTCTGCCTTCAGCTCAGGTCATGATCCCAGGGTCTTGGGATTAAGCCCCAAATCGGGCTCCCTGCTCAGTGGGAAGACTGCTTCTCCCTCTCCCACTCCCCCTGCTTGTGTTCCTGCTCTTGCTATCTCTGTCAAATAAATAAATAAAATCTTTAAAAAAAATAAAAACAGAGCTCCATTTGTGAGTCCTTAATATCTTTTCATCAGTCAGGAAAACAGTCAATAAAATTGTATTACTCTTAGCACTATGCTGATTTACTTTTATTTTATACTGAAAAATCCAACAAGTTTATCTGAAGCAATACTACCTTATAATATGTGTATATTTGCTATTGAGAACCTAAGCTAGTCAGATCAAATTTTGATTAACAGGCTTTAAACTTAAGATATGACCATTCCCTTGTGCTGAATACAGACAATATAGAGTTTTCAAAATTGTTTTACTCATATACAATGAGTTTTCATCCTTTAGAAGAAAAAAAAACTATGAAATCCAAATAAACAAATACCTCAACCTGATGCTTTATCTACAATAAGTTAATTAGTAAAGACGTTAATTATAATATTTATTTTTGAGAATGGAAAAATTAATACTTACTAAAATATTAATATAAAAATAACTGGAAAACACTTGCAAGGCAGTTGATAGCTCAGAGGGATTTCTCTATTACAGGAAAATCTCTTTCAAACAGCTAACAAAAATATAATAGCTCAGAAAAATGGGCAAAGGTCATGAATGGAAACGGAAATACAAGTGACTATACGGAAAAAGATGAGCAATTGTATTCATCATTAGACAAGGACAATCCAATTTCAAGACATTGTTTTTCACCTAGGAGATTGATAAAGATTAAGGATATTGCTATTACTGGTGTTGACAAGCACTTTTAAATACCATTAATGGGAATCTTTAATGATACAAAGTTATTGAAAATTACTATCAACACTGGACTTACATACCTTAGCCCACTACTTCTTTCCCCTCACCATCACTCCTGGCATCATTTTTCGTGATCTTAATAACAATTTAGATGACCTGGTGAGTGCCCCGGTTCTCAGCCTCTGAGCTCCACTTCTCTACTTGGCTTGTCCTCCCTATACCACAGCCATCTCTTTCCATGGCCTTCCCTTAGGTCATGTCATTACCAGCAAGGACATTCCCTCCAAAATCTCAATTTCAAGCACTCCTCTCTTTCAAAAGCATCCTACTCTTTCACTACTACCTCATCTCACTCCCTCTTGTATCCATTGAGCCCCACATTTCCTCTATAAATGACCTCCTTCATAACTTTACTTTCTCCTTATCTAATTGAGAGTCAATGGTCCATGATTGTAATCTCTCATTTACACACACCCTCAACTACTTGGCCTCTCCTTGTCTTTGTCATGCTCACCTGGCAAAGGCCTTACTGGGGTAAATCCAATTACCTACCTATTTTGTGCCTTTATCCCAGTGACTCATTTTGACTGGAAAAAAATACAACCATGCTGATTATTGTTATCTGAAGTGATTGCCACAAAGTTCAGATGGGCCCTTAATACTGAGAGTGATCTCTACATTTTCCTAAGTGCTTTGCCTCCTATGCTCTGAAATTTTTTCATAATAGTGTTCTTCTCTTTTCACAAACATCCCAAAACCCCTCTTCTCTCCTCACTCTCAACTGATCACTTAGATTCCACATTCCCCTCTGCTACAGTTATCAACCTGCCTTCTTCTAAAGCCATATACCTTGCCTCACCCTCTCACTGCTAAACCAGCCATACTACTATTTAAGCTAGCCAGTCCACAGGAAACTGAATTACACTTGATTTCTCCCATTCATAGACTTTGGCTATTGTAACTGTGCATTATCTCTTCTGCTTTATCATTTTTTCTCTGTCCAACTGAAATATTTCCATAATCATAAAAACATATGACATTTCCTATTTTTATTTACTTTTATTTTTTTAAAAGATTTTCTTTATTTATTTGACCGAGAGAGACATAGTGAGAGAGGGAATACAAGCAGGGGGAGTGGGAGAGGAAGAAGCAGGCTTCCCGCTGAGCAGGGAGCCCAATGTGGGGCTCGATCCCTGAGCCAAAGGCAGACGCTTAACGGCTGAGCCACCCAGGCGCTCTAACATTTCCTATTTTTAAATGGATTTTTGCTACTAAAATAAAGAACAAAGAGATTAAGGAATTAAAAAAAAAAGACTAGCGAAATATTTTGTTAGATAACACCGAAGTATAAAGAAACTACAAAGATTATGTAATAAACTCGTACACGAAAATAATGTAACTTATATGGGAAACACCCTGAGAAAAAATATATGTGTTATTGTTTTAAAAATTAAGTTATATTTTATAAAGAAGCCATTTAGGTAAAAAATTCAAACAGTATTCAATGAATTAAAGACCAATATTTAGACGGCAGGGACAAACATCAGTAAAGTTAGTCAACAAACATATTTTTAAAAGTTCAACTCCTTAGTTATGAAAGAAATTGAAAGTGTAAACAATGAGACACCACTATACAAGTAGTATAATAACAAACTTAAAATCATAACAATATTCTATTCTGTCAAAGGCATACTAAAACAAGAACACCCACCCTCCACTGGTGACAGTGTCCACTGTTAAAAATTTTGTGACATAATTTGGCAATATAATTTAGAGATATAATCAGTTTTGACTCAGTAATTTTACTGCAAATGTGCCCTAAGGACATAAACAAAATGAGGAAAAAGCATCATATAAGAATATTTTCATTGCAGCATTATTCATAATATTTTAAAGAATGGTAAGAACCTGATTATCCAAAAATAGAGGGCTGGTTTAAAAGCTGAGGCTAGTGGATTTCGTGGACTATTATGTAACAATTAAAACAATGCTAAAACTGTGTGAATATGCCAAAAAGATATGAAAAATACAGAACTGCATCTATGCTGTATTACAATTATAAAAAATCCTGTACGCATATGTAGCTATAGAATATGGAGTCGAAGACAAGTGGGTCAACAAAAAAATCAAGGAGGAAATCAAAAAATACATGGAGACAAATGAAAATGAAAACACAACAGTCCAAAATCTCTGGGACATGGCAAAAGCAGTTCTAAGAGGGAAATTTATAGCAATACAGGCCTATGTCATGAAACAAGAAAAATTGCAAATAAACTGCCTAACTTTCACCTAGAGGAACTAGAGAAAAGAAGAACAAACAAAGCCCAAAGCTAGTAGAAGGAAGGGGATAATAAACATGAAAGCAGAAATAAATAAAATAGAGATTGAATAGAGACTAAAAAACAAGAGAAATGATTGATGAAATCAGGAACTGGTTCCTTAAAAATATAAACAAAATTAATAAAACCCTAGCCAAGGTTCATCAGGAAAAAAGAGAAAGGATTCAAATAAAATCAGAAATAAAAGAGGAGAAATAACAACTGACACCATGTGAATATAAAGAATTATGAGAATATTATGAAAAATTATTTGCCAACAAGTTGGACAACCTAGAGAAAATGGATAAATTTCTACAAACATACAATCTGCCAACTAAATCAAATTATGATAATTTGAATAGACTGGTTACCAGTAACAAAATTTATTTTGGTTTTTTTTTTAAGATTTTTTATTTATTTATTTGACAGAGAAAGACACAGTGAGAGCGGGAACACAAGCAGGGGAAGTGGGAGAGGGAGAAGCAGGCTCCGATGTGGGGCTCAACACCAGGATCCCGGGATCACGACCCAAGCCGAAGGCAGACGCTCAACGACTGAGCCACCCAGGTGCCCCACTCCACTAGTAACAAAATTTAATCAGTAATCAAAACTTCCAACAAACAAAAGTCCAGGACCAGATGGCTTCACAGGTGAATTCTACATTTAAAGAAGAGTTAACACCTCTTCTGCACAAACTATTCCAAAAATAGAAAATGAAAATGAAAATTCATTCTATGAGGACAGCATTACCCTGATACCAAAACCAGATAAAGACACTACAAAAAAAGAACTGTGCTCCAATATCTTGGATGAGGGTAGATGCAAAAATCCTCAACAAAATATTATCAAACTGAATCCAACAATATATTAGAAGGATTATTCACCATGATCAAGTGAGATTTATTCCAGGGATACAAGGATGGTTCGATATTCACAAATTAATCAATGTGATACATCACATTAACAAAAAGGATAAAAACCATATGATCATTTCAATAGATGTAGAAAACACATTTCACAAGATATAACATCTGTTTATGATAAAAATTTCAACAAAGCTTGTTTACATACATCACATAAAAAAGACCATATATTAAAACCCATAGCTTATATAATAACCAGTGTTAAAAAAACTAAAAACTTTTCTAAGATCAGGAACAAGACAAGGATGTCCACTCTCACTACACTTATTCAACACAGTACTGGAAGACCTAGCTGTTGCAATCAGGTAAGAATAAGAAATAAAAGGCATCTAAATTGGTGAGGAAGAAGTGTAACTGTCACTATTTGCAGATGACATGATACTATAAAAAAACCCTAAAGACTCCACAAACACCCAAAAAAACCTATTATAACTATTATAACTAGTAAATGATTTCAGTAAATTTCAGGACACACATTAATATAAAAAAACTTGTTGCATTTCTTTGCACTAATAACAAAGTAACAGAAAGAGAATTTAAGAAAACAATACCATTTACAATTGCACCAAAAAAGAATAAAATGCCTAAGAATAAATTTAACCAAGAAGGTGAAAGACCTCTCAAAAATATAAAACACTGATGAATGAAATTGAAGACAACACAAATGGAAAGATATACTGTGTTCATAGATTGGGATAATTAATATTACTAAGATGTCTATACTCCCCAAAGCAATCTAAATATTCAGTGCAATTCCTATTAAAACACCAACAGCATTTTTCACAGAACTAGAACAAATAATACTAAAATTTTTAAGGAACCACAAAAACCTTGAATAGTAAAAGCAGTCTTGAGAATCAAGAAGAGCAAAGCTGGAGATATCACAATCCCAGATTTTAAGATATACTACACAAAGCTATAGTAACCAAAACAGTATGGTACTGGCACAAAAATAGACACAAAGATCAATGTAACAGAGTAGAGAGTTTGGAAATAAACCCACTCTTATATGGTCAATGTGGACTCAAGCCCCACATCGGGCTCCCTGCTCCACGGGAAGCCCACTTCTCCCTCTCCCATTCCCCCTGCTTGTGTTCCCTCTCTCGCTATGTCTCTATCTCTCAAATAAATAAAATCTTAAAAAAAAAGACACACTTTGGGGAATCATTTGAATTTGTAAGGATTTAGTCACAAACTCTTTGTAACTTAGAATTCAACTTCGAATTCACCTAGATGCTGGCTGGGTGATTTGACCTGAAAAACTAACTTGGGCTGAGCCAGTAACGTGGGCTTTCCCCCTTGGGGAAACTTCACCCTTGGTCTGACTTCTGGGAAGATGGCCTAATTCTGAAGAAAGAGAACACATGAGGGCCCAGAAAATAAACAAACTATATAGATTCGGGAAGGGAAGGGTTGTAATGTGAACAATCAGATCAATCATAGATAAGACTCAGACTTTATGACAGAAACACCAAATATTTTGAGAATTACAAGTTTTATAAATTTTGGAGCATCTGTTGAGTTTCTTTGCAGCTTATGTAATAAATGTAACAACAATATTTAGATGCTTGCTGTTGAATATGTATGTCGGGCTTGCCAGCTGGAAATTATTTCATGACTAAAATACCATACACATAATCAAATAGCTAAAGATGGACATATATTTCCTCTTTTGGAAATTTCTGGGGACTTGCCAGCACAAAAAAAAAAAAATAGCTGAGGCTAAGTGGTAACCAATGAGAGCAATTACCCAAGGGGAGGCTAATTTTACAATGGGAAGAAGGAGATTTGTTACCAGACATGACAAACTGGTGAATGTTTATGCACATAAACCAAGTACGCCCACTGCCGGCCGTCAAAGAGAAATGTAAATTTTACATTTCAGAAGCTATCCACTTACAGGGTCACTGATGGTATTTATAAACAGTATTTTAAAGGAAAATATTTTGCTATACATTTCCTGGCTTAAAAGTTTTTCATTACAACAGATCTTCCCATCCCTTTTCAACTGCAGATCTTCCCATCCCTTTTCCTGCTTGTTCTTGAGAATTCTATGTGAAAATCACTTCCTTAGGGACCACTTTCCTAAATCACCTCATAAAATAAAATGCCCTTCTCAAATGTTCTTATAGCACAACATACTCATCCTTTAGAGAAGATATCACAGTTACTTTTACTTAAATAAGCATGAATATTTGATAAATACCTATCTTTTTGACAAAATTATGAGCTCCATAAGGGCAGAGACTGTCTCTCTTTGGTCCCAAATACCTAACACAGTGCCTGACATAGAGGAGAAAGAGACATTTAAATATTAGCTTATAAAGTGGTCAAATAAATGAGTAACATTTTTTTTGTGGGTTATGGAATGGATTTAAATACAAATGATAGATCAATTCACATCTTAAGAATATTTTTGTAGTAGACTTTTTTAAACGATCTTACAGAATGACTACTTGATACTTCCCAGTATTACAGCTATGGAGATCAAATAATTTGGGTTCTCTGAGATTGTTCCAGTTCAAATATGTTGTTCTATATTATATGAAAATACTCTTACTTGTCAGACCATGTGTCTCATTATTTTGGTTAGAGGAAATAATCAACATAACTCTAGGGTATTCTGAATTCTAGAAAATGCTAAGAAAGAAATTTGCATAAAGCCAACGGTCTTCAGCAAGTACTTGCTCAGTTGCAATCAATTCATATTACATAAGATTACAGCACATGTTTAAGTAAATGTGTTTTACAGAATGTCAATCTTACAAGAATGGTGAAACAATCAAAATTCATTTCCTCAAACTTTCAAGTTTAAAATAAATAAAGCCAGATGGATGTACATTTTAATATAGTGGCATGTGCCTACAAGATGTGACACTGCATATTTGATGCTCTATTACACATTTGAAATAGACATGATCAAAAGAGGCGATAAGTTCCGAGACCGCTATAAAGACAGAGGAAAAGTATTGAATCCCTAGGTAGGACAAAGTCTTGTGGTTCAGAGAAGTAAAACTGACAGAGGTGGCTCCTCAATATGAAGACACAACATTTGAGGAGATTTCAGATTTTAAAATTTTAATTATCCCAGGAAATTCTCATGTTGTAGAGCTGAATGTAATCAGCTTTCTACATTACTTTTCTTGAGTAAGTAATTTAGCAAAACCAAACATTCACCAACATAAATCCTCAAATCCAGTACTCTTTTAGCAATAATTATTCTGCACATTCTTTCCTGAGCAGTGAGTTAACAGATTACTTTGTTTGCAAGGGCAATGGAAAACAAAAATGTTAATGTTACTGCTTTGGGTGTTATCATCTCCTGTCCAGATTTTCTCTAAAGAGAATTTGCAACATGGTTCGTGATCTCTGAAATTTCCCAGGGGAAGATGGTTCACAAAATAGGCAAAATCTGCCCAAACCCACGTACCAACTGTTCCCTTGGTTACATCAGCTATTGAACATAGTTGCCAAATTCCAGAACCTCTCAGAGGAATAAATGAATGAAAGACCTCCATTACCCAGTAAGCTCATTCTGCTTCTTGAAATTTCCTGAGATAGTATTTAGTGTAGTTATCAATTTCATGAGGTCCCTCTTCCATGTACTGGAGAGAAAATGTGATTCAAGTTCCCACTCAGTTAGTACAAATTTAAGCAAGATAACTATTTTAAAAGCACATTTAAAAAATGTTGAAACTTATAAATGAAAAGCAGAATTCAATATGAAAGAAGCATGCAAAGACTAGTAATAATATAATTTTAGGATTGCTAAATATAATTTTAGGATTACCACAAAGAGTAGCTGATGCCAGTTGGATTTGGTTATCAAGTAGCAACCAAAATGTATAAGATATTATCATAATTTGAAGAGTCTAAAACTAAATGGAATAATGCTTTCTTACCCTAAGTTAAGTGGAATATGAGTTGAGAAATCATAACTTAAGAGAGTAAACAGGTAGTTTATTTTTCCTTGTTCACAAGAAAAATGAGTACAGAATCTGAGACTTTCACTTATCAAATATTTCAAAATACTGTTAGAGACCATTTTATCATTAAAGATATGCCAGAATATGAAGTATACTCTAAAAAGTAAAGTGGTAGTCAATTATACATTTGTTCACAGGTTCATACTCTCAAATTGCCTTATTATAATAAAGTATTTTAGCAACAAGTTTACATCTCAGTATATCTTTGCCTTTAACTATAAAAGATAAAATGCCATTAAAATTCAATGTTTACTATCTAAATCAAATCTCATACATTTTATCCAGCTTTATTACTCTTCATTTTCTGATCCTTACTTTTAAAGTCACATGACATAGTTCTCCTTAGGCAAATAGAAATAAATTAAAGGAATAGCCAAATGGCAACATTGTCAGTACATTGACTTCAAAGTTTCAATATCAATTTTCCATAGAGATAAAGTATAATACTTAGATGATAAAATCTGAAATTAATGAACTTGGGTAAAATTCAACTCAGGAAAAAACTAATGAAATTACAAGTGAATAAATGTTCATAAATAAAATTGATACCTAACAGTAAAGAAAACTTATATTTCTATGTGAATGAATTTGAGAAAAATAATGGAAAAATTACTAGTTATAGTTAATACGTTAAGCCTAATTATTACTGTATGTTTCCATATTTACTTACATGGAACCACCTATTATGGTGAATAAGAAATAAATGTTATGATTTGAGAGAAATAATAGACAATGTGTTAAAATTATAAACGAGTGCATTTTTTTTAAAGGGAAAGGATGGAACATATAGGAAGTTTATAAAAGAATAATGCTTTAGCCAGTTACCCTCAGAGGCTTCCCTATGCCTGTTTCCATCATCATAACTGAAAATGGTTACCTAACACTCTTGTTTATAAATCACTTTTTAATGCAACTTTATTGAGATATAATTTACATAGCACCAAGTGTTAATGTGTACAATTCAAAGGGGGTGGGGGAAAAGTAAATCACTGCCAAGGGCATGAACTTTCTTCTTGCAATGATGAAAATGTTCTAAATTTAGATTATGAGGATGTTTGCACAACACTGTAAATATACTAAAGCATTTTGAGCATTATTTCATTCCATGCTTTTGAAAGCCTCTAAGAGCCAAGACTCCAGCAAAGGATGATATTCATATGCCAGAAAGCTCAAGAAATTATACAAGATTTGAGGAATATGGGACCAAGTGAAAGGAAGAAAGCATACGAGGAAACAACTGTTAATGAAGAGGCAACAACCCACACATCCCAGAAGAGGTGGGGCAGGAGGCAAGAGCCCCATGGAGTAGTAAGGGTGTACTTGGAATCCATCAACCTTTTGGGAACCACACAAGGGGCTAAAGAATACACTGCCTGGGGATCCTGCAACTATGCTTGCTTATGTCCACTTTAGATCTGCCATAGACAGAATGCCAGGGAACTAAACTGAGGAAGTCACTCATACAACATACATTTGTTAAGCACCCAGCATCCAGACGTCAAGGTATTTTGTAGATGCTGGATGTATAGCATCGAGCAAAACAGAAAAGCCCTGCTCTCATGGAGCTTATATTCCACCAGGGAAGTGGTGATACATTAGAGGCGGTTCTGTTTTCCTGTTTTATAAGGTGGCAAAGACTTCCTTTCCAGAAACCTGAAGTGGGTATCTAGGATAAAAGCACTGCAGGCAGGGGGAACAGTATGTGCAGAGAACCTGAGGGAGAGATGTTTGATATGATGGGGAAGGGCAAGGTGGTCAGTGTGGCTGAGGAGAAGGGACCAGCTGAGTGTGGAAGGAGAAGAGTTCAGAGAGAAACCACCAGCAACTCTATAGAGCCTTATGGTCCAGGGTAAGGACTTCTGAGTGTGATGACGGTTATGAGTCTAAGAGTGATGTGATTTGATTTTTGTCAGTTCAAAGCAAAGAAAGAGTAGAAAGAAATTTTCAGAATTGAAGCAATAACTAAGAAAATTTTAATATCCCATTGAATACCAGGCAAAATTAACAAGGAAAGCAACCCTTCAACATTTTTTCCAAACTTTGAAATAAATGTTTAAAATCCAATAAGCATCTAGGCTAAAACAAAACACAACAGATCATTTGCAAAGAAAAAAATTATTCTGGTCTTATATTCCTTTACTATAACCCTGAACACCATGAGCTAATAGAGAAATGTCTACAGAGTTCTGAAAGAAAACAAGTATGACCCAACAATTGCACACTTAGCAAAGCTGTCATTCAAGTTCAACATAGAGTTATTTTCAGACATGCAGGGGCTTAGAATATATAACCATGTACACTTTCTTTTTTTTTAAAGATTTTATTTACTTATTTGACAGAGAGAGCAAGAGAGGGAACACAAGCAGGGGAGTGGGAGAGGGAGAAGCAGGCTTCCCACGGAGCAGGGAGCCCGATGCGGGGCTCGATCCCAGGGCCCTGGGATCATGACCTGAGTGGAAGGCAGATGCTCAACGACTGAGCCACCCAGGCACCCCCCATGTACACTTTCTACTAAAACTTGCAGATATATGCTGGACAAATAACTAAATTAAAATCAAGGATGTAAAAAAAAAAAGGTAAAAAATAAAGTGATAGGATATTTTCACATAAAAAGTATTTTGGTTAGCTGTATTACAAAAATTAAAGATATAAAAGTATTTATATGACAAATTTGTGAACACATATGCAAATGTGTAAATATGTATTTTATATATACATAGTTTCTGAATAATAAGACTGGGTGATTTTAATGCTCTTTTTTTGTGTTTCTTTATATCTTCCACATTTCCCATAATTGCTTTTTTCAATCAAAAAATAATACTACACTTTTTCAACAGAGAAAGAATAAATCATTCTGTAATATCTTCTGGTGTTAAATAAAATGTTAGGTTCCATATTTTCTATATATTTTAATAGGAGAAAAAATTGAGTTTTTAGGTCATTAGTGAAATACATAGATTCTTAATTTACATAAGGCTTTAAAATACATCTAAATCACTCATGTTTTCACACTGAATCCTTCATTTAAATGAAGACTTAAATAATCATCACTAAAGCTAATATTCATCAAGTACTTATTCATAGGTGCCAAGCAATTGTCTATCCAGTTTGCTTATAATATCTCATTTAATCCTCACATAATATAATTTCTCAGATAAAGAAGGTGAAGTATAGAGGTGACATGACAATTGTTCAATGTCAAATGGACGGTAAGTAGCAGTGACAGTTTCTGTACTCAGCCTGCCTGAATAAAGCCATGTTATTAAGTATTCTAAGAAGACATCTTCTAAAACAACCCCAAATTATCCCCAACTGCTGGTATTCATTCGACTGGGTAATCCCTTCCCCTTGACTCTAGACTGGACCTAGTGACTTAGTTAATAAGAAGAATATAATGAAACTTATGAGATATCACTTTTGTGACTGGGTTAAAAGCGATTATGAATTCCAACTGCTAACAGACTCTCCTATTGCTTTCTTGGCTTCCACACTTTGATGTAGAAAAGGTCATGTTCTCAGCTTTCTTTTCCTTTTTTTTTCTTTTAACTTCCTGCCTTCGTATTCCTCTAAGCCAGAGCAGCGGATTTGGGGCATGGCCATGTTGAGGTGTCCTGCCATCTACACAGTGACCAGTCAGATGTGCCACAATGGAGTTTTTGTTCATTGCAGTGATGGTACTGAAGCTTATAGGTAATTTATTGTTTTTATAAAAAATAAACTTATTTAATGGGGCACCTGGGTGGCTCAGTCGTTAAGCATCTGCCTTTGGCTCAGGTCATGATCCCAGGGTCCTGGGATCAAGCCCCACATCAGGCTCCCTGCTCCATGGGAAGCCTGCTTCTCCCTCTCCCAGTCCCCCTGCTTGTGTTCCCTCTCTTGCTGTGTCTCTCTCTGTCAAATAAATAAAATCTTTAAAAAAATGTTAATATATAATAAAATAATGCCACTCACTCTGTTAAAATGATAAAGTGGTCCATGACGGGACAGAAAAGGCTGCAGGTACCTATAGCACATGGCATTTATGTGTAGCTTGTCAGACTCAGCTCTAGTCACACCTACTCTGAAGGGAGGATTAGCATTTTGGAGAATTCCTCAAGAACCCTTCCAATGACAAGTAGCTTACAGTGCACTGAAGTCTTCTGGGGAGATGGAGGCGAGGATTACCCTATGGCACAGCACAGTGTTCCCATACAACACAGCATTCCTCATTAGGTATTTCTGTTCTCTCTCCAAATTGCCCACGTGCTCCAACCTGCTTTGTTTCTCCAGCATCAGCCTGTCACCAGGCATAGCCTCTGTCTTCCTCTCCCACTGTTTTTAAAAATGCCTGCTTCTTGCCTCTTAATTCATCTTTTTTCCATCCTGAATGTTGTTATGGGACTGAAATGAGTCTGAGGTCACACCGCCATCAAGCCACTCACAGATAGTTTATCAATACAGTAAAATATATGTAGATGTTGTCTGACATGCTTGCAAAGCTCCGGTTTAAAGACTAAGGGGTTTGGGGCACCTGGGTGGCTCAGTCAGTTGAACATCCAACTCTTGGTTCCGGCTCAGGTCATGATCTCATGGGTCGTGGGATGGAAACCCCGTGTCGGGCTCTGTGCTCAGTGGGGAACCTGCTTGAGGATTTCTCTCCCTCTCCCTCTGCCCCTCCCCTCACTCACACATGTGCGTGCATGCTCTCTCTCTCAGAATAAATAAACCTTAAAAAAAGAAGAAGAAGAAGAAGAGGTTTTAGCCAGAGCCTTTTCCCCTTTCTTAGAGTTATAACCAGGTTACATCTGTACATATCATTTATAGTCTATATGATTTGCAGTCACCCCAAAAAAGCCCACAGGAGGTCAGGTCTTCAGAGATTTCTCTGGAAGGTCTCCAAATAAAAACATGGCAAAAGCAGGGTTTTCGGGGCCCCTTAATAGGAAAGTTTCTAAAAACCTGATTCTATACCAATTGTCATCTACTTTCCAGATTTTCTTTGCTGCCAAAACATTTTCACTTACTGAGTACTGGCAGTCTCCAAACAAGACAGATCCCTGGCCAAAATATTACCAAAAAAGTCACAGATATTTGCATTCTTTGGTTCCATCTGTATATGTGCGTGCATGGCTGCACTTCTGATTGATTTGATTTGACTTAATTAGAAGATTGAATTTATAATGTCTACTGTTAAAGTCAAGCAGTTTAGGTAATGTTCATTCACTCTTAAATAATTTTATCTTCTTTAATACCTACCAGGGGCAGCAAGGCAGAAATCAGTATCTAAGGCCCTGATATTTAAATATTTATATTTCCTGGGGTGCCTTGGTGGCTCAATCATTAAGCATCTGCCTTTGGCTCAGGTCATGATCCCAGGGTCCTGGGATCAAGCCCTGCATCGGGCTCTCTGCTCAGCGGGGAGCCTGCTTCTCCCTCTCCTGCTCCCCCTGCTTGTGTTCCCTCTCTCACCGTGTCTCTCTCTCTGTCAAATAAATAAATCAAATCTTTATAAAAAAATACATTTCCTGCTTTAATTGAATTTTTCTAATCGAATTTTAACTACCACTTTTATTTCTGTAAACTTTTTCTCAAATGCTACTAAGAAGGAAGAAAAAATCTAATCAAGATTTTATCACTTCTTTGCTTATCTTTTTTCCCCCTCTCCCAGAAGAGATATGACTGAAAGATTTATAGTAGGAAGACAAAAATTAAGAGCTAAATATAGATTTTTTTCATATAAGTAGATAATTTACTATGTTATGATATGGACATATACAAACCCTTTCCTTTGCTTTCAGCAAATGCCAACTTCATTTTCTTGATTGTACTTTTACTACATTTTCTCCTGGTAATTATAACCTACTACAGATTTCCACATTCAAATGCTCCATTCAAATATTTTACCCAAAAGGTGATAACTGGCCAGGAATATCTTAGTCTTAAGGGGAAAAAAAAATTTATTCATGTATCATTCTCATTATAGATATTTAAGAGAACTCAGTACACAAAAGTCAGCCCTAAGTTGTATCAAGGTCCCAAATAGGGGGAAAATACATGTATGCTTTATTGGTAATTGAAAATTCATGAATTAGGAAATATACCTGATGTTCTTTTGTGGGACTTAAGGCTGACTGCACAGGGGATTATTAAATGACTGAAAGATTATTATTATTTGACTATCCACCATGGCCTAAGAATGAGGGTTCACTTGTAAATGGGATTAAAAAGTTGGATTCCTTGAAGTTTATTTTTAAGTCTAAGAGCAGTGTTTTTAAACTGTTGGCCCCAACTCCTCAGTGGGTCATGAAATCAGTTTAGAGAATTAGAACTAGAATTCAAATATATATATATATTATATATATTATATATATATAATATATACTTATATACATATATACTTATATAATATATATATAATATATATACTTATATATACATATATACTTATATAATATATATATGAATTACATATATAAAATATATATGAATGAAATATATAAAAATATATATGAAATATATATATGGAATTGAAAAAATAGAATAAGAAATTTTCAGAGTTTATCACCTCTATTCTTGTCAAGAATCCATGTTTCATGAAACTTTTGGTTTTGTGTGTATCTGTGTGTACTGTGTGTGTGTGCTGTGTCATTGCAAAAATGTAGTTTTTACTTTGGATTGTGACCCAAACACTTACAAACAGTGCTATAACACTTACAAACAGTGCTATAAAACAGAAGAAAATTAGTAAACATGTGAATAAATAACAGGCTAAATGATTCAGATACAGTAAGTGTTGGAGGGGAAAATGCGGGTGGTTTGTAGAACGTAGTGAGAGATGGGATGGTCAGGACAGGTAATGAGAAGAGATTATATGGGAAATGAGATCTGCAGGATGGGAACGAGCCTGCCATATAGAGAGTAGAGAAGAGCTTTATAGGTGGAGGAACAAGATGAATGTCCCAATGTGGGAAGAAATTTGGCCCAGTTGAAATACAAGCATAAGAACAGTGTGGATAGATATAAGTGAGAGGAATGTGAATAAATGAAGTTGAAGGGGTGGGTAGACTACATAGTGCATTAGAAGCCATGGTAAAAAAAAAAAAAATGGATTTTGGTCTATTGAAAGGGGCAGATTTTGGAAGCCTTGATCTAATTTAAGCTTGTGCAGGTCAGTCTGGAAGCTATGAGCGTAATGAAAGAATACAAATCATTTAGGGGGCTATTATGGCTATCAAAGCGAAACAGATCTGTGTGGCTACAGCTAGTTGGAGGTGGTAGAGATGGAGAAAAGGGTACAGAGGTAGATAGGTTTTGGAGGTAGAACAGCTACCATTTATTAATGGATTTGTGTGCATTGTGTGTCTGGAGATGGTGGGAGACTAAGAGAAATAAAGGAATGCAAGATAATGTCCAAATACTACCCAGTGGTGGTACCTTCTGCTGAAATGGGAAAGGCCAGGATAGGAAAAGGATTTGGGTAAGAAGGTTTTAGTTCTAGACATTTATTTTTAACATGTATGTTCAAGATGTCTCATAGACACACTTCTTATTCATAGCATTGGTTGTATTTTCTAATTATATGTTTATTTGGGTAATAATTTGCTTACTGTAAGAAGTTCCTTGAGGCAGTGGTCAGGACTCTTGCTTATCTTGTGTATTGTATCAAGCCTTACATGCCTGGCACAGAGCAGGCATTCAGGGTATATCTATTGCATAAATGATATATGTTTTATTATTAATGAATCCCTGAATGAATACCAGTGATCGAGTTTCTTTTGGTGATCATTTTTTTCCCCAAAGAAATTAAGTTTTAACAGAAGAGAATTTCTACTCACATAATGGTGAAACAAGAACAATGAGATATCTATCCAGAACCATGACGCCAGGGTCACTCATTAGTTGATCACATGCTTCTACAGCCTTCTAGAGTAGTGGTTCTCAAACTTTAGCACATATTGGTTTCATTTTGAAGTCTTGTTAAAGCTGGGATTGCTGAACCCTATTCTGAAGAGTTTCTGATTTAGTAGGTCTAGGGTGGGGCCTGAGAGTTTGCATTTTTAACAACTTCCTGGTGATGGCAGTGATGCTGATCCAAGGATCAGCTTTTTTGCTAGAGCTTTGTTCTAGCAAAGCAAAGATTCATAGGTTGCTGGAAGAAGTCTACAAATGGGCTGTGAGGTACTCATCTACATTTTCCTGGAAGGAAGTATGCATATTTTTGCAGTATATGCTACGTGCATTTTTTGGTAATAGAGCCTGCCTATTTCATGAGATTCTCAAAGGCCTTCAAAATTTAATTAACATTAAAAGTAGTGGTATTCAGAGACACCTGGGTGACTCAGTCGGTTAAGCATCTGCTTTCAGCTCAGGTCATGATCCCAGAGTTCTGGGATCGAGTCCCGCATCAGGCTCCTTGCTCAGAGAGGAGCCTGCTTCTTCCTCTGCCTGCTCTGCCTGCTGCACCCCCTGCTTGTGCTCTATCTCTCTGACAAATAAATAAAAATCTTAAGAAAAAAAAAAGAGTAGTGAAATTCAATCATGGATATATATTAAAACTTCCTGAAGTCTTGGCTCTTCCATTCAATTGAGGTGTGACTTTGGGAAAAATACTTAACCTCTCTGTGCCTCAATTTTTTCATCTATAAAATGGGGACAATAGAGTATGGGAAAAGATGGCAGAGGAGTAGGGGGCCCTATTCCAACTGGTCCCAGAATTGAGCTGGATATCTACAAGGCCACTCTGAACACCCACAAAATCAGCCTGAGATGTAAGAAGATAGATCTGGATCTCTACAAACAGAATATCACAGGCAGTTGGTTTTGAGGTCTAAAGGAGGGAGTCGTGATTCCGCAGGCAGATATCAGAGGATAAACAGCAGTGGGAGGGAGCCTGGCTGTGGGGATCCTATACCACTGGTGACTGATAGACTCCTGCGCTGGGGACAGGGCAGAGACTCGCAGACCGGTAGCGGCGGGGAAAGGACTTTAGGACAGCCCTCCAGACAGAAACCCAGAGTGGTGGGGCCACATGTCCGAACTGGGGGCAGCTGGCGGTTTTAGAAGCACAAAGGGCAGAGATGTGCCCTGACCTGGAGGCGAGGACTGGGAGCACTGCTGAGGGGCGCACAACCCAGAACGCTGCAGTTTATAGCAGCACAGACAGAAACGGAGATAGTGTGGCCTGGAGAGCTCACTGAAGAATAGACAGCAATTTCTCTGCTCTCCAAATGGTCTCTTCTGCTCTGACTTGTGGAAGAGATGCAGAAAGCCACCAGGGAAAGCCACGAGAGAACAAAAGCCCCCAAAAAACTGGTTTTCACTAAGCTCATCCCCTGTCACAAGGGGCAGGGCAACTCTGCCCAAACAGGGTTGCCTAAGTAACAGCATGGCTGGCCCCTTCCCCAGAAGACAGGCTGGGCGAACAAGAGGCCAGCAACCCTAAGGTCCCTAGAAAACAGGTGCATCTTACCTGGGTTGTGGTCAATAATTTGGACTCTATACATTTCTTCAACCACCCATCAACAGAATGACTAGGAGGAGGAGCCCCCAAAATGGGAAAGACTCAGAGATTATGATTTATGCCACAGATTTACAAATGGATTCGGATATAACCAAGATGTCGGGGATGGAATTCAGACGTAGAAAATTATGAAGACAATAGCTAGAATGGAGAAATCAATTAATGGAAACATAGAGTCTCTAAGGGCAGAAATGAAAGCTGAATTGGCAGAAGTTAAAAATGCTATCAGTAAGATCCAATCTAATCTAGATAATCTAACAGCTAGGGTAAATGAGGCAGAAAAAGGAATTAGTGACCTGAAAGACCATTTAATAAATATAAAGGGAAAAGAGGCCAGGAAAAATAACTCAGAATCCATGAAAATAGAATCAGAGAAATAAGTGACACTGTGAAACGTTCCAATGTCAGAATTATTGGAATCCCTGAGGGGTTGGAGAGAGAGAGAGGACTAGAAGGTATATCTGAGCAAATCATAGCTGAGAACTTCCCTAATCTGGAGAATGAAACATTCGTGTCCTAGAGGCAGAGAGGACCCTTCCCAAGATCAAGGAAAACAGGCCAACACCCCGGCATGTAAGAGTAAAACTCGCAAATCTTAGAACCAAGGAAAGCATCTTAAGGGCAGTTAGGGGGAAGAGATCCCTTATGTACAGAGGGAGGAACATCAGAATAACGTCAGACCTATCCACAGAGACGTGGCAAGCCAGAAAGGCCTGGCAAGACATATTCAGCGTACTAAATGAGAAGAACATGCAGCCAAGAATACTTTATCTGGCAAGGCAGCCATTTAGAACAGATGGAAAGATGCAGAGCTTCCAAGACTGGCAGAAATTGAAAGAATATGTGACCACTAAGCTGACCCAGCAAGAAATATTGAGGGGGGTTCTATAAAAGGAGAAAGACCCCAAGAGTGATAAAGAAATTTACAGGGACAATCTATAAAAACAAGGTCTTCACAGGCAACATGATGACAATAAATTCATATCTTTCAACAATCACTCTCAACGTGAATGGCCTAAATGCTCCCATAAAATGGCGCAGGGTTGAAGATTAGACAAAAAGACATGACCCATCCATATTCTGTCTACAAGAGACTCATTTTAAATCTAAAGATACATCCAGACTGAAAGTGAGGGGATGGAGATCCATCTTCCATGCCAACGGGCCTCAAAAGAAAGCCAGGGTAGCAATTCTTATATCAGACAAATTAGATTTTAAACTAAAGACTATAGGTAGAGACAGAGAAGGACACTACATCATTCTTAAAAGGTCTATCCAACAAGAAAATCTAACAATTGTAAATATCTATGCCCCCAACATGGGAGCAGCCATCCACATGAGCCAACTCTTAACCAAAATAAAGAGTCAGATTGATAACAATACGTTAATTGTAGGAGACCTCAATACTCCACTATCAGCCATAGACAGATCATCTAAGCAGAAAATCAACAAAGAAACAAGAGCTTTGAATGACACACTGGACCAGATGGACCTCATAGATATTTACAGAACATTCCACCCTAAAACAACAGAATTCTCCTTCTTCTTAAGTGCACATGGAACTCTCTCCAGAATAGACCACATACTGGGTCACAAATCAGGTCTCAACCGATACCAAAAGACTGAGATTATTCCCTGCATATTCTCAGACCACAAGGCTTTAAAACTGGAACTCAATCACATGAAAAAATTTGGTAGAAATTCAAACACTTGGAAGCTAAAGACTACTCTGCTCAAGAATGTTTGGGTCAACCAGGAAATCAAAGAAGAACTTAAACAATTCATGGACACCAATGAGAACAAAAACACATCGGTCCAAAACCTATGGGATACTGCAAAGGCAGTCCTAAGGGGGAAATACATAGCCATCCAAGCCTCACTCAAAAAAATAGAAAAATCCCGAATTCACCAACTAACTCTACACCTTAAAGAACTAGAAAAAAAGCAACAAACGATTCCTAAGAAATGCATTAGAAGAGAAATAATTAAGATTAGAGCAGAGATCAATGAATTAGAAACCAGAAACACAGCAGATCAGATCAATGAAACTAGAAGCTGGTTCTTTGAAAGAATTAATAAGATCAAAAAACCACTGGCCAGACTTATCCAAAAGAAAAGAGAAGGACTCAAATTAATAAAATTATGAATGAAAGGGGAGAGATCAGGACTAACACCAAAGAAATAGAAACAATTATGAGAAAATATTATCAATAACTATATGCCAAAGAACTGAGCAATCTGGATGAAATGGAGGCCTTCCTGGAAACCTATAAGCTGCCAAGACTGAAACAGGAAGATATTGACAACCTGAAGGCCAATAACAAGTAATGAGATTGAAGCAGTGATAAAAAAAAAAAAAAAAACTCCCAAAAAATAAGAGTTCAGGGCCTGATGGATTCCCTGGAGAATTCTACCAAACATTCAAAGAAATAATACCTATTCTCCTGAAGCTGTTTCAAAAAACAGAAACAGAAGGAAAGCCTCCAGACTCATTCTATGAGGCCAACATTACCTTAATCCCCAAACCAGGCAAAGACCCCATCAAAAAGGAGAATTTCAGACCGATATCCCTGATGAATATGGATTCCAAAATCCTAGCTAATAGGATCCAACAATCCATTAAAAGGATCATCCACCACGACCAACTGGGATTTATCCCCGGGATGCAAGGGTGGTTCAACACTTGCAAATCAACCAATGTGACAGAACACATTAATAAGAGGAGGGAGAAGAATCATACGGTCCTCTCAACTGATGCAGAAAGAGCATTTGACAAAATACAACATCCTTTCCTGATTAAAACTCTTCAGAGTATAGGGATGGAGGGAACATTCCTCAAGTTCATAAAATCCATCTATGAAAAACCCACAGCGAATATCATCCTCAATGGGGAAAAGCTGAGAGCCTTTCCCTTAAGATCAGGAACACGTCAAGGATGCCCACTCTCGCCACTATTGTTCAACATAGTACTAGAAGTCCTACCAACAGCAATCAGACAACAAAAAGAAATAAAAGGTATCCAAATTGGCAAAGAAGAAGTCAAACTCTCTGTCTTTGCAGATGACAGGATACTTTATGTGGAAAACCCAAAAGACTCCACCCCCAAATTGCTAGAACTCATACAGCAACTCAGTAATGTGGAGGGATACAAAAGCAATGCACAGAAATCAGTTGCTTTTTTATACACTAACAATGCAACTATAGAAAGAGAAATTAGAGAAACGATTCCATTTACTATAGCACCAGAAACCATAAGATACCTCGGAACAAAGCTAACCGAAGAGGTAAAGGATCTATATTCTAGGAACTACAGAACACTCATGAAAGAAATTGAAGAAGACACAAAAAGATGGAAAAACATTGCATGCTCGTGGATCAGAAGAATAAACATTGTTAAAATGTCTATGTTACCCAGAGCAATCTATACCTTCAGTGCCATCCTGATCAAAATTCCAATGACATTTTTCAAAGTGCTGGAACAAGCAATCCTATAATTTATATGGAATCAGAAAAGACCCTGAATTGCCAAGGAAATGTTGAAAAAGAGAAACAAAGCTGGGAGCATCACGTTGCCCGATTTCAAGCTATATTACAATCAGATCACCAAGACAGCATGGTACTGGCACAAAAACAGACATATAGACCAATGGAACAGAACAGAGAGCCCAGATATGGACCCTCAACTCTATGGTCAAATAATCTTCGACAAAGCAGGAAAGAATGTCCAATGGAAAAAAGACAGTCTCTTCAACAAATGGTGCTGGGAAAATTGGACAGCCACATGCAGAAGAATGAAACTCAACCATTCTCTAACACCATACACAAAGATAAACTCAAAAAGGATCAAAGACCTCAATGTGAGACAGGAATCCATCAAAATCCTAGAGGAGAACATAGGCAATAACCTCTTTGACATCGTCCACAGCAACTTCTTTCAAGATACAGCTCCAAAAGCTAGTGAAACAAAAGCAAAAATGAACTTTTGGGACTTCATCAAGATAAAAAGCTTCTGCACAGCAAAGGAAACAGTCAACAAAACAAAGAGGCAACCCATAGAATGGGAGAGGATATTTGCAAATGACACTACAGATAAAGGGCTGGTATCCAAGATCTATAAAGAACTTCTCAAACTCAACACCCAGAAAACAAATAATCAAGTCAAAAAATGTGCAGAAGATATGAAGAGACATTTCTCTGAAGAAGACATACAAATGGCTAACAGACCAATGAAAAAATGTTCATCATCATTAGCCATCAGGGAAATTCAAATCAAAACCACATTGAGATACCACTTTACACCAGTTAGAATGGCAAAAAAATTGACAAGGTAAGAAACAACAAATGTTGGAGAGGTTGTGGAGAAAGGGGAACCCTCTTACACTGTTGGTGGGAATGCAAGTTGGTACAGCCACTTTGGAAAACAGTGTGGAGGTTCCTCAAAAATTTAAAAATAGAGCTACCCTATGACCCAGCAATTGCACTCCTGGGTATTTACCCCAGAGACACAGATGTAGTGAAAAGAAGGGGCATATGTACCCCAATATTCATAGCAGCAATGCCTGCAATAGCCAAACTGTGGAAAGTGCCAAGATGCCCCTCAACAGATGAATGGATAAAGAAGATGTGGTCCATATATATAAAATGGAATATTACTCGGCCATCAGAAAGGATGAATACCCAACTTCTACATCAACCTGGATGGGACTGGAGGAGATTATGCTAAGCGAAATAAGTCAAGCAGAGAAAGTCAATTATCATATGGTTTCACTTACTTGTGGAACATAAGGAAGAGCATGGAGGACATTAGGAGAAGGAAGGGAAAAATGAAAGGGGGGAAATCGGAGGGAGAGATGAACCATGAGAGACTATGGACTCTGAGAAACAATCTGAGGGTTTTGGGGGGGGTTAGCCCAGTGATGGGTATTAAGGAGGGTATGTACTGCATGGTGCATGGTGCACTGGGTGTTATATGAAAACAATGAATTGTGGATCACTACATCAAAAACTAATGATGTATTGTATGGTGACTAACATAACATAATAAAATAATTTTTTTTTAAAAATGGGGACAATAATAGTACCTACCACATAGGATTTTTTTTGAAGTTCAAGTAAATTAATATTTGCCTATGATTTAGAGATGTACCTAATAAGTGCTAAATGGGTGGTTGCTAAATAAGATTAAAAGTTTGGAATTATTTTTAAAAAGTAGGTTCTAACAAGTCGTTCTAATGTACAGCTAGAGTTGAGAACCGCTGCTGTGCAATGAAGAGAAAGCAGGAGATAAACAAATGTCTTTCTTCAGAGTGTGGGGTTGATTTTCTCTCTGTGAACCCGACTCCCCTTCCCAAAGGAGTTAGCTAGGAAACTAGAGAGGGCTAACAAGAACCCTAGCATCTTGGAAATGAATTTATCTTCATAAAATTTTAAGAGTTGGTTCATGCTATCCTCCTTTCTTGTGGTAGTGAAAGGGGCTGAGGGAAAGAAGAAGGAAGAACATGGGTTTTATCCATGTTGACTGTCAGTTTTGTTTAAAACACAACAAATAAAAATGTGTCCTAAGAGAAGACCATATTAATATAAAGAAGTGATCAGAGAAGCACACACTAATTGTGTTTGCCAGGCTTCAAGAGGATACCAGTAATCCCTGCTTCTTAGAGTTTATGTCCTTGTCTACTCCCTCCCTCACTGAATAAGTTGAATTATGTGACCAGTAAGATGTTGTGCAAGTAACAGAGCCTAAGTTCAATGTCTCAATCAGAAAAGACACCACAGGTTCTACCCCTTCTCTTACAGTGCTCACTCTGGGCGAAGCTGGCTGCCACCTGTGAGGTCAGTCAAGCAGTTTGTGAAGAGGTCCACACTGAGAGTAACTGAGCCCTCCCACCAAGAGCCTACAAGGACTTGGTAGCCATGTGAGTGAGCCCCTGAGGAAACATTCTTCAGCCTAGCAAGCCTTCAACAACTGCAGCCCCAGCCAGCATCCTAACCATGACCTCATAGGAAACCCAACCTAGAACCTCCTCTCCCACAGAAACCATGAGAGATACTCTGTATTTATTTTTGGTTTAACACACAAAGTTTGTGGACAATTTGTTACACAGCAATAGATAACTCGCGCACTAATCCTAAACTTACATTTTTTTTAGATAACTGCCTGAGAGTTTCCCTTTTGTTATTTTGGTGCTACTGCAGGTGATCTGATCATTTTATTCTTTATGCCCACCTAAGACATAAAGAAATGATTAGCTAGTGGAGTCAGCATGTCCTATGAGGGAGAGAAAGAGAACCCAGGCTCTTGCCTTATATTTTCCTGAGGACTTACATTCAGACAGAAAAAAGCAAAATCACAAGACTCTTGACCTGTATCAATCTCAACAGTTAGAGGCCAGCTATGCTCATGAAAACAGGGATCCTGAACTGAATCAACAAAAAATTTAAATTCAATGCTATGGTATAAGAAAAATGTGACAAAGCTCAGAGTTTCTTAGGAGCTCAGATGACGAGGTTGCCTATCTGAACCCTTGGATTGTTGATGTGCATGACTGTTCTTTATTTCAATACCAAATAAATAACAGGATTATGTGAAATACTACTGGAATTTTCTTGTTCGAGCCTGGATCTGGGTAGAGAGAAAGGGTTTTATTGCTATTTACATATGGCTATGTAACAATTTAAATACCCGAACAGGTGATGCTCCATATCTTCATTCTAAAAACCAGTCAGTGAGCTCTGGGGGACTCATTTCCATTTATCTGGGATTTTGCTAAAAGACAGGCTTAAAAACTAATGAACTTAATTTCAGGACACACATGGGGTATGTCTGACAAATGGATCTGCTTGTGTGGCTAGTGAGGCCACATCCACAGTCTAAGTTAGTGTAGACCTGTTTTTGCTATGTGATTACTTTTTGAGTTGGAGATTTGTGAACCCAGAGATAGTGGTGGACCATTTAATTAGGTTTTACTCTAATACACTCATTTCTATCAAAGGAACACAGTATATTACTCAGGTCAATATATTTTAATTATTTTTTACCAAAATAGATTATAAGGCGAGTTAGTAGACGGTTAAAGGTTAAGATGAATAATAGCATTACAAACACTCCTAAATGCCTCTTTCTCTTTCCTTGTTATTTGGAAGCTAAGTATTTTAGTCATCATGTTCTAGATTAATTACATACACACTTTACACTCTTGGTCTTCTCCAGAAATACAAAACATGCAGTTTCAACTTAATTGGTGGTGGCGTTGCGGCGGGGGGTGGGGGGGTGGGGGGAGGTACTACGAGAGAGGAGGAAACTGTGAAATGCATTTACTGTAAGTGTGAAAGGGGCTCCTTGCTTCCCAGTTTAGGTCATTTGAACTAACATTGATAGGCGAGAATCCCCTAAATGTCTGAGAAATACTACATTTAGAAGGTGAAAAGCAAAGGGTTTATAAGCTTCATTTCCAGTTTCCATTTTATGGCCATTCCCAGCTCACCTTGTAAGCAGGATTTATTTACCATCCCCACCCCTCCCACTTTTTAATTTTAATGTGTTTCTTATTTTGATTTCAGATCTTTTGGAAGGGTTATCTAAGATATCCCAAACACCTTAGTAAATTCAATCTGCTGGAAAGCCCTAAGTGTGTATCAATATCTTCAAGAAGATGTATCAGTATCTTCCAGAAGATGATAAAGAAAGGGGGTGTATCAATATCTTCAAGATATTGATACATATCTTGTATCAGTATCTTCCAGAAGATGATAAAGAAGGGGGAGGGACAGGTAGGAGTTAGGGAGGAAAGAGCAGAGGGAGCAGGACAAGCACAGGAAGGTGGGGCTGAAATACATTTGTCTACCTTGCTCTTGCCCTGGTTTTCAACAGTTACTCTCACTGATCTCTATTTCCCCATTAAATGCCATGGGAGGTTTAATGGAATGTTTTTAGACTTTAGATTATATAGCTTGACAGTTGATTTTTATTAACTAGCCTGTGAAAATCTGTTTGATGGCTAAAATTTGACTCTATCTCAGAGTTTTACCGTGTTTTGTGTGCTATGCTTGCTAATGTAAAACAGATCATTATATTTTAGATTATTGTCTATGTTATTTGGTTAACAATTGAATCTCAAAGGCGTATCAGACGAAGGGCATCCTGATGAACTGAAGCTTTACTATGCTATTTTCCAAATACCAATATGAACAATTAAACTGATAAGGAATATACTTTAATATAGAATGTTCCTGAAACCATAAAGTTTTAGCAAAGTGCAATCCCTGGTTCTAATCAAGATGAAAATCATTCTGAATTATGTAGTTAACCTACACACACATGCATATATATATATATATACACAGTTTTTGTCTATCTTAGATTTTCATTTAATGATTATTTATCAAGCACTATAGCTGCTAGGCTTATGTTAAAGACTGAACATGGTCAATATGGTCCTTTGCTCCAGAGCTCATAATGTCATACAATTGAGAATGTCATTAGTAAGACCATGCTTTCTACTTAAAAACCATGAAAAGGTTTACTCTGTTAAACATACACTGAAGCACACTGAACAGTTAAATATGTAAAATACTGTTAGGCAAAGTTTTACCAAAATCACCAGTTAAAGTCACACTGGTAAGATCAATAAAACATAAGTAAATGGTAAAGCTAGTCATCCACCTTCTCTAACATTTGGCTTTGCAGCATTATGGTACAAAAAAGCATTAACTGTTTCAAAATGCATTGAGTTTTGTTCTATTCAAAGTAATAAATAGTTAAAGATGTAAATATTAGAGGAAATTTATTTGCTCTCATTGGAATATGACTCCAAGGCAAAAAAAAAAAAAAATGGAAAATGGCTTGACATGAACGCAATATGTTTCTACTTTTCTTTTGAATAGATAAAATAAGCAAGTTTTTCATTCATTTATAACAGAGGTTCATTTTCCTTTATATTACTGAATACTCCATGGGCTTTTCTTGACATAAAAGTTGTAGGCCTTCTTGGCTGAGTTATCAATATCTTCCTTGTCATTTTTCTCCTATTGAGTTTCAGGCTAATGGACTTGACTTGGACTTTCTCCTTTCATTTCCTTGAGAATTATTTTTTAATTCTCTTCTCCTTTTAATTATTATTTTTCTTCTATCCTTCTTTCTCTTATAAATTAAAAAAAAAAATGATAGTCTCAAACTGTAGCATGCACCAGAATCACCTAGAGGTCTTGTTTAAAAAACAGACTGCTAGGCTCCATATTTTGAGAACCACTGGCCCAGTGAATCTGGAAAACTTAAATACCAATAAATACACTTTCCTCTTGCCTTTATTTTGGGGTGTGGGGGCAAATGTAACACATAATATATTTTGTTCTTGCCTTTATTTGGGGGGGGTTGAGGGGCAAATATAACACAAGATCTCTCAAATAAACTGTGCCATTTAAACTGATATATTAATCCAGAAATCCTATCTCAGTTTTTGGATGACTCATGTGAACTGCCACTGAAAATTTAAATGAATAGAGCTATCTCTTTGCAGTAATGAGCACCAAGAATTAGTGATCATTTGTTGTAGTTTTGTTTTCATTTGTTGTCCATTAATCTAGATTTGGAATTCCATGTGAAGATAGGTTAATACAAATTAGTAACACGTCACAAAAATGAAGGTGGTCCTGGTAAACAGGGTATGACTGGAAGGAATATATTACAATTTATCAAGGAAGTATAGCTTGAACATCATTGTAAACATACCATCTTCTCTTACCACACACACATGAGCAACACACACACACACACACAGAGTTTCTGTGGGTAAATGAAAGATTTAGGGTTTTTTTTTTCACATCTATGATTATTGAGCACTTCCTAGAACTGCTGCAACCACAACGTGTGGTGAAAATAATTGTTGGGAAATGTTTTCCTTTGTATGAGTGGACTGCATCAGGCTTGGGTGATTATATGGAATTGTGGCTGGAGATGAGCATTTGGGAATGAAACATATTGCTCTGCTTTTGCCTGTTTGTAAACATGGGTGTATATTCGTTTGTGCATTCATTAGTTCAGAGCATTTCTATTAAATGTCAGAGAATGGGGAGAGGAGGGAGATTTGAACAAAGAAGAATAAGAGCCCAGGGTACAGTGAGTCATGTGTTTGTGAAGTGTAACACAAGAACAAATGTTATAATAGGAAGTATTATAGGAGAAGAGGGAGGAAGTACTTATTTCTCTCTGAGAATCTCAGGGAAGACTTAATATAAGAAGTAACTTTTGAATTGAACTTTGAAGAATACATGAGTCTTTGCTAGGGATGGCAAGTAGGGAAAAGTGTGGGCAGGAGGGGATGTGCATTATGCACACTGTCTTGAAGTGGAAACTTATAAGAGGATTTCAGAGAAATGTCAAATATTTGGATGCAGCTAGGGCATATAGTCTATGTATGGGGGAGGCCTTAAACACTAGGGCTAAAATCAGGTACAGACAGGAAGGCACCAGTCCAGGCTAGGCTATAGAATTTGGACTTTATCCAAAGGCCAGGGAGGCATCTACAAAGGAAGAACCCTATCAATGAAAACGGAAGTAGGAAAGATGTGTGTCTAAACAAGAAGCACAGAAAAGAAAATTATGGAGGAGAATTTAGATATAGAGCTTATACTATATATTTGGTAATCAGATGCTGAGGAAAGAAAGAAGTCAACCATGACTTCCTAATTTTTAACTTAGGTGCCTGGAATGATTATTATGCTATTTTATAATATCAGGAACATGGAAGTGTCCTCAAGTCATGTTTAACTGTCTCTGGGGCATTCTGGTAGCCATTGCCAAAGTGCCTAAATCTTAACAAATAGCTTTTAGAATAGGAAAATGACTTATAAGTCATATGAAATACAGGATAGAAATTTTATTTTCAGATACAAGATATTATCCATTAAAAGCTAATATTTTCACAAAAAATACTATGCTATTTCTTTGAATAACTGAAAAACTGTTTCTGGACAGGAGTAATATTGATAATTCTCAAGAGGATGAAGGAAAGCCACCTGCCATCTCTCCTTGTTAAGAGACACCAAGATTCCTGTTACTCATGGGAGTTTCTGTACCTCTGAGGAATGTTGAAAAATGGAGAAAAAAAAAAAAAAGACACCAAATAGGTTGACTATTATTGCTGTAAGAAAGGGAGGCCAGAGAGATCCTTTACAAAGTGCTTTCAATCTCTGCTCCTCCATCCAGAGTCTTTGAAGTGTACATAGGTATAGCTTTAATCTCTTGTCATTCAAATAACGTGAAGGAAGATTGAAAGTAGGAAATAGGAGAAAAAATAAATACGTTGTTTCTAGGGAGATTTTATTCACTGTAGAAATTAGTAAGAAACCATTCTTATCTACTAAAAAATGAGGACTGACATAAATTGACAACCAGTGATTTGTGAGGGTAGATTTGAAAATCAGCATAAAATTGCTGACAAATAGACCAGAAAGATGACAAGTATGAAATAATAGTTTGAGGTAGACCAAGTAGGAAGTAGACCAGAAAGATGTTATATAGGAGAATACTTTAAATGAGGCTAAAGAAATTCATGGGGCAACAAGTCAGTTCTGGTATAGTCAAGGTAGTCAACAAGACCATTAAAGATGTAACCATGCCTTTGTGTTCTCATTATCTTTGTGGCTACAATGTCAAGGACAATGTTCTTAAATGTCAGGGTGGCCTGACACCCATATTTGGGCAAAGGGCAATAGAAAGAGATCGTACTTCTTTGAGAGAAGGCCTTCACAATAAATATAAAGAGAGTAAAAAACTCTCAGAATGTGTTCAATATGAAAATATTTGAATTTATAAGATAAAAGAAGATAGTGCAGGGAAAGTGTGAAGAAAAATTAATGGTACTAGTTGTGCTTACTAGGATGATGATATGCTGAAAAACTACAAAAGCAATCTGAGAATCTTCCACTATTGATGAGGTCCAACATGGTAACTAAGTAGCAGACAACAAAGATCAGTAATAAAAAGGCAGAACATCCAGAACTATCACGTTATGTTAACAGCACTGAAGCCTTGCTATCTTCAGTGTGTGGTACACCCACCAGTTGGCTGGCATCATCTCAGATTTTGCTAGAAATTAAGAGAATCCCACCTCCCCCAAAGATCAACTCAATCAAAATCTGTGCTTTAACAAGATTCCTAAGAGACCACTGGGAAACTAAAAGTTTGAGGAGCACTGATATGGGAGACTTTACTAATGCCAGGTGAAAGACAATTGGGTGTTCCATATTATAAATAATTTTATCTTGGCCTAAGTTATTAAAGTAAAACAGTAATTTTTAACCAATTTATTTTCAGTGACTCTGTTTTTCTATTCAAAGATTCATCTGAGAATGTGACAAATGCCTTAGACACCTCTCTTCCATACCACCCCTTCCTAAATGTGGATGCAATTTCAGGATATGACTTGAAAACCAGTCACAAATCCCAATTTAAGAATCAGTGTTTAAAAGAATCCCGAACACTTTTTACAGAACTATTAATTAGAAACCACCTGAATCCTTGTGGACCCCATCTACCATCTGGCTGCTATCTTGGGGCCTAGCAGGGTTTGTTCTTAACGAAGACTTTGAAGACAAAGACATATGTTACACAATCAGTGCCCTGAAGAGGACTGTCCTGATTTAATAATTGGCAGGCAACCAAATTCTGTGGATATCAAGATGACAAACACAATGTCTGTAGTCAACTGGAATTACCAATTAAACATTTCAGTCACTTATAGGCATCTAGATATTTTAGTGGTATTATAAATCATTTCCAACTTCTTGTTTACTAAATTGTAATCCTCAAGGTTGTCATAATGGCTAGTATTTGTGGAGTATTTATTATGTGCTAGGAAACCATTGTTTACACATGTGGAAAGTAAGGCTTGCTGAGTTTAATAAATTATACAAAATCAGAGCTAAGAAGTTAATGGAAAGTAGCAGAGCCTGACCTCAGACCTAGGTCTAAATTATTGCAAAACCTACATTTGCACCTGCCAGGGTAAAGACTACAACAGTTTTTTAAATAAATTATTTAGAAAAAATTCCATAAAACCAATTTTGTTTCACAATTTCTCCCCCCCTTCCTGTGCTTCCTTTTGCACAGAAAGTACATCTTTTTTTTAATTGGTAAAATAATTTGTCCTGGTTTTATTCAATAAGTTATCACCACAGTAATCAAATGAATTACTGTCTATCAGACTTGCAAGGTGGTCAATGTCAAATATTAAAAAAACAAGTTGGCTCATACAGATTGAGTAAAACTGGGGGAAAGTTGTTTCATTTTAAATTAGATTATTTCTTTTACAGAGCTGATGAGTTCATGAAGTAAAGCAAAAATCTGCCAACAGCTACAAGTCTGGAAGTTCTAGCTGGCTCCTCTCTGTCGACCTGACTTTATCACAGGTTGCTCACAAGTTGGACTCAGCTGCTTTAGTCACAAGATGAACTATGGAGCCCAAATTATGTAACAACACAGAGTCTTTCTAGGTCAACGGTTCAAAGCACTACTCCATAGTCAATCAATTTTAACAACAGTCTAGAAGGCAAAGAGGGAGAGTCAGAACATTACTATCAATGTGAACAAGAGCCTGCCAGATGAGTGTTTTTAAGTATATGCCCTCTGCTCTGTGAGTCCTCATTTTCTCTAGTAATTATTCATGCCACATTTTAAAAAAGGGGGCGGTACATTTCTTGAAACCACATATTAGATTGAAATAGTGAAAAGGAAGAAGGGAGAGAAAGTGAACAGATTCACATGCATTTGTGAACACTTTCCTAAGGGTTTAAACCTTGAATGACCCCGGAAGAAAACTGCTTTGAGACTTTGACAGATCTTTCCCCGCTTATATAAAAATAATCATAGTCCCGTCCCATTAGCATAGTGCTTTCCAGTTTGCAAAGCGCATTTAACATGTCATGCGATCCTCACACAAAGCTGGGGACTCTCTATGGCCTTCTTTTTTTTTTATTTAAATTCAATTAGCCAAGGTATAGTATGGTTTTTAATATAATGTTCAATGATTCATCAGTTCAGGTATGCCCTTCTTTTTTATAGAAAAGAAAATCAAGGTTTGAAGAAGCATTAATTGCCCAAGGTTGCACAGCCCATGTGTGATAAAGCTTTCGAAGTTGGGTTTCCCAGACTCAGATCTCTTGCTGCCTCCTGACTTGCAATAACCACGAATGTTTAGTTTGAACATGGTAGGTATTCTACCTTGTCTCCAAGATGCTTTGCATAGGATTGTCCCATTTGCAATTCACTTCAAGTAAACAAACACATGGTGAGTTTCTATTATGGTTCAGTAAATACAAAGATGGAAAAAACAATCTTTGCACTCAAAAGTCTTCTCTTCTGGTGGAAGATGCATGAATCGTAAACTGCAATCCAAGTTACTCCCTCAATATATTTCTCATGGCTTCTTGAAAATGTGTGTGAATGTGCAAATGTAATAACTACTGAATTGTACACTTTAAGTTGGTTGAATTGTATGGTATGTGAAATACCTCTCACTAAAACTATTTTAAAAAGTCAAATAAAAAGTTCTTTTGAAAAAGGAGAGTCTTATCTCAAAAAAAGCTCAGATAATTGCAAAATTATTTACTCTTGATCTTAGATCTGATTTTTGATGATACAATCTCAGCATTTTGGGATACTCTTCTTATACAAAATTATTACTCTATAATCAGTAAACATCTAAGCAAAGTACAGACACCGTAGCATTCCTATCCTCATTGCTGTTTCCAACAAATATTAAATTTTTGAGATTAAATTCCTTAACAGAAATAGTGTGCTTAGTTCTCTAAAATAACTACTTATTTTTAAAAGTAAATGTAACATAAAACATCCAATAGTTACACAAATGTTACTACATAAGAAGCAAAGAGAGGACTGACCTAAACAAAATGTGTACCGGCAGACAGTGCTGCCTTGGGATGGTTCTAAATAATCAGATTCTTCCAAAACATGGGCAGGAGCCTCCCTGCCCGTGGCCCAACCCTCTGATCTAATGTGAACCTTTCACGTTACAGGTGACAATGATGATGCACAAAGGTGCTGACCTCTTGGAATGTTCCAAGATGATCACAAGCAGAAGTCTCCTCCTCTGCTCACCACTCCACTGAGTTGGGATTACCCAGGAAAGTCTTCATTTATTCAACAAGTAGTTACTAAGTAGCTTCTATTTTGTAGGCATCATTCTAGGCAAAAACCTTACATTGTGGTGAGGAAGACAGACTGTTAAGAAGCAATCAAATGCACATGCATAAACACACAAATAAAAGATAGCAATTTGGTGCTACACAGCCAATTAAAATAAGGTTATTCCTGGCAGTGACTTTGGATCCTGAGAGGATGACATTAAACTGAGCCCCATGTGGCTGCTTATGAAGACTGGTGGGAAGAGAAGCCAAGGAAATAGAGCAGCATTGGAATAACTCAAAGAACTTAGAATGTGCTGAGGAAAAGAAATGAATCCACAAAAACCCTACGTGTCTGACGTGAGTAACTGGATGAGTGCTCATGCCAGTATTGCAATATGTGCAGGAGGAAGAAGGAGGTTTTGACAGGGGAGATCAGGAATTCTTTGTTGATCTTATAAAGTTCCAGATGCCTGAGAGACATTTGAGGTGGGTGGGGGAAGATAAAGGGTAGGACTAAGGGGGCACATGCTAGTTGAAAATTATTGGCCTAATGTATTGGTGCCTCCCATTTGACTTAAGGAGACTCCTATATTTCAGAGAGACAATTGTAGCAGAGTGGTATGAACGGATGTGGTTGGTGGGAGGCCGAGGTAGAGGTAGAGAGAACAGGGTGGGCTGATACAATGGAGAACAAATATCTCATTGCAAAATGAGGAATTTGCACCTCCCAACAGTATGGTTTAATGTTTAAAGAGAGAAAACCTCTGTATTTGTGGGTGGGAGACCCAGACTTTACCAGAAAACCAGATATTAAAATCTACTGTGTGCCTCTTTCAAATAATGAAAATGTCTGTATGTTCCCTCCATGTCCCCCAGCATCATGTTTACATTTTAGCCATGCCAGAAAACAAAACAAACAAACAAACAAAACCCAGTGATACAGTGAACTCTGTATCAGTCTTACCTCTGATACAGAGTATCATGAACTCTGAACCAGTCTTACCCTATTAATCTAATTTTCATGTTACAGTCAAAATGCCTTTTCTAAGTTGCAAATCTGAACAAGACATGTACCTCTGAGATCCCTACACTGTCTCCTGTCAAACTCCTCACCATGGCCCACCAGCTCCTGCATGCTGGTCCCTGCCAGTGTCTCCAGCCTCTCTTCTTGCTACCTCTTGCTCATAGGACCTGTTGAGTGTGCTTTTCTCCAATGTACCTTGTGCTCACTCTCATTGCCAATGTTCTGTCCTCTGCCAGGACAAGACAGATATGCTTCTTGCTCATCTCTCCCCAGAACTAACTCCTACTTATCCCTCAGGTCTTTGTCAGGTAACACTTCCTCAGAGAAGTTCCTCTAGAAAGTCTGCCTTATTCCCTTTCCCAAATCTGATTTAGATGCTTTTCCTCCAGTCTATCATCATTAACCTTAATCACCTCATATTACTTGTGGCTACCCTCCATAATTTTGTTGAGGACAGGGACCATGGCTGTCATGTTCACTGCTCTATCCCCCACACTGAGTATAGTGATGGACATTTAGCATCTACGGGTTCAAAATATATTGTTGAACAAATGCAAAGAAAATTTTCTTCTAGACTATAAGTTACTAGAGGACAGGAAACCTACACTGGTTTCTGGTTTTTTAACTCTAAGCATTGTGTGATGGCTCAAAGAATATTGATAGAATTTTTAACTTAGAGGTCTGGTTTGGTTTTTAAGTTTGTTTGTTTGTTTGTTTGTTTATTATGATATATATATATATATATAGAGAGAGAGAGAGAGAGAGAGAGAGAGAGAGCGAGCTAGGGAGAAGAACCGAGAGGCAGGGAGAGGGAGGGGAAAAGACTCCCAAGCAGACCCATGCTGAGTGCAGTTTACCTCACTAGATCAGGGGCTGGATCTTATGGCCCTGAGATCATGACCCCAGCCAAAACCAAGAGTCAGAAGGTTAACGTACTGAGCCACCCAGGTGCCCCTAGAGTTCTATTTTAAAGAGCTCTATTTCCCTTGTAAGATTTGGACTTATTGAGAATGGTGTTTCTGGCAAAGAGCCCTGCCATTGTCTTTTTGAAAACTCTGGTCAGATTTTAACTTTCATAGCCATGGATACAATTTTCAAGTCTGTCTAGACAAATTCTACCTACTCATGCCTTCAATATGGTCTGCTTTGGTAAGTGAACTGCCATAAGGTATCCCTGCATCTGAGCATTAGCCTATGAGTGAAATACTTATTATGATCCTGCAGCTTAGATGACTTGATTAAAAATGTATGTTTTTGAGGGCTTTTAAAAGACTTGGAGACCTTTATTTTCCTACAGTGTGGAAATAAGTTTTAGAACTAATCACAACATTTTAATGCATCAATTTTTACATTTAAAGTCAAGAACACAAAATCACAATTTGCCTAAAACATGTGTTCTAAGAAGTATAAATATTTGTAATTACCTTCTAGTGCATATTTCATATCTTGAGCAAAAAGGGTCCACATAATTTCAGCACTTATTTTTCCCATGTTCATTTCTTGAGGAAACCTAAAACCAAACACATATATGAGTACATCAAAAAGAGAAATCTGTCTAAAAAATGAAATACCACATTTGACATATATGCCACAGTAATTGTTATATAGCTTTTAATACTTTTATTTACGAGATTTTCCTTTATAAGCTTTCACAGGTAGGGACAAAGCTACATACCAGAGTGTGGAAATAAACACAATTATTGGGTGCTGGGAAAAGAGACTCCGTAACATTAGTACAAAGTAGCGGTGCCTCGAGTTCCTGATGGATGTCTCATGCTATGTGTTTGTTTGTTCTAAAGAGCCCTTTTAGTTTTATCACTCTGTTTTCATATAGCTCAATTTTGAAGATAGGGCATATGACTCTGAGTACCAGACACCACGTAACACCCAAAACAACACCTTACATTCATCTGTTAGCCATTTTCCTTAAAGCATGCTTGAGTGCTTCCATTCTTTATTTGCTTAAAATAAATTATTTCAGAAAGACTCCTCACTTCTCTGGTAAAATGGCCCACTGGTGACCCATTCATCAAGGCTTCAGAATTCCCAAGCATGTCTGTGTTTTAGATCAAATAAACTTTAGTATTAAGATTCCTATTGCCACATTCTACTTGTATGTGTTTTCAATCTTATGATAAGGCTCCTAGTAATATAAGCCCAATGAATACAATGACTAAGTCTTTTCATTATATTGAAAACACCACACGCCAATATGTTAAGACTGAAAGTATTTTCTGTTCTAACAAATATTTTATACATACTTACAAAAAAATAATATATACTAAGAAACAAAAAAAATATGTTAAGGAATAAAAACAGCACTCACATTCATTTATATTTTTGAGTTTAAATAAAAAAAGAGTAATACCAGTCCTGAATGGGATAGAAAGGGTTACCTAAGTTAATATGACCTCAATATGACCACAAATAAGAAAAACAAAACACTGACACTACGTAAAACTATTCTAGCCCAACTTTCCACCAAAAGCAGGTGTGTTTCATCAGATATCCCTTACCACCTGCCATCAATTTGTCTAATAATGTTAATTGATATTTTAAAACTTACATGTAGAATCTGTACATTTATCAAGTATTTAAACTCAGAACACTTTCTCTGATCGAAAAAATTAATATAACCTGAATATACGCGATTTAGTTTTCAACATTAAATTTTATTCTATGGATATAAAAATAAGCATAGGCAAGTAATTTATTTCAAAAGTTTTCATTTATGGATAGCCACTAACATCACACAATTTGTAGCATATTATTTTTTATGTAATAATTATGTAGCACCAAAAGTGTAAGTGATAGAACATAATGAGAGTGCTTTAAGCTCATAAAAGAAAGAAACTGATTATTTTAATTTTTTGAATCAAGAATGAAGAACATATTAATTCACTTTATAATTCTCTGATATTAAAAAAAAGCACATTATACAAAAAGAAAACTAAGGAACAATATCCCTCATAAGAATAGTTGCAAAACTCCTTGGTAGAAAATGGCAAATGTGATCCTGCAATATAAAAAAGATAATACATCATGATCAAGAAAGGTTTATCCTAAAAATGCAATGTTGGTTTAACATTCAAAAACGAATCAATGTAATTTACTGTATTAACAGAGTATATAGAAAAACTTATCATCTCAATAGACATAGAAAAAACATGTGACAAAGCTTAACATTCATTCATGATAAATAAAATTCTGAAAACTAGGAATTAGAGGGAACTCAACCTTATAAAGAGAATATACAAAAACCTACAATAAACATTATACTTAATGGTCTCATACTAAGATTGAAATCAAAGCAGTGATATTTACATCGCTACTCCTATTAAACATTATACTGGCATTCCTAAAGACTGAAAGAAGACAAGAAAAAGAAATAAGAAAAGGGGCATATAGGGGCGCCTGGGTGGCTCAGTCGATTGGGCGTCTGCCTTCAGCTCAGGTCATGATCTCAGGGCTCTGGGATTGAGTCCTATGTCTGGCTCCCTGCTCAGCAGGGAGTCTGCTTCTCCCACTCCCTCTGCTCCTCCCCACTGCTTGTGCTTGCTCTTTCTCAAATAAATAAATAAAATCTTAAAAAAAAAAAGAAAAGAAAGGGGCATATAGATAGGAAAGGAAGAAATAAAATTCTATTTTCAGACATGATTATCTATGCAGAGAAGTCCTCCCCCCTGCCAAAAAAAAAAAAAACAACAAAAAACACTAGAGAAAAAGTCACTAACTTGGTCCAGCAGCATCAAGGAATAAACATTCAGTATCCAAATCATTGTATTTCTATACACTAGCAATGAACCATTGGAGAATGAAACTTAAATAACAGTATCATACATCATATCACTGAAAGTTATGAAATACTTAGATATAAATCTAAGAAAATATGTACAGGACTTATAGGAAGAAAACTACAAAGTACTGATGAGAGACACCAAATAAAACCTAAATAAATGGAGAAATATATTGTACTTGCGGATGGATATATTCAATATTGTTAGAATGTCAAATTTTCCCACCTATAACCACTAAGGAAATTGAAGCAGTCATCAAAAATCTCCCAAGAAACAAAAGCCCAGGGCCAGATGGCTTCCCAGGGGAATTCTATCAGACATTTAAAGAAGAATTAATACCTATTCTCCTGAAACTGTTCCAAAAAATAGAAATGGAAGGAAAATTTCCAAATTCATTTTATGAGGCCACCATTACCTTGATCCCAAAACCAGACAAAGACCCCATCAAAAAGGAGAATTACAGACCAATATCCTTGATGGATGCAAAAATTCTCACCAAAATACTAGCCAATAGGATTCAACAGTACATTAAAAGGATTATTCACCACGACCAAGTGGGATTTATCCCTGAGCTGCAAGGCTGGTTCAACATCCACAAATCAATCAACGTGATACAATACATTAACAAAAGAAAGAACAAGAATCATATGATCCTCTCAATAGATGCAGAAAAAGCATTTGACAAAGTACAGCATCCTTTCTTGATCAAAACTCTTCAGAGTATAGGGATAGAGGGTACATACCTCAATATCATAAAAGCCATCTACGAAAAACCTACAGCGAATATCATTCTCAATGGGGAAAAGCTGAGAGCTTTTCCCCTAAGGTCAGGAACGCGGCAGGGATGTCCACTCTCACCACTGCTATTCAACATAGTATTAGAAGTCCTAGCCACAGCAATCAGACAACAAAAAGAAATCAAAGGCATCTAAATCGGCAAAGAGGAAGTCAAATTCTCACTCTTTGCAGATGATATGATACTTTATGTGGAAAAGCCAAAAGACTCCACCCCAAAACTGCTAGAACTCATACAGGAATTCAGTCAAGTAGCAGGCTATAAAATCAATGCACAGAAATCAGTGGCATTCCTATACACCAACAACAAGACAGAAGAAAGACAAATCAAGGAGTCGATCCCATTCACAATTGCACCCAAAACCATAAGATACCTAGGAATAAATTTAACCAA
>NW_027397087.1:20296715-20321322 GCF_003265705.2 Callorhinus ursinus | reverse complement strand
ACCAACAACAAGACAGAAGAGAGACAAATCAAGGAGTCGATCCCATTCACAATTGCACCCAAAACCATAAGATACCTAGGAATAAATTTAACCAAAGAGGCAAAGGATTTGTACTCAGAAACTATAAAATACTCAGGAAAGAAATTGAAGAAGACACAAAGAAATGGAAAAACGTTCCATGCTCATGGATTGGGAGAACCAACATTGTGAAGATGTCAATGCTACCTAGAGCAATCTACACATTCAATGCAATCCCCATCAAAATACCATCCACTTTTTTCAAAGAAATGGAACAAATCATCCTAAAATTTGTATGGAACCAGAAGAGACCCCGAATAGCCAGAGGACTCTTGAAAAAGAAAAGCAAAGCTGGCGGCATCACAATTCCGGACTTCCAGCTCTATTACAAAGCTGTCATCATCAAGACAGTATGGTACTGGCACAAAAACAGACACATAGATCCATGGAACAGAATCGAGAGCCCAGAAATGGACCCTCAACTCTATGGTCAACTTATTTTTGACAAAGCAGGAAAGAATGTCCAATGGATAAAAGACAGTCTCTTCAACAAATGGTGTTGGGAAAATTGGACAGCCACATGCAGAAGAATGAAACTGGACCATTTCCTTATGCCACACACAAAAATAGACTCCAAATGGTTGAAAGACCTAAACGTGAGACAGGAGTCCATCCAAATCCTAAAGGAGAACACAGGTAGCAACCTCTTCGACCTCAGCCGCAGCAACTTCTTCCTAGAAACATCGCCAAAGGCAAGGGAAGCCAGGGCAAAAATGAACTATTGGGATTTCATCAAGATAAAAAGCTTTTGCACAGCAAAAGAAACAGTCCACAAAACCAAAAGACAACCGACAGAATGGGAGAAAATATTTGCAAATGACATATCAGATAAAGGGCTAGTATCCAAAATCTATAAAGAACTTATCAAACTCAACACCCAAAGAACAAATAATCCAATCAAGAAATGGGCAGAAAACATGAACAGACATTTTTCCAAAGAAGACATCCAAATGGCCAATAGACACGTGGAAAAGTGCTCAACATCGCTTGGCATCAGGGAAATCCAAATCAAAACCTCAATGAGATACCACCTCATACCAGTCAGAATGGCTAAAATTAACAAGTCAGGGAACGACAGATGTTGGCGGGGATGTGGAGAAAGGGGAACCCTCCTACAGCTTTGGTGGGAATGCAAGCTGGTGCAACCACTCTGGAAAACAGTATGGCAGTTCCTCAAACAGTTGAAATTAGAGCTACCATTCGATCCAACAATTGCACTACTGGGTATTTACCCCAAAGATACAAATGTAGGGACCCGAAGGGGTACGTGCACCGCAATGTTTATAGCAGCAATGTCCACAATACCCAAACTGTGGAAAGAGCCAAGATGTCCATCGACAGACGAATGGATAAAGAAGAGGTGGTATATATACACAATGGAATATTATGCAGCCATCAAAAGGAATGAGATCTTGCCATTTGCAACGACGTGGATGGAACTGGAGGGTGTTATGCTGAGTGAAATAAGTCAATCAGAGAAAGACATGTATCATATTACCTCACTGATATGAGGAATTCTTAATCTCAGGAACAAACTGAGGGTTGCTGGAGTGGTGGGGGGTGGGAGCAATGGTGTGGCTGGGTGATAGACATTGGGGAGGGTATGTGCTACGGTGAGCGCTGTGAATTGTGCAAGACTGTTGAATCACAGATCTGTACTTCTGAAACAAATAACGCAACATATTTTAAGAAAAAAGATAAAGAAGAAGATAGCAGGAGAGGAAGAATGAAGGGGAGTAAGTCAGAGGGGGAAACGAACCAGGAGAGATGATGGACTCTGAAAAACAAACTGAGGGTTCTAGAGGGGAGGAGGGTAGGGGGATGGGTTAGCCTGGTGATGGGTATTAAAGAGGGCACATTCTGCATGGAGCACTGGGTGTTATGCACAAACAATGAATCATGGAACACTACACCAAAACAAATGATGTAATATATGGTGATTAACATAACAATAAAAAATTTAAAAAAGAAGAATGTCAAATTTTCCCAAATTGATTTATAGATTCCATGATTCTCAATGAGAATTCCAGCAGGATTTTTTTGTGGAAACCGACAAAGTGATTCTACAATTTACATGGTAAAGGCAAAAGACCAAGAAGAACAAAAAGTATTGTTAATAAAGCTGAAGCATTTACATCACGTGTCTTCATAGCTTACTATGAAATACAGTAATTAAGACAATGCATCTTCAAATACAAGGTTAATTATTTTTCAATAAGATGTTCCAGTGATTCAATGGGGAAAGGGTAGTCTTCAACAAGTTGTCCTAGATGTCCATATGCCAAAAAAATAGACCTCAACCCATACTCTACAACATATGAAAAATTAACTCAAAATGGATCACACACCTAAATATAAAACCTTAAACTATAAAACTTCTAAAACAAAATATAGTAGAAAATCTTTACGACTTTGTATTAGGCAATGGTTACTTAGATTTGATGCAAAAAGTGCAAATCATAAAATATTGATAAACTGGACTATGAAAATTAAAGTCTGTTCTTCAAAAAGTACTGTTGAGAAAATGAAAACATAAGCAACAGTATAGGAGAAAACAGTTTGCAAAACACATATCTGATAAAGGAATTTTATCCAAAATATATAAATTACCCTCCAATCTCAATTAAAAAAATTGCCTAATAAAAAAATGGGCAATGGATTTGAATGACACTTCAGAAAGGAAGATAATTAGATGGAAACTAAGCACATAAAAATGTGTTCAACATTACCATTAGGTACTTTCAAAGTAAAACTATAATGTGATACCACTATATGTCTACTAGAACAACTTAAAAACAAAATGAAACATAACAAAACAAAATCTGACAATACCACAGGCTAGCATGGTTGCAGAGAAGCTGGAAAGCTGATGTATTTCGGCTGAAAAAACAAAATGTTCGATTCAGATTGGAAAGCAATTTGGCAATTTCTTATAAAGTTAAATATACATTTAACCAGCAGTCCCTCTCTAAGTATTTATCCAAGAGAAATGACACTATATTTATAGGAAACACTGTACATGTTGCTTAATTCTTAATCACCAAATACTGCAAACATCAATGTCCTTCAACTGACGAATGGATAAATCAGCAGTGATAGATTCACAGAATGGAATTTACTAAGCAATAAAAAGGAATAAAATACTAACACATGTAACAATGCAGAGGAGTACCAAATGAGTTATGCTGAATGAAAGAAGTTGGGCTCCAAAGCCTACATACCATGATTCCAATACACTACTGAAAAGACAGAAAAAGAAAATATATCAGTAGCTGCCAGTGGCTTGTGTGAAGAGGGGCTGACTATAAAGGAGTGTGGAGAAACTTTTGGCATGATAAACATACTTTATATCTTAATGTTGGTAGTTACATGACTATGTGTTTGTTTTTTATTTCAACAATTTTTGCTCTTCGTTATTTCTTCATTTTCTTTGAGGTTAATATGTTGTTTCTTTTCTAAATTCTTACGATACTTAGGTAATTAATTTGGGGGATTTCTTCCATTCTTATGTGTATTTAAAGTATAAATTTCTTTCAGGAACTGCACTTAGCCATATCCTAAAAAACATTTTATTGTATATTCATATTAATACAATCAAACTGTTTCAAAATTTTAATTTTCATATTTTTCTGTTTTGGGAAGTCTGCAATTTTAATGTCCTAACATCTTTTCTTTTTTAATGAAAGTATAGTTGACACATAATGTTACATTAGTTTCAGGTGTAAACATAACAATTCAGTATCTCTATAAGTTATGCTATGCTTTGCTCACTACAACTGGAGCTATTATCTTTCACCAGACAACGCTATTACATATCATTTTTTTAAAGGTTTTTTATTTATTCATGAGAGAGAGAGAAAGAGAGAGAGGCAGAGGGAGAAGCAGGCTCCCAAGGAGCAGGGAGCCCGATGCAGGACTTCATCCCAGGACTCTGGGATCATGACCTGAGCCGAAGGCAGACGCCTAACCATCTGAGCCACCCAGGGCCCAGCTATTATGGATCATTGACTACATTCCCTATGCTGTACCTTTCATCCCTGTGATGATTTATTCCATAACTGGAAGACTGTATCTCCCAATTCCCTTAACCCATTTTGCCTACCCCCCCCAATGCCCTCCCTTCTGGGAACCATCAGTTTGTTCTATTTATAGGTCTGTTTCTGCTTCTTGTTTATTCATTCATTTTGTTTTTTAGATCCCATATGTAAGTGAAATCATATGTTATTTGTCTAATCTTGATTCTTAACTTCAGCTATTTGGATTTCCTAATATCTTCTTGTTGCTGTTTTCTCCTTAGCCTATGGTCAAAGAACACATTTTGAATGATTTTGATCTTTTGAAATTTGCAGAGATTTTCTTTATACCCCACTATATAGTTAATTTTGATAAATAATCTTTATTTTAACATCTTTTGTGTCCTCGAACGTCATTCTGGCTATTTTTTTCTGTACTTTCTTCATGTTAACTAATTTTCTCTTCATTTGTGGATAACATGCTGCTCAGTCCAATATTATTAATTTCATTTGTTGTAGTTTTCAGTTCTAGAATTTCTATTTGATCCTTTCAGTAGTTTCAAGTTCATAGCTGAATTTTTCCTTTTTGTTAATTTCTTAAATATATTCATCACAATTATAACATTTGAGTCTCTAAATTCCATTGTATTAATCTCTTATAATGTCTGCTTATTTTTGATTGAATTAAAGACTTTTTGTTTGTGAAAAATGTATATACAATTTAAGTATCCCTATGATGTTAGTATTCTTCAGAAAGGATTTATTTTTCTTCTGGCAGAAGTGTTTTAGGGTTTGAGAGAGATGACCTTTATCCATTTAGGGACTGAGTTCATTCAAAGCAAGTCTTTATTTTACTCATACTCACTCATAGCATGGAACCCTTCATAGGCCCAGTTGCATGCTTGAGATGTTCACCTGGACCCACCACTTCACATGGCCTGAATTTCAATTGTTCTCCTGTTCCTGTGTTCAGCTTTCTCAGTTTTCAGCTGCTACTTTCTGTCTAGCTTCTCAGGCTCTCAGTCTTTGTCTCTAGGTAAATCAGTTAATGCTTCTAGGGGAGCGATCAACACATATCCAACACAGTTTCCTGGTAAACACATGTGTGTATCATAAGAAATTAAAGGAGCTAATATATATATATATATATATAAATTGACTGGGACACCTGGGTGGCTCAGTCGTTTAAGCCTCTGCCTTAGGCTCAGGTCATGATCCCAGGGTCCTGGGATCGAGTCCCGCATCAGGCTCCTTGCTCAGCGGGGAGCCTGCTTCTCCCTCTGCCTGCCACTCCCCTTGCTTGTGTGCTCTCTCTTCCTGACAAATAAATAAATAAAATCTTTAAAAGAAAATATCAACTGATGGAAGAGATAAGCTGTGCACCCCAATTAATAGTTGTAATTATCATAAGACTCTAAAAGTGACTTCTAAAATATTTTTTTCCTTTAATATGGAAGCTTTAATGAGATAACTTAAAAACAAGGAATCTAAAAATTAGATGTTTATCTCAGGATTTTCTCAATTGCATAACCAATCAATGACAAGTGTGATTTTCATTCTTGAGCAACTGTGGGTTAAGGGGTCCCATCGCTAGTATTAAATCCTCAACATGCAAAACCTAAACCCAATCAAGCCACCATTAAAATTAAAACAACACAGGGCACCTGGGTGGCTCAGATGGTTAAGCGTCTGCCTTCGGCTCAGGTCATGATCCCAGAGTCCTGGGATCGAGTCCCGCATCAGGCTCCCTGCTCTGTGGGGAGCCTGCTTCTCCCTCTGCCTCTCTCTCTCTCTCTCTCTGACTCTCATAAATAAATAAAACATTTAAAAAAAATTAAAACAACACAGTAGAAAAACACACACAGTAAATATATAAAATGAATAATATTAATATAAAAGGAACTGTTATATATCTATAGGAAAAAAATGATTAGAAAAAATGGCTAATGGAATGGTCAATTTATTTTATTTTTTATTTTTTTTAAAGCTTTATTTACTTATTTATTTGTCAGAGAGAGAAAGAGAGACCTCAAGCAGGGGCAGCGGCAGGCAGAGACAGAAGCAGACTCCCCACTGAGCAAGGAGCCTGATGCAGGGCTCCATCCCAGGACCCTGGGATCATGACCTGAGCCGAAGGCAGACGCTTAACGACTGAGCCACCCAGGCGCCCCTGAATGGTCAATTTAAAAAGAAAAACACAAAAGCTTAAAAACATAGGAAAAGAGATGTTTAACTTTTCTAATAATGAAATTGTCATTAAAATAGTTAAAATTTAGGGCGCCTGGGTGGCTCAGTCAGTTAAGCGACTGCCTTCTGCTCAGGTCATGATCCCAGAGTCCCGGAATCGAGTCCCGCATCGGGCTCCCTGCTCGGCGGGGAGTCTGCTTCTCCCTCTGACCCTCTTCCCTCTCGTGCTCTCTGTCTCTCAAATAAATAAATAAAATCTTTAAAAAAATAGTTAAAAATTTTTACTGAAAAAAATTCAGATTAGAAAACATTAAAAAATGGTAAAAAATATTCGGACTTGTTTAAGCCTGTTTTTCAAAAGTCATCTAATGACTCTCTATGGGCTTCCAATGCTTATGCAATTGCAACACCTGTGTTACTCCCACTCCCTCTATCCTGTACCCCAGGAGTCCCTTCGCTGGGCTGCATCATCCTGATGTTATACGAAGCCACAGAATAATATGCAACTATCAAAAAGAACAAGATCGATTTGCTTGTACTGACACAAAAAGATGCCTATCAGGAAGTGTTACATGAAAAAAGCAAATTACAAATCAGTATACATAATACAATTACATATTTTATAAAAATATATATATCAATGTATGTATATTTAATATGTGTATAATAAACATTACTAAATGAATACCTATGCTTATACGTGCAGAAAATATGAGCTAGAAAAAAATACACCCCACTATTGAAAATTTGTAAGGCTGGGGGGGTTCTTAGGTTTTTTATTTTCTTCACAAAAATGATGCATAAACATGAGAACTTTCATTTTCTTCTTTACACAGCTCTGTGTAGCTAAGATTATTTTTGTAACCACAAAAATTTTAAAAATCATTTCTCTTTTGCAATAAAATCAATGGGAATTCTACCAAATATGTAATTCTTTAAAATTTTATTTCTCACAAAATCTGTATTTGGCTATTAATATTCTCATTTTACAAGTGAGCAATTGGTGATCAAAATTTAAGCACTGAGCTATATTTCCAGAGTTCATGATCTCTCCAATAAAGCAGAAGATATTCAATGATTTTTTTTTTTTGATACTTAGAAGAGACATAAACTTTACTTTGATTACATTCATTTTAGACTCAGGAACATTAGAGATTAAGAAATGTGTCCTACACCAAACAAATCAATGGCAGAATCAGAAATAGAGTTTATGCTTCTCAACCATATTTTTCATTCTTTTTTTTGACAGTAACAAAAATTCCTTAGCATTGAAAATGTCTTCATAGCTAATTTTGTCTTTTTTTGTATTAGCTTATTAATTTTGCCTTAAATTATTTACAGTTCAAATTATTAGCTTCATATTTTATACAATAGTCCCTCTTTAAATCTCAAGATCTACTTCTTGCTAAGCTCTACTACTATGCAGGAAACAATCTTTGGAGCTTGAGATATTTTCTGAGATCTGTTTTAGAAGTTTTGCTGATAGTGTATTGTATGCTGGTTCCAAATTCGGTTGCACTTACCATTACCTATGGAGATAATGGATATCCTATGCTAGAAAAAAAACAACTCAAAGCATATTTATTTATTTAATAGTTACACAGGTTCTTCTGAAGTCTATATTTTTATTTTACTTTGCTACTTCTCTATGGTATTTTTGGTGCATTTCAAAATATTTCTCTGGCTCTTTCTTACATATAATCCAACAAAATAAAAAATATCACTATTTAGCCCTGAATCTAGATGGCAAATGGAGTCATCAACCTCTGCCACAATCCGTAGCATCTTCTCCTTCCCACAATTCTGTGGATTCTTCCTTTGACAAGACTGAAATCTGCTGTCCCTTGCCTCTTCCTACTGTCACATCCCTTTTTCAAGTCTTAACCCTCATTTGCCTCAAGAATTGCACTAGTTTATCTATTTGCCTCCATTTCTCTCTCTTCCAGTACACCTCTATATTATCATGTAAGTTACCTTTTAAAAACACAGGCCATACTATTTCAACATTTAATTTTTTTAATTTTCATTTTATTTATTTTTAAATTTTTATTATTTTTAAAAAATATTTTTAGGCCACAATATTTCAAACTACTGCTTTAAAACCATCAACTGCTTATTACACATTCATTAGCATAGAAAAGTATCAACTCATTAATGTTACTTTCTTGGCCAGTGAAGATCTCATCCTGACTTTAACTTTTATCTCTACCTTCCAACGTTTTCATGCTCTACCCACCGAGCTTATAATTTCTCAACATATCTGATGTCCCATATCTTCTCATCATTTTCCCCATCTATTCTCTTTCCTCCTGAATTTCCATTTGATCCTAATTGCCCCTTCCTTCAAAGCACAGCTTGAGTAACACCTGTCTCTAAGTCCTCTGTTGTACTCAAGGCAGAATCAGCAGTGATTAATTAGCTGTGAAGGATAAGGGCAAAGGATACCATGACTATAAACTGCATCATAGCTAACTTAATATTAAGAGTTAGTGATTGTACTGGTGCTTTTTTACTATGTAAATCCCATAATTTTAATGTGGACATAAGATTTAACTTAGTATAATTTCATTGACATTTGCTTTATACTTCAAAACTGATAAAAATTGTCTATTTTTTCTTTGACTAATTTGTTTAGCATTAAAAAACTCCTCTCCTCTTAGAATCTCTTCACTACCAAATAATATGAATTATGTTTACACAATCTTCTACTGGGTATTTACCCCAAAGACACAGATGTAGTAAAAAGAAGGGCCATATGCACCTCAACGTTCATAGCAGCAATGTCCACAATAGCCAAACTGTGGAAAGAGCTGACATGCCCTTCAACAGATGAATGGATAAAGAAGACGTGGTCCATATATACAATGGACTATTACTCAGCCATCAGAAAGGATGAATACCCAACTTTTACATCAACATGGATAGGACTGGAGGAGATTATGCTAAGCGAAATAAGTCAAGCAGAGAAAGTCCATTATCATATGGTTTCACTTACTTGTGGAACATAAGGAAGAGCATGGAGGACATTAGGAGAAGGAAGGGAACAATGAAGGGAGGAAATCGGAGGGAGAGACGAACCATGAGAGATTACGGACTCCAGGAAACAAACTGAGGGTTCTAGAGGGGAGGGGGTGGGGAATGGGTTAGCCCGGTGATGGGTATTAAGGAGGGCACGTATTGTGTGGAGCACTGGGTGTTATGCACAAATAATGAATCGTGGATCACTACATCAAAAACTAATGATGTACTGTATGGTGACTAACATAACATAATAAAATAAATTTAAAACTAAAACAAACAAACCAAAAAAAAAAAAAACCCAAACAATCTTCTAAATGCATACATGTATTTCCTCTCCACATGATTTAAACAATTCCAGAAGCCAAGATATAACCTGGTGACAATATCTGCAAAGTTAATAGTTTCCACAACATTTTTTTACTCCTACCTACCTAGAGAAAAAGGGGGAGAAAAAATTCACAACTACGAGCAAAATACAAAAGATGAAAAAACCAAATCTGTCATTGGAGTGAGAAGAGAGAAATCTAGTATGTGTCCTAATAGATTTTTATCAAGTTCCAAGTAACTGCTGGTTAAATTTTGTTTCCAGTTTTTAAGGGGGCACAAAATAATACTCCCCCACAGTGGTTTTGTTTCTGGCACTGTGTCCAAATTTCCCTTATAGATTTGCAGATACATAATTTCACATCGGCAAATTTTATATGCTTTATCTGTGCTGTATCCCCAGTACCAAATTATGATACAGAAGGCAGAGCTGTTTTCTTCCAACACACTTCACAGTTGAATATTCCTGCCTTTTGTTGGGACTGGCTAGTAAGTCCATGCAATCTGCATATTTGCTAGAGGCTTCTCTTCCACAGTTTAACACCATTCTTGCTATTCTGTCTGCACAATCTGCAGAAGTATAATGGAGTGGTTAAACCTCAATGTAATCCAAAAGATAGATATTTGATTTCTCCTCTGTGGCTTAACTAATTCACCCAGTGGAGTAGTGCATGACCTCCTAAAACTCAATGTCCTCATCTGTCAAACAGGAACAATAATAAATGTACACTTGGGGCTTTTTCCAGGGCTGTTGTAAAGATTAAGTGATAGTTTACATGTAAATACTTTGTACAGCCACTGGCACATCGTGAGCACTCAATAAGGGTTTACTGATGATAATGAAATTTTAACTATAAGACATAGATGAAAATATTATTGAAGATCCATTGATTTCTAATGTGAACAAAATTATCATAGAAACCAAATGGAAGTTTACATTTGAACTGGCTAGTTTTTAGTTCTCTAGAATGAAATAAGTTGCTAATAAGATTAATAGCAATAAACTTGATTGCAGAGGGAAATTCTTAGCACTCACAGGACTAAACTGGTTTCAGAAACTTCAGAAATCACAAGTACTCTCTGATAATGTATATCCTAATCACAAATTCCAAACTATGAGACAAGCAGCTTGGAAGAGGTTTTGACCTCCACGACTATTCCCTAACCTCATATTATATGTACTTACAAGTTAATATTGGACCCACATATGACACATTAAATTTTCATATTTCATTATTCATGTTTTAAAAACATCATTGGCTCTCCTCCTGATCTGAATTTGTGAGGTTTTACTGTACATAAATTAAATTCTCTAATGTACAGCTCTACCTTTTCATTTCAATGCAGTTATAGCTTAACTTAGTCTACCATTTATGAAAGGAGGTTTAATGAAATAACCAATCTATTCCAACATTAGAATGTCTGTTTTTAATTTGTAGTAATTAATACAAAGCATAAATGTTTTAAATCTTGAATCTCATGAGACACAATTTAATAACCCAATTTATTATCTGCAAATCTCTTCATGAAATAAGAAAAATAATCTACTGCCAAATTTGATAATACTGATTCATTAGTCACAACAGATAAGATTAAATGTGAAATATTATTTTGATATGCAAAGGTTGTCTTTGAAGAAAGTATTCTTTGTTACAAATGAGTAAGCAATGGTCCTGTTACTGCATGTCTTGCCTGCAACTAAAACTTCATTATCACCATCAGAATTCAAGAGACTTTTAGTTTGTTGTGCTTTTCACATTGTTAAAAAAAAATCAGCTTTTGTTAATATGTTCTCCATTTAAGAATACTTGACATACATTAGTGCAATTTACTGCCATCATCATGAAGAGAAGGAACAGTCAAGAAGAATGAACTTAATTGAGCAAGACTCTACTAGTAAATCATAAACTAGCCTTACAAGTTAAAGCTGTATTAAAGGGAAACTAAAACATACCATAACATTGCAGTTAAGGATCAAAGTTAGCTTAAGTATTCAGACTGCAAACTCCTCTAACTGAACATTTCCTTTGGTGACAATTTTTCCTTTTGTACTGAAATTCTCCTGCACCTAAACTAAGTAGATCACCAATGCCATTTAAACCCAATTACCCTTTTATCTTTTTGTTTTCTCTTTACTTACATTTACAACTTACAGTATTATTTTAATGAACTCAGATCTTTAAATACATATTTAACTTAAACATGAAACATAAAATTAGAGATGGATCTAGGTGAACTATTAAACTTAACATTTTATAAGGCCGTGAAATACCACCCCAGCAGCAGAGAGGAGAAGATGGCCAGAAGTGGCCTTCAACCTTGGGCTATGTGCATGGGGGAAATAATAAATGGAATTTATTGAGTTCAGACAATCGTTTCCCAAGCTCCCCAAGCATCTCCAGGTTAGAGACCTGGAGGGAAGCAAGTCCTCGTATTCACGATGTGGGGCAGGAAGCCTGAGGCAGTAGAAAAGAGATGGGGATTCACATCTGAAGAGCCACTAGGCAAAGCCAAACTCTGGGCTAACCACTTTATATGCACTATCTCCTCAAATCCTGATAATGGTCCTATGTCTTAAGTTTTACCTCCCAAATTTTTAAATGTGGAAATCAGTCTGAGAGATGCTGCAAAACTTTTCTAAGTTCTCATGGCTCAGTCTGTCTCACTCAAAAATATTAAATCACTAAACCACTCAAGCCACATTTTTCTCTGAATACTTAAAACACAGTCCTTTTTCTTTATTTTTACTTATTACTTATGTATTCATCTCATTCAAGAATATTAAAAATGGTTTACAAAATTACTATAATAAAGTGAGATTTGCCTTGAAAGTAGAAAAACTAAAGGAAAAAGGAGGCTATAAAAATAAAATGAGATTAGACATAGAAATGTGTGCTGTTAGAGTCTATAGAGTTATTAAATATGGACCTCAGTTCCAACATTCCTGGCACCTAATCCACAGTGAAAAATTGATCATTTTTTTATCTACGTCAATTGTTCAGGAAGCAGAGTTTTTTTAAGGAGTGAACTGAGGGGGGAAAAAATCATGGTTTCTCCTGAGGGCTCCAGTTAAGTACTTACTATTTATTAACATTTTTCTTCTGATAAGTAACAAATTGCATATATTTTTATCGGTTTATATACAACTGCAATTGGTACCATATGGCGTATCTTGCACCTTAAACTTTTTGTGAGTCATTATTGTTATAGGGTTATCGTGACCAGATCCAGACTAATGAAAACATCAGAAATGTTTGGGTTGGACTGAGGGATTAACACCCATCATTTTACTCATGAGATTTTTACCTTACAATTCATCCTCCTGTTAATTTAAAGATTGCTGAGATTCTGGTTCTGCCACTTGCTAGGTGTGTGATCTAGAAAGTTACTTAGCCTCTGTAGCTTCAGTTTCATCATCCACAATTTGGGGATGATAACAGTACTGATGTCATTAGATTTAAGTTTAGGGTTAATTCAATCATTAAACTGAAAAAGTGCTTAGTACAGCTCCTGGCTGCAATTAATTCCCTATAGTTCCCTACATGATAATGATAATATTTAGAACATATAGATATCTAGTTGTGCCTAAATTATCTGGAAAGCATAATAAACCTCAAAAATCCAAGATGAACCTTTTCTTTCCTCTATGATATGCACACAGAAAGGGAGAAAATTAAAATCTTCTCAAGTGATTGAACTAATACAACTCTTAGTAAGCATTTTTGTAACAGTGCTTTTAGAAAACTATCCTTAATCTTTCCAAATAACTTACTGTTTCAGGAATTTGCAGAGAAACACCTGATCTGTTTTAAAAATTCAAACTGGCTGTAATTGACATGAGTAAAAACTTTCAAAATAGCCTCTTTTCTTTTATACCTTTAGTCAGATAGTTTTAGCTCAGATTTTTCAATTTTCTGACATACATTCTCCCCACTGTAAACCCCAGCTCTGTAGAACTGATTGCTTGTAGGAAATAAATTGTTTGCTCCTATTCTGACAAGTCAAATTGAAGCATTCCTTTAACTTCAACCAGCAACCTAACTGTGCCTCCAGTGTAAGACATGTCATTCCATAGAATATCACACCCGGTGAGTTATGCTACTTTGGTGATAAGAATCACAGGCTCAAGTTAACTTACAGATAATTAACAGGTAAATTTCTGTAAGCATAATCTGCATAATAGAGAAATAAGACTAAACTGCATTGCCATATGATATACAAACCCATGGAAAGCTGAACTCCATTTAACAGGTGGAGCTATGACCAGTAGAGTCAGGCCTCACAGAACCGTGGACAAGAAGCTCTTGCAGAGTTGAAGGCAGTCAGGGGAGTGCAGTACACGACCACAGATAGGATCCTCACTCAAGAAATCCACCAATACCATAACTCGGCTACGCTCACCATCTCTGCTTTTCCTTCCAGTATCCTTTCTCTTCTTTCACTGACAACTGCCTTAAACCCCTTCCATGCTGTTTATCTCCTGGCTTCTGTTTATACCTCATTTTCATTTATTCTTAATTTTTTTTAAGATTTTATTTATTTGTCAGAGAGAGTGAGCAAGAGCGAGAGCGAGAGAGAGACAGAGAGAGAAAGCACAAGCAGGGGGAGTGGCAGGCAAAGGGAGAAGCAGGCTCCTCACCGAGCAAGGAGCCTGATGTGGGGCTCGATCCCAACAACCCTGGGATCATGACCTGAGCCGAAGGCAGACGCTTAACTGACTGAGCCACCCAGGCATCCCTGATTTATTCTTAATTTTAGATCATTTACTATACCTATCTCCAAACCTGTAACCTTCAATGTCTATACTCCTTGTCAACTGTCTCATTCTGCAGATTTCTCAGTCTAGTTCCAGAGAGCAAATCAAGTTTTCTCATTAGGATATCTCAATAAGGGACTATAAGGGAAAGAATTTAATTCCAGAATGACTTGTGATGTAGCAGGCACAGTGATTAACCAATTGAAAACCAATATTTAATTTTGTACATATCTCTTTTCCAACTAGATCTTTGGGGCTCCAACTTTTCCTATCGCCTGACATATATCAAGTATTCAATATGTATTTGTTAAATATAAATGAGAATATTAATGAAAATGATAAAAGTAAATAGAGTAGGAAATAAAAAATGCAATAGAAGTCTTTCAGCTAAAAGAAAAAATTAAGCATTTGCCCTATTTTTCCTGTCCATATTCTATTTCAGGGTAATCAAGTAAGTAGTTCTAGTTGATGAAGGGAAGCTCTTCTTTACAGAAAAGATTCTAACTAATAAATATTGAAGGAATAATATTATAAAACCACAATTTTGCAGTCCCTATTGGAATAACTGATTTTGAAATGATAATAAATAAAGTATTCGAGGAGAAGTCAATAGAGAACTCTGGAGTGGAGGGATCAGACTGCAAGCACGGACTATCCTTAGCATCACCGCAGGGGAAACAACCAGATTTAAAGCGACCCTTGACATGATGGAGTATGAAGTACACAGTCACCTGCCTGGTATCTTGAAAAAGATAATTAAAGGGAGTATCATAAATGGAGGAACAAGTTAAATATAAGAAAGAGGGGGAAAATGGTCCAGAAAGCACAACATTCTAAAGGACAATGAACATGGCTTCTGTAAGAAGACAGTGGCATATCACTGAGGTTTTGATTCGGATTTCCCTGATGCCAAGCGATGTTGAGCACTTTTTCATGTGTCTGTTGGCCATTTGGATGTCTTCTTTGGAAAAATGTCTGTTCATGTCTTCTGCCTATTTCTTGATTGGATCATTTGTTCTTTGGGTGTTGAGTTTGATAAGTTCTTTATAGATTTTGGATACTAGCCCTTTATCTATATGTCATTTGCAAATATCTTCTCCCATTCTGTCGGTTGTCTTTTGGTCTTGTTGACTGTTTCTTTTGCTGTGCAAAAGCTTTTTATCTTGATGAAATCCCAGTAGTTCATTTTTGCTGTTGCTTCCCTTGCCTTTGGCGATGTTTCTAGGAAGAAGTTGCTGTGGCTGAGGTCAAAGAGGTTGCTGCCTGTGTTCTCCTTTAGGATTTTGATGGACCCCTGTCTCACATTTAGGTACCACCTCACACCAGTCAGAATGGCTAAAATTAACAAGTCAGGAAAAGACAGATGTTGGCGGGGATGCGGAGAAAGGGGAACCCTCCTACACTGTTGGTGGGAATGCAAGCTGGTGCAACCACTCCGGAAAACAGTATGGAGGTTCCTCAAACAGTTGAAAATAGAGCTACCATACGATACAGCAATTGCTCTACTGGGTATTTACCACAAAGATACAAATGTAGGGATCCAAAGGGGTATGTGCACCCCGATGTTTATAGCAACAATGTCCACAATAGCCAAACTGTGGAAAGAGCCAAGATGTCCATCGACAGATGAATGGATAAAGAAGATGTGGTATATATATACAATGGAATATTATGCAGCCATCAAAAGGAATGAGATCTTGCCATTTGCAATGACGTGGATGGAACTGGAGGGTGTTATGCTGAGTGAAATAAGTCAATCAGAGAAGGACATGTATCATATGACCTCACTGATATGAGAAATTCTTAATCTCAGGAAACAAACTGAGGGTTGCTGGAGTGGGGGTGGGGTGGGAGGGATGGGGTGGCTGGGTGATAGACATTGGGGAGGGTATGTGCTATGGTGAGCACTGTGAATTGTGCAAGACTGTTGAATCACAGATCTGTACCTCTGAAACAAAGAATGCAATATACGTTAAGAAAAAAACAAGAAGAGGAGGATAGCAGGAGGGGAAGAATGAAGGGGGTAAATTGGAGGGGGAAACGAACCATGAGAGACAATGGACTCTGAAAAACAAACTGAGGGTTTTAGAGGGGAGGGGGGTGGGGCGATGCGTTAGCCTTGGTGATGGGTATTAAAGAGGGCATGTTCTGCATGGAGCACTGGGTGTTATGTGCAAACAATGAATCATGGATCACTACATCACAAGCTAATGATGTAATGTATAGTGATTAACATAACAATAAAAAAATTTAAAGAAAAAACAAAGTCAGCGGCATGGATCAAAGAAAAATGAAGGGAGCTGAGCTAGAATAAAAGAGAGTTAGGCTACATAATTACCAAATGTAGTATGTGAGCCTTATTTGGATCCTGATTAAAACAAATGTAAAAAGGCATTTTTAAGGAAAAACAGTAGTATTTAACTTTGGACCAGAGAACACAATACCATGGCATTACTGGCAATGTTATTAGTTGTGACAATGACATTGTGATATGCAAGAAAATAGCCAACAATTTTAGAGATGAATACTGAAGTAGGTAGGGATGAAATGATATAACGTCTGAGATTTGCTCAAGATAACTCAGCAAAGAAAAAAAAGCTCAAGGTATATATGAAGAAAATATGACAAAATTTTGGTAATTGTTGAATGTGAGTGATGGACATAAGACTGCATTATACAGTCTCTCTACTTTTTAGAATGATGAACACTTTTGTAAGATTTTTTAAATTTATTGTTTAAAAATCTTTTTGAGGGGTACCTGGGTGACTCAGTTGCTTAAGTGGCTGCCTTTGGCTCAGGCCATGGTCCTAGGGTCCTGGGATCGAGTCCCACACCAGGGCTCTCTGCTTGGCAGGGAGCCTGCTTCTCCCTCTGCCTGCAGTTCCCCCTGCTTGTGCTCTCTCTCTGACCAATAAATAAATAAAATCTTAAAAAAAAAAGAGTCACCTCATTAAAAAAAAATTTTAAAAATTAAAATTTTTTGAAAATAGTTGACACACAATGTTACAATAGTTCCAAGTGTATAACACAGTGATTCAATATCTCTATAGGTTACGCTCTGCTCACCACAAGTGTAGCTACCATCTGTCACCATACAATGCTATTACAATATTATTGACTCTATTCTCTGTACTGTGCCTTTTATTCCCATGACTTACTCATTCTGAAACTAGAACCTTGTACTACCACTCCCTTCAGCCATTTTGCCTATTCCCCCCAGCCCCCTCCTCTTCAGCAAACATCAGTTTGTTCTCTGTATTTATAAATCTGATTCTGCTTTTTGTTTCTTTTTTTTTAGATTCTACTTATGAATGGAATTGAGTGGTATTTGTTTTCCTTAGTCTGCCGTATTTCACCTAGCATAATATCCACAAGGTTCATCCATGTTGTTGCAAATGGAAGCCACAGTGCAAACAAATAAATCAACAGCTTTAATACTTTCAACAGCATTAGTTCCAAAACAGAAAGAACAAGATGCAAGTCCCTGCTTAAAGTAGCTTAAACCCAATCTCCTCACTGCAGCAACTAAAATATTCTATTTTTTAAAATGATTTGGAAATAATGTTCTGGTTCACCCCACAGCCTTGAGAAAATAAAAGCAGCATACTTCATCTCTATAAATCTAGTAGATCTTTGAAAACCAGTCCATTTTCTACTCAGCACATTGGGTCCTGATATATACTCTTAATACAGAGAAAAACTGAACCTTCACTACATGTATACTTTTGAAGAAAGCTAAAAGAAATTACAGACAAATAATAAAATACAAACACAAAGGATCAGAGAATAGATGAAACATATTTTGGCTTATATTTTGGTGAGCATTACAAAAACAAAGTGATGTAAAGTCACAATAATTTAATAAACCAAGAGTCAAATTTTATGAATATTTAAAAAGACATAATATTTCTTACTTTCAAGTATATACAGTAAACCTCCCCCCTCCACATTGTACACCTACTGGATGCCAATCAAAAGGGCTTTCACATCTAAGTACATAATTGCCTAATGCTCATAATTCATGGAAGTCACAGATAGCCAAATCTGTACATACCCAAATATAATTCACTATGTACTTCTTTTTTTTCCTATATACTTCCTTAGATTGATACTTTCTCCTGAATTTATTATCTCAATTAATGGTACCCCTATAAATACAGCATGTTGATGGTCTCTACATTCTTTCTTAACACTCCCTTCATGGCAGTTAGTCAAACAGATTTATTTCCTTAATTTCCCAAATCTGATCATACCTTTCCATTATCTTATATAAAGCCTTCATATCTCCTCACTGGTTTACTGCTGTAGCTACTTACCAGTTGTCTTCCCTCACAAAAGAAAGAATATAATAAAGAAAAGAAGCAAATTTACCTTAAAACCAAAAACAATACAAGAATTTAATAAAACCAAAATATTTTTTTCAGAGACTAATAAAATTCATAACTGTCTAGCCAGTTAAAAAGACAGAAGATACAAAATAGCAACATTGGGCGCCTGGGTGGCTCAGTCGTTAAGCGTCTGCCTTCAGCTCAGGTCATGATCCCAGGGTCCTAGGATCGAGTCCCACATCGGGCTCCCTGCTCAGTGGGAAGCCTGCTTCTCCCTCTCCCACTCCTCCTGCTTGTGTTCCTGCTCTCACTGTCTCTCTCTGTCAAATAAATAAATAAAATCTTTAAAAAAAACAAAAAGCAATATTAAGAATGAGGGGGGAAATGACTTTTGATTTTGTAGACACTAAAAAGATAAGGAAACTTCATGAGCAAGCATATGATTGCAAATCTCACCACTTAAATAAGTAAAAATTCCCTGAAAGACACAAACTCCAATGCTCAACCAAGAACAAGTATGTTTGGGAGGGACCAAGATGGTAGCAGAGGAGGCTCCTGAACTTCCCTTCACCCATGAATGGAATGAATGTACAACTACACATGGAGCAACACCCTCTGAGAGAAACCTGTAAGTATCTTCATGACTCCTACACATCAGGTGAATGAGAAAAAAATCCATATCAAAATGGGTAGGAAAGGCTGAGACACAGTCTTGCCATAAACTCCACCCATGATACAACACCATACAGTCAAGAAGAAACCCCCAACTCCCACCTTCTCCCTGAGGAGCAAAGAGTTTGGACTCTATACCTAACTCTCGAACTTTTAAGACTCCCACCTGAGGGATGGGCCCTTAAAACACCTAGTTCTGAAAGCCAGTGGGGCTTTATCCTCAAGACTCACAGGATTATAGCAAATAAAGAAGTTGTTAATAGGCTTGTGAGCACTCCCTATGGGTATCTCCTCAAGGCTCAGCCCAGAAAGAACAGGCACAAATGCCTGTCTTCCTGTCTTCTCCTGAAAAGGGTGTGACTGAGGGTCTGGCTTCTAATTTAGTATGCATCTAGGAGCTGGCTGAGATCCTTCCCAGAGTTTGGTGGAACCGGTGGGCACTTCTCACATGTTATCCCTCTGGATTGCTCCAACAACAAAACCAAATTATAAGTACCTCCCTGAAAGGAGTTGTTCTGCACATTTGGGGCCCCAACTTATGGCTGCTGAGGGATGGGTCCCCAAATCACCTACATCTGATAGCCAATGGGGCTTGCATTCACCCACAGGACTATAGCAAACAAAACAGCAGCTTTTCAACAAGTGAAAGAGCACCCCTCCCCCTACCCCACGGCTGTACATCTGGGCTCAGTGCAGAGGGAATAGGCAAATATGTCCATTTTCCACTTTCTCCCTGGAAAGGGCTTAACTACATATTTTCCCAGCATTTGCCTGAGAGTCTGGCTTCTAATTAGCCTGCATCTAGGTGCTGAATGCTATCCTCACCCCCTCTGGGGAAACTGACAAGTCTTGACAAACTCTCAACTATGGGAGACACAAAAACCAAAGATGGTGGCTTGGATTATCACAAATGTTTGAGAGACAACCTGGAGCTCAGGCTGGGGTGACTGATGAGACATAGTCTGTCAAGACTGGGAGAGGTGGCTGTTTTATCTAATGTGAAGAAACCAAAACACTCAAGGAAAATGAAGAAACAGGGGAATACATAACAAACAAACAAAAAACAAGTTAAATCACCAGAAACTGATTTTAATGAAATGGAGGTAAGTGATTTACCCTATAGACAGCTCAAAATAATGGTTGTAAAGATGCTCATCGAGGTCTGGAGATCAGTGCATGAATAAAGTGAGAACTTCAACAAAGAGAAAAATAAAAGACAAAAAGAGAATCATAGAAGCAGGAAGAGAAAAACAACTTGCTATTCACAGGGGATCCCCATAAGACTATCAGTGGATTTTCAGAGGAAACTCTGCAGCCCAGAAGGGATTGAGATGATATATTCAAAATGCTGAAAGGAAAAAAAAAATAACTGCCAACAAAGAACACTCTAGTTGGCAAAACTGTCCTTCAGAATTGAAAAAGATAAAGAGTTTTCCAGATAAACAAAAGCTGAAGAAGTTCATCATCACTAAACTGATAGATATATGGATCAATAAATCAATGGAACACAGAGTACAGAATTAGACTCTCACAAGTATAGTCAATTGATTTTTGACAAAGTTGCCAAATTAATTCAATGGAGAAAGGATAATTTTTCTAACAAGTGGAATTAGAAAGATAAGCCTGCAAAAGAAAATCCCAAAGAATCTTAAACTCTATATCACACCACTTACAAAAAATAACTTGAAATGAATCATAGATCCCAGTGTGAGACATCTAGGAGAAAACTGGTATTAAAAGTTAGCTTGGGGCAGAGCAAGATGGAAGAGGTGTAGGAGACCTGGATTTCGTCTGGTCCCAGGAATTCAGCTGCTGGATAGGGATCAAACCATTCTGAACACCTACGAACTCAACAGGAGATGGAAGAAAAGAATAGCAACAACTCTCTGAACAGAAAAGCAACCGCTTTCTGGAAGGTAGGACTTGTGGAGAAGTGAATCCGAGGTGATATTCAGGAAGACAGATGGCGGGGGAGGGGGCCTCCGTCAGCTGCTACTGGAAGTGAGAGAGCAGCAGGGCACAAAATCGGAACTTTTAGAAGTCTGCTCCGCTGAGGGAGGTTGCTCTAGTGGCTAAGCCGGGGGTGGAACCCTCGCTGGGACAGTCTCAGGACCCTCGGGGTCACAGAAAGACTGGGGGTGCCTGAGTGCACCAGAACTCCCGGGTATCTGAGCAGTGAATCCAGCTGCAGAGACAGAGCCGAGGAGTGGGCTCTCAGCTCGGAGTTGCCATAAACCATCATCCGATGCACAGATGGGCCACTGCCCCTCCAGCAGGGACCCAACAAGCAGCAGATACGAGGAGACTCCCCTTCCTCCCCCAGGATGAGTGGCATGGGAGTGCACTGCAGGAATCTGCTGGGTTTGGAAACTCCACACAGGGTCATGTGCCAGAGATAGAAACGCTCAGTCACAGGCTGGGTGAGCATGGAGTGTGGCCAGAGACCGTGGAGATGGGAGTGACTGACTGATTTTCTTTGGGGGCTCACTGAGGGGTGGGCCCCGAGTTCTCAGCTTCTCTGGGTCAGAGACTGGGAGGCTGCCATTTTCACTCTCGTCCTCCAAAGCTGTACAGAAGGCTTCCAGGGAACAAAAGCTTCAGAGAGCAAACCTGAGCATATTACTTAGCACGGACAGTCAAGGGTGGGGCAATTCCACCTATGGCAAAGACATTTGGGAACCACGGCACAAGTCCCCTCCCCCAGAAGATCAGCAAGAACAGGCAGCCAAGACCAAGTTTACCAATCAATGAGAACGGCAGAACTCCAGTGCTAGGGGAGTACTGCACATAAAATTCATGGCTTTTTTACCATGATTCTTTAGTCTTTCAAAGTTAATTTTTTTAACGGTCTTTTCTTTAATTTTTCTTTTTCCCTTTTTCAACCAACATCTTATCAATCCCTTTTATGAAAAATATTTTTTATTTTTCATTTTAAGAGTCATGTTCTATCCCTTCATAGTTATCTTTATTTTTGGTATATATATATATAAGTTGTTCTCTCCTTAAAATTTTGAGATACAGTTTCTTCTAACAGATCAAAATATACCCTAAAACTCTATAGTGTATGGCGTTGTTCTAGTCTCCTGCCTGATCACATTCTCTCCCCCTCCTTTTTTTAAATCCACTTCTTTCTTTTTTCAACCAACTTCTTATCAATTCCTTTTATAAAATCTTTTATTTTTCATCTTAACAGTCATATTCCATCCCTTCATCGTATTAACCCTGATTTTTGAACATATATAAGTTTTTCATTCTTTAAAATTTTGGGAGGTACTTTCTACAAAGAGACAAAAATATGCCCAAAATCTAGTGTGTGGCACAGATCTATGCACCAGCCTGATCATATTTGATCATTTTTTTTCTTGTTTTCTTTTGTTTTTATTTGTTTTTATCTCTTTCTCATTTTCTTCTTTTTCTTTTTGTTTTCTTTCCCTTTCTTTTCTGCCAGTTTCAGGTCTTTTCTGATTTGTTTAGTGTATATTTTCTGGGGACGTTGTTACCTGCTGGCATTTTGTTCTCTCATTCATCTATTCTCCTCTGGAAAAAATCACCTCAACAAAAAGAACAAGAAGAAGTACCGACAGCCAGGGACCTAATCAATACAGACATTAGTACGATGTTGGACCTAGAGTTCAGAATGAAGATTTTAAAGATACTAGCTGGGCTTGAAAAAAGCATGGAAGTTATTAGAGAAACGCTTCCTGGAGAAATAAAAGAACTAAAATCTAACCAAGTCGAAATCAAAAAGGCTATTAATGAGGAGCAATCAAAAATGGAGGCTCGAACAGCTAGGATAAATGAGGCAGAAGAGAGAATTAGTGACATAGAAGACCAAATGATGGAAAATAGAGAAGCTGAGAAAAAGAGAGATAAACAAGTACTGGATCACAAGGGCAGAATTCGAGAGATAACTGGTACCATAAGATGACACAATATTAGAATAATTGGGATCCCAGAAGAAGAAAGAGAGAGAGGGACAAAAGATATATTGGAGCAAATTATAGCAGAGAACTTCCCTAGCCTGGGAAAGGAAAAAGGCATCAAAATCCAGGAAGCACAGAGAACCCCTCTCAAAATCAATAAAAATAGGCCAACACCCCGATATCTAATAGTAAAACTTACAAGTCTCAGAGACAAAGAGAAAATCCTGAAAGCAGCTCAGGAGAAGAGATACATAACCTACAATGGTAGAAACATTAGACTGATAACAGACCTATCCACAGAGACCTGGCAGGCCAGAAAGGACTGGCATGATATATGCAGAGCACTAAACGAGAAAAATATGCAGCCAAGAATACTATATCCGGGTAGGCTGTCACTGAAAATAGAAGGAGAGGTAAAAAGCATCTAGGACAAACAAAAACTAAAGGAATTTGCAAACATGAAAGCAGCCTACAATAAATATTGAAAGGGGTCCTCTAAGCAAAGAGAGAGCCTAAAAGTAACATAGACCAGAAAGGAACACAGACAGTATACAGTAACAGTCACCTTACAGGCAATACAATGGTACCAAATTCATATCTTTCAATAGTTACCCTGAATGTAAATGGGCTAAATGCCCCAATCAAGAGATACAGGCTATCAGAATGGATAAAAAAACAAGACCCATCAATATGCTGTCTGCAAGAGACTAATTTTAGACCCAAAGACACCCCGAGACTGAAAGTGAAGGGGTGGAAAACCATTTACCATGTTAATGGACACCAAAAGAAAGCTGGGGTGGGAATCCTTATATCAGACAAATTAGATTTTAAAACAAAGACTGTAATAAGAGATGAGGAAGGACACTATATGCTACTTAAAGTGTCTATCCAACAAGAAGATCTAACAATTGTAATATCTATGCCCCTAACATGGGAGCAGCCAATTACATAAACCAATTAATAACAAAAGCAAAGAAACACATTGACAACAATACAATAATAGTGGGGGACTTGAACACCCCACTCACTGAAATGGACAGATCATCTAAGCAAAAGATCAACAAGGAAATAAAGACATAAAATGAAACACTGGACCAAATGGACTTCACAAACATATTCAGAACATTCCATCCCAAAGCAACGGAATACACATTCTTCTCTAATGCCCATGGAACTTTCTCCAGAATAGATCACATCCTAGGTCACAAATCAGGTTTCAACCAGTACGAAAAGATTGGGATCATTCCCTGCATATTTTCAGACCACAATGCTTTGAAACTAGAACTCAATCACAAGAGGAAAGTC
>NW_027397087.1:20294870-20296315 GCF_003265705.2 Callorhinus ursinus | reverse complement strand
TGAAAGAAATTGAGGAAGACACAAAGAAATGGAAAAACGTTCCATGCACATGGATTGGAAGAACAAATATTGTGAAGATGTCAATGCTACCTAGAGCAATCTACACATTCAATGCAATCCCCATCAAAATACCATCCACTTTTTTCAAACAAATGGAACAGATAATCCTAAAATTTGTATGGAACCAGAAAAGACCTCAAATAGCCAGAGGAATGTTGAAAAAGAAAAGCAAAGCTGGCAGCATCACAATTCCGGACTTCCAGCTCTATTACAAAGCTGTTATCATCAAGACATTATGGTACTGGCACAAAAACAGACACATAGATCCATGGAACAGAAGAGAGAGCCCAGAAATGGACCCTCAACTCTATGGTCAACTTATCTTTGACAAAGCAGGAAAGAATGTCCAATGGAAAAAAGACAGTCTCTTCAACAAATGGTGTTGGGAAAATTGGACAGCCACATGCAGAAGAATGAAACTGGACCATTTCCTTACACCACACACAAAAATAGACTCCAAATGGTTGAAAGACTTAAAGGTGAGATAGGAGTCCATCAAAATCCTGAAGGAGAACACAGGTAGCAACCTCTTCGACCTCAGCCGCAGCAACTTCTTCCTAGAAACATCGCCAAAGGCAAGGGAAGCAATGGCAAAAATGAACTACTGGGACCTCATCAAGATAAAAAGCTTTTGCACAGCAAAAGAAACAGTCCACAAAACCAAAAGACAACCGACAATGGGAGAAGATATTTGCAAATGACATATCAGATAAAGGGCTAGTATCCAAAATTTATAAAGAACTTCTTAAACTCAACACCCAAAAAACAAATAATCCAATCAAGAAATGGGCAGAAGACATGAACAGACATTTTTCTGAAGAAGACATCCAAATGGCCAACAGACACATGAAATAGTGCTCAACATTGCTAGGTATCAGGGAAATCTAAATCAAAACCTCAATGAGATATCACCTCACACCAGTCAGAATGGCTAAAATTAACAAGTCAGGGAACGACAGATGTTGGCGGGGATGTGGAGAAAGGGGAACCCTCCTACACCGTTGGTGGGAATGCAAGCTGGTGCAACCACTCTGGAAAACAGTATGGAGGTTCTTCAAAAAGTTGAAAATAGAGCTACCATACGATCCAGCAATTGCACTACTGGGTATTTACCCCAAAGATACAAGTGTAGGGATCCGAAGGGGTACATGCACCCCAATGTTCATAGCAGCAATGTCCACAATAGCCAAACTGTGGAAAGAGCCAAGATGTCCATCGACAGATGAAGGGATAAAGAAGATTTGGTATATATATACAATGGAATATTATGCAGCCTTCAAATGGAATGAAATCTTCCATTTTTCAATGACATGGATGGAACTGGAGAGTGTTATGCTGAGCCACATAAGTCAATCAGAGAAAGACATGAGAAATTCTTATTCCCA
>NW_027397087.1:20081196-20294770 GCF_003265705.2 Callorhinus ursinus | reverse complement strand
GAGGGTTCTAGAGGGGTGGTGGTGGGGGGATAGGTTAGCCTGGTGATGGGTATTGAAGAGGGCACGTTCTGCGTGGAGCACTGGGTGTTATACGCAAATAATGAATCATGGAACACTACATCAAAAACTAATGATGTGATATATGGTGATTAACATAACATAATAATAAAAGAAAAATGTTGGCTTGTGGGTGTTGCAAAGATTTCTTAAATAGGACACAAAAAGCTCAAATTATAAATCAATAAATTAGACTACTCCATCAAAATTTTTAAAACGTTCTTCAAAAGATACTAGTGAGAAAATGGAAAGAAAGTCACAAACTAGGAGAAAATATTTCAACATTTATATCTGACAACAGACCCTTATTTATTGTATATAACGGACCATTATAACTCAATAATAAAATGATAAACATCCCAATTTGGAAATGGCAAAAAGAACAGATACTTCATCAAAGTTATATAGAGTGTAATTAAGTACATGAAATGACAGTCGACATCAGTATTTAAGAAAATGCAAATTAAAACCACAATTAGAGGCCACTATACACCTATCTGAATGGCTAAAACAAATCCTAACCATATGAAGTTTTGGCAGTGTACAACCCCTTTGGAAAGTAGTTTGGCAATTTTAAGAATACAAATAATGTACCTACCACATGACCCAAAGGAAAGGAAAGACTATGTGTATGCAGAAACTTGTAAACAAATATTCATAGCAACCTAATCTAGAAAAAAATATTTTGACCCTAACCCTGAAAGAGGAATGGATGAACATCTTGGGGTATATCTTATAGTGGAATGTTACTCAGAAATAAAAAGAGACAAAGTATCGCTACGCACAACTTGTTTGACTCTCAAAATAGTTGTAATGAGTGAAAGAAGTCAGACCAGAAAAATGTACATATGATTCTTTTACATAAAAGGGTATAATTTCCAAACTAATTTATAGTATCAGAAGGCAAACCAGTGGTTGCCTGGGGCAGGTTACAAAAGGCATATGGAAACTTATTAGGACGATAGATATATTCACTATCTTGATTTTGGTGAGGGTTTTGTAGCTAGATATATATGCCAAAACTAATCAAATTATATAATTCAAACGTGCAGTTTCATTATATTCAATTATACTTCAATAAATGTTAAAGAGGGAAAGAGAGAACTACACCTAAAGATCTGAAAATACTTTAATGGTTTTCAATTTCTTTTTTTTTTAAGGTTTTATTTATTTATTTGAGAGAGAGAAACAAAGCGAGAGAGAGAACACAAGCAGGGGGAGTGGGAGAGGGAGCAGGCTTCCTTTGGAGTAGGGAGCCCGATGTGGGGCTCAATCCCAGGACCCTGGGATCATGACCTGAGCCGAAGGCAGACGCTTAATGACTGAGCCACCCAGGCGCCCCAGTGGTTTTCAATTTCAATAAAATAGTGAAATTTCTATAAGCATCTAGAAAGCTACTTCATAAAATTTTTTAAATGTGAATAAATATTGCTCAAATACTCTAGTGCACCAATTAATAATGAAGTAGGAACAGAAAGAACAGATGTCAACTACATATAAATGTTTAATTTCTTCATTCATTCAACCAAAATATATGCCTGGATATATACTAATATAAAAAAAACTCTTCTGAAGTTTTCATTCTATAATTATTATAAATTGTCATAGAATTTGAGTAAGTCTTTAAAACATCCTCAAAATCTGAGCAAATACAATCATAAAACATAGGTTCCAAATACCAGGAAGGCATTCAAGTTTTTTTAGGGCTAGGTTCTCATAGAAAAAAAAAGTGACTCTAAACTCTGACATTAACAACAGAAACAAAAGCAAAACAAAGACATCCTTTTCTTTGTCTCATTGCTCCTTTTTATATTTAGTAGACTTAATTTAGGTCATAATTTAAATTTTATTTTTGCCATACCTAAATGTATTTCCTCCATTTCTTTTAATATAGTTCCAAAAAGTCAAATAAAATATTTGTTAATGATGTAATGTATGGTGATTAACATAACAATAAAAAACTGGAAAAAAAATATTTGTATATGTTTCACAGTGTATATGATTAAAAGTAATTCTGGGAAACTTTAATTGATTCCATGACTTTATGATATAGTTTTACTAGTCATATCCAGATTTCTAGTATTTGGTAAATGTAAAGAATTTCTTTGATTAGAAGTAAAATCTTCTCATATAAGTTTTAATTAGCATTTCTGAAGAGATGTCTGTTTTCATTCAACAGTCATTTACCAAATGGCCTACACCAGCTCAAGGACACAAAACAAGTATTGATTTCCCTATCTTCAGGAAATCTACTCTGTCTCAAAGCAGGTCCAAAGAATGAAGGAGAAAACAGATCTGTTCCATAAAGTCTGCCCAGGATGAGCAGAGGATGTGTGATATATTAAAAGAGAAAGGCACCTGGGGGGCTCAGTCAGTCTTGATTTCAGCTCAGGCTGTGATTTCAGTGTCATGGGATTGAGCCTCATGTGGGGCTTTGCATGCTCAGCATGGACTCGGCTTGAGATTCTCTCTCCCTCTCCTACTGCCCCTCTCCCTGCTCATGCTCTCTCTCTCTCTCCCTCTACATACATACATACATACATAAATACTTTAAAAATAATAAAAAAAAATTGAAGAGAAGATATGGTCCTAAGCTATCAGAAGACAGTAAAACAGCAGAGTCTCTATAGAGGGTCATCAAGAGGTACTCTGGTCCTCAGGCAGAAAAGGTGAGTATAACAGGGAAAGTGAGAAGAAAGTATAAAGGCAAACCTAATGACACTATCACGGTTGCATATCAAAGAGGACCAATTTCTCCACAATTAGGAACTGAGGGCAGGTGAAAATCAGTGGTTAAAAAACAAGGAAAGGATGAAAATTGGGGCACTTAAAAACTTATTCCTTCTGTAAGTAAAATTTCAATTGGATTCAACAAAAGCTTTTTGACCCTGTCTTGGCCATTAGAGAGAAAGAATAAAACCAGTTCTCTATAGTAACTCTGAATCTACTTCATGCTCTACTTCATAGTTTGTCTATTTCTGCTATCCCTGCTGCCCAGAGCATTTCAGGTATTACCAATATGTCAGGATACCCTCTCCATTAATCACATTACAAGTGCCTGGTTCACAGACTCAGCTCTTATTTTCCTTTTGCTATATAGCCGTCAATATGTAGGCATAAAATAGATCCTAAACATGCAACACTAAAGCAGGACTGGATCTTGGATATTATCTAGTAATATATGAGGAAACTGAGACCCAGAGTACTTAGATAATTTGCCCAAGTTCTCACAGCAAGTGGCATTTTGATAAATAATTTTAGACTCCTCTAGAATCTGTTATCCTAGAATAGCCATGAATTTCAATTCATCTGTTCACCTATCTGCTAATCATTTCAAATTCTATGCATGGGGGCATAGGCTTAACATTGTTACTTGAGAAAATGGACTTATTCTATTACATATTGCAATAAATCCATGGTATAGAACTATTTTGAAAGCAGGTTTTCTTTTGACAAATCTTTATTACAAAGTCACCATGAAATATGTTTAATACTAACTTTTCAACATTCTTTTTAGTTTTTGGGGAAGTGCAATGGGATAGTTTTGTGGGGTTTTGTTGTTGTTGTTGTTCTTTTTGAGACAAGGAGATAATTATGAAAGGAACCAAAGAAACTTTTCTACAACAAACAAAATAAATTTGGGGAAATATTTGTCTCTATACCCAAAGAATCACTCTATGGGGCTTGAACTAAAAATTCATAATATCACCAAATTGATATTACTGCTAAAAGTACAAAAGTCCTACTTTATATAACTTAATTTTGGAAAACTTAATTTTGGAAAACAACACTTTTCCAATGAGAGTATAAACCATGCTTCAAGTATTTTGTTTTTATAACTTTAGTGGAATAAAACCCATTCATTCCCAAGACAATGTACTTACTGATTCAGGACAGGTGTATAGGCAGTTTTATCCTCATCAATAATAGTGACCATCAGTGTAATAAGTTGGGGCCAAAAATCCAAATTCTTGGTGGTCGGTCCCTGATCTTCCCGAGGAATATCCTGTTTCTTACTCTGCTCACAAGGTCACGCAACATGCAAGAGAAAAGGTTAAATAATATGACTTAGTTTGTCATTGTCAAATGGAAGGATTAGAGAAAAGCGGTTATAGAAAAATTCTTAGGTCATGTGAGCCAAAGCTATCAAATTCAGGTTTCCATTCTTCACAGAATAACAACCCATAGGATAAAGTCACAATGGCCAGACCAGGCTTGCATTTCTACATCCTTTGGTTTTCAATTGGAGGTTTCTCTTTCTTAATTGCAGTTCATGATCTTAGGAATTATTATAAAAATTATCCCTTTAATGTGGCTTCTTCCAAGGAGAGATGTTGAATTCTGTGTGTACAAAGGTGTGTGTGTGTATGTCCAGGTATAATTTATCCTGCCTAAATATTTTGTCACATAGTCACATAGGTGGTAAGTGGGCAGAACTCAAGGCTGGTTACAAAGCCAGTACTGTTAAATTCTATAGTATACAAATATTCTATGAATGGCATGGACCACTCTCATTCCACTCCCAAATGCATCTAGTTAACTAATAGTTATATATCTTTCTCGTGTGCATGTATGTTTAAATCATATTTGAATCCTTGATTTATCATGCTTCATGAATTCTTCAGCTCTCACCTCTGAGAGTGTTGTCCAGGATGATCTAAGTTTACAATGAGATGAACAGAGTACAGTAACAATCTTGTATATTTCACATATCAATGTCATACTCAACAAATACAATTCTTTTATTTGGTGGATAATCTTAGAGCACGTATTTTCTATTTACTTTACATAATTAGGCAAAAAAGATAAAGGCAGAGACAATTTTCACTCAAGTATACAAATAAGTAGGAAGCATATGGCTCCCCTAATTATTTCTGCCAAATGATTTACAAGCTTATAGGTCCAGGATATCTGAAAAATTTACCTTTATGCTCAAAATACAACAGATATTAAATGTTGGAGAGCAAAATTAGTCCAAAAATCAGTGGCTGGCACAAATTACTTCAAATTGCTAGAATGAACTATAAGCATTCTCCAAAGGTTCTTAAGAACCTTGTGTATGTGGTCCTGGAGAACCACTTGTGGGCGCCTGGGTGGCTCAGTTGGTTAAGCGGCTGCCTTCGGCTCAGGTCATGATCCCGGAGTCCCGGAATCGAGTCCCGCATCGGGCTCCCTGCTCAGCGGGGAGTCTGCTTCTCCCTCTGACCCTCCCTCCTCTCATGCTCTCTCTCATTCTCACTCTCCAAATAAATAAAATCTTAAAAAAAAAAAAAGAACCACTTGAAACTTCTTGGCAGGCTTCCTCTTTCAGTTCCTGAGGTATATCAAGGCACATCAGAAGATCTTCAAGAAGAAACTCGGGCAGCAATACAGGCTTACAAATAAACAGATTTGCCTACTTTCAAGTTACATCTTCTATTTAAATTTATCTTTCTTTGGTGAACAAGATTTTTATTGTCACAATAATGTGATTACTCATTACATTAAGTTCAATAGATTTCTTCCTCTATGATGTATTTAGAAATCGAGAGAACCTGGTAGATTATAAAGGTTGTAAATAAAATTAGTTCTGATGGCCACAGCATTTGTTTCTCAAATGTATCTGAACTTAATACTGTCATTAATCATCATGATGTGTATACAGCTAAACTGTATGTCTAGCTTATTTCGAGTAATGTGATTAAATGAAAGCAAATACTCTAGATGACATGTGAAGTCACTTATTGTCATTCTGCAAAGAGTAATACAGAAGGAGAGAATAAAGTAGTTGAACATGTATTAATTCCAAAATTCCTTAACTGTCCCAAATTCTACTTTCATTATTACTTTTTATGACATTAAAGGATTATAGATGGTACCATTTTTTCATCAAATTCTGTATGTTTCCCCAGAATAAACCAAACTGGATGTTAAATCATTAAGTTTTTACGTATCACATAACATCATAATAAATCAAGGTACCTCTAATTTAATAGTGCACTTTTAATGGCCTACATGTTTATAAAAGGATGGGGTACACAATCATGTATATTGAAATATTTACCAGATTTCTTAAAGATTAATTTTTTTCTAAGCAACACTTTATTAATATCCTAGAAGTCTATAGGGCATTTGATCTTATGGTCAGAAAAAATTAAGACAATGGTAGTAGAAATTTATGAAGCTGGGTGCCTGGGTGGCTCAGTCGTTAAGCGTCTGCCTCCGGCTCAGGTCATAATCCCAGGGTCCTGGTATCGAGCCCGCATCAGGCTCCCTGCTCGGCAGGAAGCCTGCTTCTCCCTCTCCCACTCCCCCCTGCTTGTGTTCCCTCTCTCTCTGTGTCTCTCTCTGTCAAATAAATAAAATATTTAAAAAAAAAGAAACTTAGGAAGCTAGTAATAAGTATACTAATATTTACTGAAACCTTTATAAATTAATATTTATCATAGGAAAAATATATCTCATATATTTATACTCTATATAATATATAATGATAAACCCATTAATGACAAGGAACAAATGGGAATATAGTCAGTTCATAAAACTATAACTTAGCAGATCGATTTTGATTATGATCATTAGAATTATAGTGACTAAACACTATTTTCTTAATAGATTATTGAGGAAAGGGATGAGAAAAGCTGTGAGAGTATAACAGGAGCAAACGTGGAAAAGTTGCCAGGGTGTAGGATCATCCGAAGAAAGTTTCCAATGGTCATGTTTACAAAGGATATTTCAATACAGAAAAGCTCTACCAGACAAGCTGACAAGATATACACTATACTTTTATAATATCAAGTGAGAAAATATGAAGATATTCCATATAGAGAGAACCATTACATACAAAAAAACAAAAGTATCAAAATAACAGATGCCATCTTCATGTTAATGTGGGACTTATACGACACTTCTAAGTCTGTTATAAAATGTATGGCATTCCTTGTGTTTGTTTAATAAGTATATAATTTTGAAACACCTCCTCTAAGGAGTTGGCTAGAAAAGGGTCGGGGGAAGATATTCAGTAAAGTAAGGGGATACTGAAATGCAAAAGTACATGACAGATACATAACTGGGGAATTACCAGCAATGTGAGGCTGCAAGTATGTAGCCTTTTGATAGAGTGTGTTTCTCTATCATTGGTTCTAGTGGACAGTAGCATTATTTATACACACACACACACATACACACACACACACAATCCATGTTCAAATCAAGTGAGAAAATGCTTGCTTAAAACAAAGTTAAATAAATTATTTCTAGATTCCTGGAGTAACATGCTAATATGCACTATGATTCTCTAAGATGGTGGTTCTCAAACTTTAGTGTTCAGCAGCATTGTTAGGAAAGCTTGCTAAATCACAGACTGGCAGTCCTTTCCGCAGAATTGCTAATTCACCAGGTCAAAGATGAGGCCTGAAAATCTGCACATATAATGAAGTTCCTACTAATGCTGGTGCTACTAGCTCAGAGACGAGTTTGAAAAACACTACTCTGGTGGCGCCTGGGTGGCTCAGTCGTTAAGTGTCTGCCTTCGGCTCAGGTCATGATCCCAGGGTCCTGGGATCGAGCCCCGCATCGGGCTCCCTGCTTGGCGGGAAGCCTGCTTCTCCCTCTCCCACTCCCCCTGCTTGTGTTCCCTCTCTCGCTGTGTCTCTCTCAAATAAATAAATAAAATCTTTAAAAAAAAATAAAAAGAAAAACACTACTCTGAGAGCTAAAAATGGAGCATTAGTTCTTCAAATGTATTTGAACTTGACAAAGCCCTCCACTCCTCTCCTATTCCCTTATCCCATTCTTGCACAACTTTCTGAAGAATAATCTTCCTCTGAACTTACTTTGGGAAACAAAAGGCTACAGAGATAGATACAGTGGTCAAATCCTTTAGGACCTGTGTGTCACGTCAAGGAATTAACATTTAAACCATATTTCATGAGGACCATTAGAAGATTCCAAACATGGGACTACTTAATTACATTTTTGTTTTAAATGATTTGGCAGTAGCAGGAAGTTTAATTGATGTTAAACTAATGTAATCGTTAATGAGGAAAACTGATAGGCTCATGAAAATATTTATGAAATGGTTAATAAGTGAAGTTGACAGAACTCATTGCCTAAGTGGTGAGAAAGGAGAGAGAGAGAGAGGGAGAAATCAAATGGAACTATCCAGAAGGTAATTAGGTAATTAAGTCTGGAGTTTAAAGCAACATCCTGGACTGCTGATGTAGCTAGAAGAATTCCAGGATATATGTGGTAGCTGAAATTATGAAGTAAATAAGATTACTCAAAGAGAGAGAGAATATTAAACCAGAGGCAAGACCTTAGAGAAAAATAGGAACAAGGAAAATAGTATAATTTTATGAAAGAGAGACCAAGATGGGGGAGTGAGTTGAAATGGGAAAGAATGAATCCAGAGTGTATGTGGGAGAATTGGCCTCAAACAAATGAAGAACACGGCTTCTTCTGAGTCAGGAGATAATCTTGCAGGTAAGTCTTGATGGTGAGAAAGAATAGCTAGGAATTTCTATCCTGAGAGAAGGAGTAAATAGTAAAGATTTGAAACAGCCCCCACAAGGAATGACAGAGAGTCTAAATTGGACCCACGGCGGCACCGCCAGGTAGCCTGGGAGCTTTGTGGAGAGTGGGTCCCTGAATTTACAATATCACTACTCGGGATAATCAGGGGTTTTCTGCAGCACTGGACTTAGAGGTCAAGGATTTGCTACTGAGGTATAGTAAGAGTAGGAAAAGAGAAAGAGATTAAATGTTTGACAAGAGCGGTTGAAGTGCTGGAACAAATATTTATTTTGGTCCAGAGGAAGGAAGAAGGGAAACAGAAAGGCATAAGAAAATGCAAATCTTTTTTGTCTCACTTCTTTTCAACTTTTGCCAAGAGCTCATAGACACCCTGCCCCTCACATCATTATACCTCTTTTCTTTGTTCTGTGATCACATTACAGCACTGAAAAGGCAGCAATTATTATAATTCCCGTGTTCTACAGAGGAGAAAATGAAGGCTGACATGGTTTAAAGCGGTCCATCCAAGGTCACATAGGTTCTAAAAGTCAGAACACCCAGACCTTGAAAATGTCATGTTCTCAAGGGAGCCTTCTTTGCTCTACCCTCCCTTCTCCTCACGTTAAAAATTATTCAAGTTAAAAAAAAAAAAACAGTTGGATTTTGTTTGCTAAGTCATAAAGAAGCAAATTAAGTTACTGATTAACAGGGTTTATGACACCTCCCCTAATTAAAAAGTTTGAGAGCCACTACTCAATGGAAACATTAATAATTTTAATTGATGATCTAAGTCTCCATATGTGTGTGTGTGTGTGTGTGTGTGTGTGTGTAAATGGAGCATCCTTTTGAAGGTGGTGTCAACAATTCCCATTACTATTTTTTCTTTTTCCTTCTGGCAAAGTTCAGTTCACCACTTACTTAGAGGATTTACAGTTTCATCACCTTTCATTTACCTGCTTCAAGTCTTTTTCCACTGTTGTTCTTTAATGCCACTGTCAGAGATGCCTTCTTCTCTCACTGAATTTTACTGGCATATAGTAAGTCACTTAAACTTGCATATGAGTGGGAGAGATTCCAGGAAGTTAGGACGAATGAGCTGGATTTTGATCATCCATTTAATGAACAGCCCTTAGTATTCTGGCCATACCATGGATCAGGAAACTCTAATGTTTCAGTGCAAATAAAGTTGTCCCCCTTTGTCTTTCTGGGACAGCGGGGGCACAGTCCATATACTGAATCCATGATTTATTATATAATTGGCTTTTTAAATCCATAGCAAAAGTGCCTAGGACAACGTGAATTGAGAATTCTCAGCAACACTGAGAATCTAAAAGAAACACAGTAAGGAGTGAAATTTGAGACTATATTCAAAGCAGCCAATGACCAGTGTTAATTTTTTAAGTCTGGTCCATAGATCACGTACATCAGAATCACCTGCGTTGCTTATGAGAAATACATTTGACTTTAAAGCCTCTGTTGCAGACTTACAAAATCAGGGTAAACGGAGGTATGGCTTGGGAATGTGGACTTACACATTCAGCTCTGCTCTTCTGAAATCCTCATGTTCACAGGAAGAGTCAGGACAAGAGTTCTGACTTGTAATTAAGGCAGGGAAAAATAGGCCTTATTTTTTTTTATTTTAGGAAGAAGAGTGATATATATATAGTTCCTCCTAAAAACTAGTATCAGTCATGGATTTGCTAGATTTTGCATTTTGTCAGTATAACAAAAGACTTTTGTTTCACCTTACATCTGAGAAATTTCCAACTACATGCAGCTCCCAAATTTTAAGAGGGGATAGAATATCTTTCTGGATATTTATGTGGTGCCTCTTCCAAGTGTTGATAACTCCTTTGCTAGATCCCTTCGTAAAACATTACTTTTTAAATTAATAGTCTTTGGGAAATTACTGTTCTAGTCAAATAACTTAATAGATGTTGCTAATGAGAATAAAAATTGAGCAACTAGTGGCCTTAAATAAGAGTAATTACTGAAAATTAAAAATATGCTAATCTAATTAGAAAAAATTGCATGTATTAGAATAATTCACTTTATAGCCAAAATATTTAAAGAATCTTTACTAGGTCCTTTCAGCTTCAGTAAGTCCAAGATATCTTGCCATTTAAATTGCCAAAACTGCATTTCAAAGTGTTTGGACATTCTCAGTGCCTTTTAACAGCAGTAAACGGTTCCTTGAATTTGAATAGACTGTACATGGTTAAGTGATCTATACACAACTATAAATTGTCATAACTCTGAATGTAGATTTAAATATACAAATTACTTAACAGCAGGGTATAATTGAAAAAGCAATCATTGAACACAGAATCAGAAACTTATATTTTGTTTCTCAACTTAACGTTAATGTGTACAATTTGGAAAAGGATTTAATTTTTTCAATTTCAGATATCTAATATTGAAATAGGATTATATATACCCAATCCTCTGTTTCTGATAGTTCTAGCAAGTATATAGGTAGAATATCTTCAATAAGAGGACATTTATTACTGTAACAGGTAAATACTTGCCTTAATTAAATTTGATGGCATACGTTATATAGTCTACCTAATTGATAACACTCTTTTGAGAATCCCAAGAGAGATGCATAAGAAAGTTCCTTAAATATAAAACTATTCCAGTGGGTAAACTAATAGTTTTGCTCTTTCCTATTTATATAAATTAAACTTACATCAAAAAGGAAAAATGCAATAGGTCACATGTAGCTGGCATTTATTTTCCATTTAAGATACTACACCTTCAAGAGAACTATCAGTGCTTAGACCAAACACAGGAGTACCATGACAGTGGACTTCAAATACATGATGGGCTGTCATATAGGAAGAGATTAAAAGATAAATTAGATTTGTCTTGTGCAGTCAAGAAAAAAACTGGTACTTATGAGTAAAATTTTCAATACAGAAGATTTTGGTACAGTGTAAGGAAAAACTTTCTAAATATCAGATATCTCCAAATGTTATAAACTACCAGATGTAAGGTGTTAAGAGGCATAAAGGAAATCCCTTGTCTACATTGTACCTAAAAACTAACCACATGCTGAGTCTCTTTTTAGTATATTTTCTATGATTATATGCCTGTAATTAAATTTACAGAGAAGAAAACATAACCCATAAGCTTTAAGCACTTGATATGATGTTGATTTAAAAATATATGGTTACTATTTTTAATAACTTTATCGAGGTATAATTAATAAAAACTGCATAGATTTAATATATACACCTTGATAAGTTTGGACATATGCACACATCCATGATACCATCACCAAAAACAAGGTAATAACCTATCCATCACCCCCCAAATTTCCTTATGTCTCTTTGCCTTTTCCCCTTGCCTCACTTATGATAAGACACTTAATGTGAGATCTACCCTCTTAACGAATTTTTAAATGCACACTGTGTTGTTAATTATAGGCACTATGTTGTACAGCAGATATCTAGAACTTAATTCATCTTGCATAACTGTAACTTCATACTCCTGAACGTATGGGTACTGTTTGATTTTATTTTTTATTTTAATTTTGTAATTTTTAAATTTTTTATTATTTTTTAAAAGATTTGAGAGAGAAAGCATGCGCATGTGGGAGTTGGGGGGAAGAGCAGAGGGAGAGGGAGAGAAATCCTCAAGCAGATTCCCTGCTGAGCATGGGGCCTGATACAGGGCTCGATTTCACAACCCTGAGATCATGACCTGAGCTGAAATCAAGAGCCGGACGTTTAACCAACTAAGCCACCCAGGCACTATATGGATATTATTTTAAATGCTTAGGATAAATTGTGGCAGAAACTGGATAGCTGTTCCAGTTTTCCCTTTTTCTTGAGTACACAGCTACATTACTGCGGAAGATTAAATAAGACTTTAAATTCTTTGATAATCTTTCCATTAAAAAGTATGTTTATATTTCCTTCCTTGAATATGGGTGACTTTGACCAACAGGATATGACAGAAGTGACCTATGTCAGTTTTCAGGCTGAGGTGTTAAGAAACTGGCGATGCCCAAGTCCTGTCTCTTGAACCATCTGCTCTTAAAATCCAGCCACTAAACTGAAAATGCTGAAGTAGTCCTGTGGAAAGGTCCATGTGGAAAAGAACCAACCAACACATCTGGTACAGTTCCCAGCTGACAACAGGCACCACCTTGCTAGCCATATGAGTAAGGATGTCAGAAGTAGAACTTCCGCTCTGGTCAAACCACATCAGCTGAAGCCACATAGAACAGAGATAAGACTTTACCACTCAGCCCTGTTCAAATCACATATATATGAGCACAGTAAGCTCTTGTTACTATCTTAAACCATTAGGTTTTAGGGTAGTTTGGTATTCAACAACAGATAACTAAAACAGAATTTGATACTGGAAGTGGAGCATTAATGTAGTACAAACTTAAAACATGTGGCAATGATTTGGGACTAAGTGGTGGTAGGCAGAAGCTGGAAGGGTTTCAAGAAGGTAATTAATGAAATCAGAGGACTTGTCAGGGAGAACTTGAAGGACAGTGAAGAAATTATCTTAGGCTAGGTAAAAGATGACTCCTGTTATTTAGTGGAGAAAATTTGTCAACAAATTCTGCCTGGAATCAACAAATTCCAGGCAGAATTTATAGGAAATATAGAGAAACCAGGACTTCCTGGGTTCAAAAGTAAAACTTTCTCATCCTTAATTCCAGAAGGTAAGGCTTTCAATGTGCAAAATAGCTTCAGGGAACATATCAAATCCAGGGCGCTGTACTGGTATGACTCTAAGATCATGCAAGATGTCTAGGTCCAAAACAAGTTTTCTGAGAGCTTTATGAATATTTAAGATTATAGCTAGTAGAGTTTCTAAGAATCTTGAGGAAGTTCCTCTTTGAATTTTTCTGCTATTAAAAAAAAAATGGCTCGTAAGAATCTCGTAGTTTCTTGCTCCTTGTAGTTTCTTTCAATTAGACAGGAAGACTTCTAAGAATCTTAAGTGCATTGTCCTTTAGCCCATGGGTGGAACCCATGGCAAAGAACATCTATCTCAGTAAGAAACATGAGTGCTGTTTTTGTCTAATGGAATGCCCACAGATATTGAAATAAATTATATCAGCTTGGACAGAAAATAATTAAGTCAGTATAAAATGAAAAGATGACTTTGAATCTCCAAACTTCTATGGGCAGGAAGAATACTAGAAGACTACTCAGTTTTAACAATGAGCTGTCCATTATGGAACAGGATAAATGACCCAAGGGCAAGGCTACAAGCCCAGCAAATGGAGCCAAGAGTCACAGAGAATAACTCCCAGACAGCAGGACTGAGCTCCAATTAAAAACTGACAACATGTTCCCAGCTAGATTTCAGGATTTTTATGGACAAGTGACTGTCACATGTCTCCTATTTTTGAACAGAAATATCTGTTTCAGTTATACTATTTCTATCTCACCATTATATGTTGGGCACGTGGGAGGAGCTGACAACTCGGCTCTGTAGTTTCCAGATACTTAGATCAAGAGAAACCACACTTCAGAAACGAGACCCAAAGAGCTTCATCTCCATCTGGACATGAATTAGAGTAATCCTGAACCTCAAGCATGAGCCTGAAACTGTAATAGCACAAGAATTTTGTAAGGTGTTGGGAGTGCGTGCAATATGACTTGAGACAAACATAATGAATATTTGGAGAGCCCCACATGGAAATAAACTCAAGTTCCAGATAACCACCTTCAGCTGAGCTATCAGATGACATCTGTTACCAACTTTTCTAGCCATGTGTGCAAGCCATCATGGAAGTGGATCCCTCAGCCCTAATTGAGCCACATCAGTTAGTGCTGCCCGGAGTAGAGACAAGCCATCCCAACCAGCCCTGTCCAAATTGCAGACATAGATTAATGAGCAAGATAATTTTTTTTTTTTAGTCATTGAGATTTGGTATCATTTGTTACACAGCGATAGATAAGCAGAACAATTCTATTTCCTAGCTTCCTTTAGAGTTAGTTGTGGAAATATAACTGAGTTCTAGCCAGTAGAATGTGAACAGAAGTGCTATAGCCTACTAACCTTCCATATCTAATCCACTATGCTCTTTTCTCTTCTTCTAGTTTGCTATGCAAAAGCACAAGCACCTTAGTACCATGTTTAAGATGGCAGACTTAGAAGGAAGGGACTTGGCTCTCTAAATCACTGCTGGAAGAGGAAGCAGTTGCTTGTGGATACACTGTCACATCCCTTCAGCCCACCTGCTGGTATCAATGCATCTCTGGTGAATAATTCTGTGTATGCCGGCAGAGTCTCACATCAAGCACTTGCTTGCAACCTCTCTCTGCTTTGCTGCTTGGGGCTACTTATAAAGTCAGAGGCAGCCATTCTGTCCCATTCAAGTGTAGCCCATAAGTGTGAAAGGCTCAACAGCTCAGCCTTGCTGTATTAGCTTCCCAGGGCTACCGTAACAAATTACCACAAACTTGGTAGCTAAAAACAGAAATACATTCTCTCACAGTTCTGGAGGTGAGAAGTCCAAAATCAAAGTGTTGGCTGGGTTGCTTCTTTCTAGAGACTCTGAATTCCTTCCACGTCTCTCTCCTCGCTTTTGATGACTGCACAACCCTTGATAGTCCTTGGTCTACAAATGGAGAACTCCAATCTCTGCCTCTACAGTTACGTGTTCATTTTTTTCTCTGTGTGTCTGTGTCTTCTTTTCACTCTCTTAGAAAAAAATCTCTATTTGGATTGAGGACCTTACTCTAATCGCTAGATGCTTACCTTAATTACATCTGCAAAGGTCTTACTCCATATAAGGTCACATTCTGAGGTTCTGGGTGGACATATCTTTTGGGGAGATACTATTCAACCCATTACACTCCCCATCCTTCATTGGAACAATTCTGAGGTGTGCTCTATGTGGTTTCCCAGTTGGCTCCCAAAGGAACGGAGCCTCAGTTGATAAGAGAGACAAGCAGCTCATTCTAGTACCCTTTCTTGCTTTTCTGACTTCCGTATCTCATTTCTCTACCTACTATACTTCTCTTTCTGGGGTCATGTCTCAAACTACTGGCAAGTTCCTTTTTTAGGCTCTGCTTTCAAAGAACCCCAAGTATGACAGGAAGAACCAGTATCAGGAGCATCCATTTTTACAGATGTTACATGAGTAAGAATAAAACATGACTCATATTTGAATTTGTCTAAGCAGATGGTTTGATCTGAATTAATATAAATCCCATTGTTCTCTATAAAATGTGAACTCTCTGTAGGCTTTTTCTGGCTATGTTTTAGGTGTCATCTGCATTTTCCTTTTGTTTTTGTCATTATCTTCCAAAACCATTTTTGTCCTTAAAGGAATCCTGAAAAAGTGTGAAAATCTGTACACTTTATCTTCTTAAGCTCAGCTATTCTTAGATGTTTCAGGAAAGTGATTTTTAGATATTTTATCCTTAAAATTAGTAAATAATTTCTCTCAAAAAAAGGAATGTAATTTTTTAAAGGAAGCAGTTACTATTGGCTACTATAGTACAACAATTTGAAGTATACTCAGTGCCTTTTCGAAGGATTAATTCTCTTAGAGAAATAATAAAATCTTTCACTCCAAATATGAAAGACTCAAGGAAATGAAATTGATGGAGGAAAGAAGATTCTGTAATTGTAATAAATAGAAATTTTGCTGCTAAGCAGGTATATTTACTTTCTGTTGCTTTGTGACAAATTACCACAATTTTAGTAGCTTTAAATAGCAGACATGTATTGTCTCACAGTTACTATGGGTCAGGCATCCAGGCTTGGCATCACTAGGTACTCTGCTCAGTGTCCCACCAGGCTGTAATCAAGGTGTTAGCCAGAGATGGGATCTCTTCTAAGGCAGGTCTATGTGACTGTTGGCAGAATTAATTTCCTTGTATCTAGAGCACCCATTGAAACTTGATTTTTCGAGGCAAGCAGGACAATCTCTCAGGCCCCAGAAAAGGTTCAAGTTTCCTTTTAAAGGGGTCACCTGATTAAGTCAGGTCTACCCAGTTTATTCTCTTTTCATTAATTCATAATCAAACTGATTAGGGACCTTAATCAATCTGTAAAAGTCCTTTGCCTTTACTCTATAACATAATCTAATCATGGGTTTAAATTTTTGTCTTAGGTTTATGTTTGGGTTTTTGTTGTTGTTGTTTGTTTTTTTGCCATATTCTGTTGGCTAGAAGCAAGTCAAAGTTTCCCCCCACACTTCAGGGAAAAGCACTATATAGGAGCATGACTCATTGAGAGCTGTCATAGAATTCTGCTAACCACTGCAGGGTAAAAGTTATTTTAACACTTTACTCAGGGGATGGGGAGGGAGATGATGTTAAAAACCCCAAGTTTGTCTTGCTGACTGGTTGAACAGATATTCTGAGTAAGCCTCTCACAGGTGACACAACTGAGACATTGAATGAAGAGTTGTAATTTGCAAAATATACAACCGTTTTCGAACACAGACTGATATTATTATGTGAAGTCAATTATATACATATTCTAACTCCCAGTAATTCCACTTATAGGTATATCTCCTGGAGACACTTTTCCATTCATTCACCAGGAGACATATACAGAAATGCTTAGAGACACATTGTTTACTAGAGCCACAGTTCCCCAAAGTGGAACTAGACCAACTCTCTATCATCTGTAGAATATATAAGTTGTGATTGATTTATATAAGGGAATTTCCATAGCATTCTGAAAGCGAATGTCCAGCTGTGTAGTAGATACTGTGGTGCTCTGCTCAGATTCCCTCTTTAGGGCCAAGCACAATCCCCTTGCCACTGGTAATAATGGTTGCTAAAGGATTATAGTTGTGTTCTTCACTGGGAGTTGCACTCAGAGGCAAGAAAGTGACTCACACAAGTTTCTCCCTCTTCTAAGATAAACCACTAATGACATAAAGCACAGCTTATGCTGTGATACCAAAGCTTAGTTGCTTTGCCTCAGCTGGGGACAGCTCTGAAGAGCAATCCCACCTCCTTCCTGTAGGATCAGCTGCGCTCTCTGATATAATCATATTGCAAGTCAGCTTCTCTGTCTGCCTGATCTTGCCTTTCCCACTTCTTTACCGATACATCGCTCTAGAGCTGAGATGTCAAATCCACTAGCCCAGTAGCTACTGAATATTTAAATTTATGTTTAAATTAATTCAAGTATTCAACAGTAATATGTGGCTATTGGCAATAGCCACTATATAAGGCAGTGTAGATACAGAACACTTTCACCATTACATAAAGTTCTACTGGATAGCACTGCTTTAGAGCACTCATAGGTGACACATCTGCATGCAATTCTCCAGCTCAGAATCTGTTTCCAGGGAACTCAACCTAAAACACACCATTACATACAGCAGCACATATGACTCTCAAACACACGATGCCAAGGGAAAAAGATCATGACACGGAAGAATATATTCAGTATGATTCCACTTATATCAATTTAAAAACAAATAAAATTAAATAGTAATTTAAATAAAAGTTTATATATGGTAAAACTATAATAAAAAGCAAAAGGATCATTAGAATCAGCTTCCTTAGAGTGGTTATTTCTGAGGAAACAGATACTGCCTTTCTAAATCTGGATTACAAATACTTAGGTGTTCATTTTTTTAAAACATAAGCGTTTACTATTTTTTACTTAGGACATTTTTCAAACTAAGAACTTAAAAAGTAATCGGGGTGGGGGGTGCCTGGGTGGCTCAGTCAGTTAAGTGCCTGCCTTTGGCTCAGGTCATGATCTCAGGTCCTGGGATCCAGCCCTGCATCAGGTTCCCTGCTCAGCTGGGAGTCTGCTTGTCCCTCTGCCCCTCCCCCCACTTGTACTCACTCATGCGCACACGCACTCTCTCTCTCAAATAAATAAATAAATCTTAAAAAGTTTAAAACAAAATAAAAAATCTGGGCCCTAAAATTAGGTTATTATTAATAGAGAAAAGGTATAAATAAGATAAAATCCACTAATATGACATATTACCATTATTAAGGAGTCTTTTATTTTAAATAAAGCTGTAGTAAAAACCATAGGTAAACCCTGAGAATCCAATAATTGACAATAAGATTAGAGACATCACACAGAATTGTAAGACCTATAATTTAATTGCATCGCATTAAAACTTTCTATAAGATGTTTTATCTGTAACAGACTAGCTTAACTAAGAACTATTGATAAGCCTCAGACCATCCAAAAAGTTTTAAGAGGAGTTGGATATGTTTATGCAACTTGGGAGCTTAACAAGGTGCCATGTTGATGACAAGAATGGAGGGTGAGTAGTGTGTGGGTCTCACTGGACCTAAGAGCATCTATTCTATACATTTCCTACAAATGCTTGATCATCACTCCAAATAAAAAAACTAATGATTAGTGAAAATTTACATTTTAATGAAGACTGATATTTTGTTTTTTAAGCTTCTATCAGTGGGATTCAAATTTTTTTTTAGATTTCTTATGCTACTTAGGAGAAATTGAGATGCTTATACCTTAGCCAGTTACTAAGGCAAAAGAATGACTATAGACCAAAAGCCAGGAAGCTGTAAATAGTCTTTGAAGTGCTGGCTTGTAAACTGAAATTTATAAATAAAAAGATGACAAGATGTCAGTTTAGATATCAGAATGATCAACTAGAAAATACCAAATTCCTGTTTTGTTAAACGAAGACTGAAAGTCAAGATGCAGGCAGGGGTAATTTGAGGAGAATTAGCGCTGAGGTACCTGAAGATGTTGTCATGATATAATGTAACTGTCAGACTGCTCATAATCAGAGTTGTAGAGTTGAAAGGAGCTTTAAAGATTTCAAGTGATATTTTTTCTCTGGGCTTAATGCAAATAAGCAAACTTTATCTGTAGGCCTAAATGCCTGTATTTCCTTAAAAGGAATTTATTGATTATATGTCGTGAACTAAATTGCTTGAGGGTAATTCAAGTTTCCAAAATTTATGTCAGACTTAGCAAAAACAGTCACTAGAGTGTTGCTTTTCTAAAGTTGATTATTTCTCAAAGTTTAATAGCCATGCTAAATGGGGTCAGTAAAAAGATTGGATATCAGTTGACTTCCATCTCCTACTGTTTTTTTTTTTATCTGTGCATGGAAGGAGATGAGAGTAGTTAAGGAAAGCACTAAATAAATACTAAGTTTATAGAAATGTCAAGTGTTGGCTCTATAGCAGTGCCAGAATACACCAGTGATAATGGCACAGAAAAACTCAACAATGATATTCGGTACAACCAATGAGTTTGTAAGAAACAAATGTTGTCTGTTATTTCTTATCACCCTTAAAAACACAAGGAGAGTATATAGTCAACACTGAGGATCTCTGACTAACCACAGATTCCAACAGAGCCAATGCTCATTTTTCTTAAAAACAGCAGAAAATGTTAAGATGGATAACTAGAAAAGAACAGAAGGCCCCATATCATTTTGGTACTCCTCTTTTAGGCATGCAAGTTGACTGAACTGAGGGTCACTTTTCTTCATTGTTTATCCACCCAGTAGTGGAAAAATCAATCAGTGAAATTTCCATAAAAAAAAAAAAGAAAAGGGAAGTCTAAGAATCTTTCAAACTAGGTAACTCATCTGCAAACAACCAAAAGGATGCTACACTTTCTTCATATCCTATCTTTAATTTTACAGCTGATAGCACCCATCTAGTATTTCCTTCTGGATTTATTAATTCATTGGGTAAACATAAAATTGATGGTGCATTTTTTAAATTATATGGCTTCTTATTAATTCCTGAATCATTACTTACGAATTTAGTGTTGCATAGGGAACAGTGATCCAAATAGTCAATTACCAATTTAGTTGTAAATGTGGTTGTTATGCTGGATTGCAAGAAGCAAGTAAAGAAAGGAAAGGGGTTCAGCAAAGCCATTATTTCTGTCAAGGGAGAAAAATCACCACATCAACCTTGCCCCAAATTATCGCAGTTCAAAACTACCAACATTAAAATGAAAACAAAAAAAAGGCAATATCCTACCATTCAGCTGGTGGACACCAACATTCAAAATTCAACTTTTCTTTGGTTAACAATCCTTTAACCCACACAGTCTATTTATGTAATTTACTTGTGGATGTCAAAACACAATGGTGTACAACTTTATCACTTGTGGTGATTAGACAAAACTTGTTTTTTCTTCATTTGTAGCTCTGGGACAGCCTTATGAGGTATATTTGAGCAAATCATTGTTTCATGAAGGAGATGATTCTAATGGCAAATGGAGGAGACGATTCTAGTTTCGTTGTTTTTTTTAATCAACAAACTATAGTGAAATAAATCTACAGTTGTTTAGCACAGTAATGCCATACTAACTCATTCGTTCTCTGGACTCTCAGCCTTAATAATAATAGAATAATATTAAAAAGTACTGTTTAATAAATGCCTGCCCTGTTTCAGATTCTAAAACAGGAGCTTTGCAGTCATGACAGACATTTATTGCAATTGCTTATGTAATTATTGACCTAATAACGAAAAGCCAAACCTCCCTTGCTGCAAGAATTATCTGCATTGAATGCAAATACCAGACATACAGCAGGCACTCATTAAAGAGTTTTTAAGAAAATAATATGAATTAGTTATTAGCATTATTATGTTTTGAGGGGAGGTGTTGGGAGAGGAATTGAGGCTTAGGAAAGTTAAATAACTTGTTTAGGTAACACTGCTTAAACACTGTTCAAATCTAATTTTGTCAGGAGAAGTAAATACAAAAGCACCAAGTATCAGTTCACAGAAGAGATTACATTTGATTTGATTATATAAAGACAATCTGATAATGAAGAAGCTACCAAGGGACAGTGGCAGGATAGGAGCAAACATGTCTTGATTCCCACAACAGCAGAAAGGACATTTCTCAGATCTGTGAACAATCCATTTTATAGATGATACTATTCTCGAATAATGAGTTTCAAGTAATCAAAGTTTCAAGTAATGGTGTCCCAGTGCCATCTGTGGCTTAATGTGGATTCAACAAAATAAGGCAATGTGTCAGTGGTAAGAAACTTGTTAATAGTCATTGAGATGCATGTCTGGAACCAAGGTGAGACAAGCTTTGAGTGCAAAATTAAGAGTCGGCCCTACACTTGCACAATCCAGGGGATCTTATCCCAGTGAACCCCGGTCCCAGCCCAACTGAAGTGTTGTAAACAGTGTGAATTTCACTGCCTGCTCTAAGTTTCAGAGCTGTGTTTTTCAACATGGAAGCCATATCAAATGTGGCTATTTCAATTTAAATAAAATCAAAATTCGGTTCCTCAATTGCTCTAGCCACAGCAACTATAATTTGTTGAATCATTTGTTTTTCCCTCTACAAACTTTTAAATATTTATTTTGAATTCATTCATTCTACCAGTATTTACTGAGCAGATAACAACTACAGGGCACTGTGTATAGGCAGGGGAAGGGGAAGAAAGGGATTCTCAGAAGTGAATCAGATATAAATCCTTCCTCCAAATGGCCTATGGTATAACAGGTGAGCTAAGACTTGCAATAAAATAAAATAAAATAAAATAAAATAAAATAAAATAAAATAGCAATCATATGAAGTGGAATAAATTCTCAAGTAGGAATTCAGACTGGGGTGAAATTATTTCCTGTGAGATCTATCAGAAATCTTTATAGAAAAGGTAGTATTTAAAATGAGACTATAGGGATAGGTAGAGCTAAAAATGTGAATATAGCAGCAGGAAAGCACTATTTTCAAAAGGCAAGCCAGAAGAAAATGTGAAACATATATGAGAGGATCTGTTTGGTTTGCTTTGAACGTAAGGTGTTAGGGAGTCGGTATTTTTTATGTTTGTTGGTAACTTCTAAGAAATAGTTTAAATATTCACTATCAATAGCTTTAAATTAATAAGTAATTTTTATGTTATTAATAGCTGATCTCATGCATCATTAAATTCCATGAATTGTAAGGTCACTTTTAGCTCCTGAGGTTCAATTCCCATGAGAAAAGAGCAGTGCTGGAGTGAAGGAATTCTCGATCTTAGTGGGTCTTAGAGAATAGCATCCTGCTCTGTTTTATGGTAGCTTCAGTGCCTTGCAGCCCTTGGATAACTGAGTGTATTATATACGTAGAGGGCTGTCCGAATATGCCTTAAAGACAGGGTAGCCATTTTTTCAGAAAAATAAAGATAAATATCTTTTACGGATTTCCTGTAAAATACTTGTGAGTGCTCAGGCACAATGCCGCAATAAAACACCATCTGTGTTCAGGACGATGTTTACAGAGACAGAGTGGAGAGACTTCCTCTTCTTATCATTGTTTCTTCCAGCAAACTGGAAATAGAATTATTGCCAGTACCCTGGGTCAAACAGTTAATCATTTTCAAACCAATTAACAGATAATATTTATAATTCTAGCACACAAACCATGTAGAGTCAAGATATCAAAAAGAACAACAAAAAACTACAAGTACCAAGGAGAGATGTGTGTCCATGTGCACATAAGTAAAATATAATGAAATGTTTTCAGACAAGAATGTTTTTTATCCCAGGGATCTAACTTTGGGCTGGGGAATAAATCTCAGGGAAAATACAAAGCTGGATTAAAATCAACATCTGTAAAGCCATAAGGGAAATCTGGAAGGGCTAAATATAAGTACCCTAAGCTTCCAGCTTCTTTATAACATTCTGCCATGTTATGGAACAAAATCTGTTGGATAGCAGGCAGAAAACACGTTAACACAATTATATGTAGATGAAACATTAGTAATTAATTCTCAATAACAGGATAAATCATAATTAAAAGATGCTTTAAAATAAAAACAAGGTCTTTCACATGAAAAAATGCTCAATATCACTAGCCATCAGGGAAATACAAATCAAAACCACAGTGAGATACCACCTTATACCAGTTAGAATGGCAAAAATTAACAGAACAGGAAACAACAAATGTTGGCAAGGATGTGGAGAAAGGGGAACTCTCTTACACTGTTGGTGGGAATGCAAGCTGGTACAGTCACTCTGGAAAACAGTAGGGAGGTTCCTCAAGATGCTAAAAATAGAGCTATCCTATGACCCAGCAATTGTACTACTAGGTATTTACCCCAAAGATACAGATGTAGTGAAAAGAAGGGGCACATGCACACCAGTGTTCATAGCAATGTCCACAATAGCCAAACTGTGGAAGGAGCCAAGATATCCTTCAACAGACGAATGGATAAAGAAGTTGTGGCCCATATATACAATGGAATATTACTCAGCCATCAGAAAGGATGAATAATCACCATTAGCACTGACATGGATGGAACTGGAGGGGATCATGCTAAGTGAAGTAAGTCAAGCAGAGAAAGACAATTATCATATAGTTTCATTCATATGTGGAACATAAGCAATAGCCCAGAGGACCATAGGGGAAGGGAGGGAAATCTGAAGGGGGAGAAATCAGAGGGGGAGATGAACCATGAGAGACTAAGGACCCCGGGAAACAAACTGAGGGTTTCAGAGGGAAGGGGGGGGTTGGGGAAGGGGGTAACAGGGTGATGGGTATTAAGGAGGGCACGTGTTGTGATGAACACTGGGTGTTATATGCAACTAATGAATCATTGAACACTACATCAAAAACTAATGATGTACTATACAGTGGCTAACTGGACATAATAAAAAAAAATTAAAAAACATAAAATAAGGTCTTTGTGTCTGAGGGAGAAATGCTTGATGTTAAAGGGAGCCATTGATAAAAACAGGAAATAAATAATACACACAGGCAATGTCTTAACTGCTTTTCTTCTATGGAACAACTAATCAAATTCTCCTAGAACACTTTTACCTATAGTGCTTCAAAGTTCAGAAAAGTTAACATAATCCTAAATGTCTTCTGGGGCACCTGGGTGGCTCAGTTGTTAAGCGTCTGCCTTCAGCTCAGGTCATGATCTCAGGGTCCTGGGATCGAGCCCCACATTGGGCTCCCTGCTCCGCGGGAAGCCTGCTTCTCCTTCCCCCCACCCCCCGCCCGCTTGTGTTCCTTCTCTCGCTTTGTCTCTCTCTGTCAAATAAATAAATAAAATCTTTAAAAAAAAAAAAAATCCTAAATGTCTTCAAAATGCAGAACTAAAACTGGTACATTTTTTCTTTATAAAAATCTATGATATTTTTACACCTGAATAAGATGAGTAGTCCAGGTCCTAAGCCTTCAGAAAACATGGTGTAACTGAAGAAGTTCTAAAGAATATTTCACAGTGTTTGCAACGATGGGGCAGCTTCTGGGAGTCAAGTGTGAGCTACAGGATAGATGGGAGCCTAAGAAATTTGTCACATGAGTCCTGAGCACAAAGACACTCTTCAATCCTAAAGCCTGAGTCTCCCAGCACTCATAGCTGACGCATGTAGAATTGTAAATCAATCTGGACTACTACGTTATCCCAAATTCGTAATGCAAAAGGTATTTTATAAATGTAAGAAACAAATTCGGGGAGTTAAAAAATTAAGAATTACTTCAGCGCAGGGCCCATGAGCAGTGCCCAGAGAAGTGCCCTTCCCCCCAAGGTATTGTGAAGCTGAGGCAGAGACTTCTGGTGGGCACAGTGAGCTTAACCCCTGGAGGTGAACCACCCAAAAGGGAAAAAAAGGTGCAGAGGGAAGGAGCTCAGTGAGGTCACTGCATGCAGTGAAGTCAGGAGCAGAGCAGGCACAGGGAAGGGCTGGGAGGGTCATGAAAACAGCCCAGGGCTGCAAGCTGGTTCTGCAGCTCCGACAGCCTATCATTTAACTCTCTGGATGGGATCTCCTCTGCTGGGCAACAAAAAAATGAAATGAAGGGGCGGCACCATCTCAGTGGCTAGATTCGTGGCAATTCAATCAGAACTACTGTCAGCGAGAGCGCGTGGAAATGTCGTCGTCTGCACGGCGGTTATGATCCCATCGGATAGTTCTTACGGCCGGCCCAAAGCGGTTCTAATACACTACTCTTAGACTCATTTATGGTTTCTTAGTGCACACAACTACTGATCAGTGAGAGTCAATCACTAGATAAGTGTGCTACCAGCACTTTCTGGACACAAATTACAAGACATAAGGTCCATTAGGTCATTTAATGAGGAACACACAAAGTACAATCAGTACCACATTACATTTCTAACGCCTTGAGGTGAACCTTGGATCTGGGACCTCTAGTTTCCATAAAAGTTTTAGACTTTTTTTTAGATTCGTATCAGTTTGTACCCATAAAGGAAGTTACTAAATTCAGTTTATATTGTCCCTTATGAAAAAACCAAACTGTCATCAGCTTCATCAGATTACAAAAGCACTTGCCACTCAGGAGATGAGAGGAACTGAATCTGAGGGCAAACAAAATGGCATTAAACTGCAGCAGGCTCTTGGTGCTTGAGTGACATGAACACTGAACCTGGACCCTGCTCAAATACCGGGAGCACAGGGCTTTCATGGAGGCTGATGCCTTTCGCTCTCACAGCATCTCTGAATGTAATTACTTACAAATAAAAGATGATTTTTATCTCAAAAACTGAACCATTTTCATGCAACTTAATTTTTATTTTCTTTTTATTTCAGGTCAGTTTTCTGTCTTAACACTCGAGGAGCCACCTAATTCACTTGGGTCGAGCTGTATCAAATGGATAACGTCATGGTTTATAATCTTTAAATATCAAGATACATGTATCTTGTTTTCTCCCATGGATCCTATCACTTCTTTCACACGGCATCAGTTAAGCAAAAAGCTTTTTCTCATGTTTTTGTTCTCCAGTGATATGTAAAGATCAAGCTGGAGTTTCTAATCAGCATTTAGGGACCAGAGTACCTATACTGAGTTGACGTAACTACAGCCAAAGTGGAAGAAACATAAATTTTTCATTTGCCATTACACAAATGTGTGATTCCTGCTGGACTTTTAATACGCTGAAAATATGCTTGATTCCCCTTACTTTTTATAATTATCTGGAATCCCCAAATTGGAAACCCTTATTTAAAAGATAAGACTTTAATCTTTCCATATGCATTCTTAATCAACATACACTGAAGACCTAGGGTGTATTTTTGAAAATAAATTATTTTCTCAAGAACAAGTCCAGTTCTATTAGGAATTTAGCTCGATTACCCAAATAGCCTATTAGCTGCTCTCCTTGCTTCTAGGCTCACCCCTCCAATCAATTCTCTATTCTGTAGCCAGACCCATCTTTATAAAACACAAATCTGACATGCCACGTTTCTACTTAATACTCGTAGAAGCACTACATTTCCTTCAGAAAAAATCCAAACTCCTTAACTTAGCTTAGAAAGCATCTGCTTTCCTCTTCAGTCTTAGCTGATTTCACCAGTACTGCTTTCACTATTATTAGTATTAAAAGATTTGTGATTAAGCCTCATGACCAGCTTGGCACTCTGACTCCTCAGAGTTGTTCCAACCTTCGGTTTTGGGAGGGATCAAACCCCCTCCTAAGCCTCTGAGGTTTTGCATATGTGGGGCCCTCCTTCATTTGGCAATGATCTCTCTTGCTTTTGTCCCTCACCAGACCCCGTCCTTTTTCTCTAACACACCCTGCTTGACTCTTACTTTTTATATTCTTTCTTACTCTTTATATGTCTTCTTCAAAGTCACTGTTTCCTAAAAAGCCTCCCTTCGCCCCCTCTTACCCCCTGCCGGGCACTATTTGAGCTTCCTTTGTGTTCACAAAACACTCCATCTTTTCTTTCTCAGAGTACTTTCCACACTGTATCGCAATTACACTTTACTTTGAGTTCTGAGGTAGATCAGTGATTCTCAAACCTGAGTATGCAACAGAATCACCTGCAGATTAAATTACAGATTGTTAGACCCCACCCTCAGAGCTTCTGATTCAGTAGCTCCTTGTGTGTGTGGGTGGGGGAGGGCTCTGATGTGCCTTTCTAAATTCCCAGGTAATGTTGATACTACAGGTCTATGACTATACTTCGTTAACTGTGCAGTAGAAAATAAACTTTAAGGGGCGCCTGGGTGGCTCCGTAGGTTAAGTGTCTGACTTTTGATTTCAGCTCAGGTCATAATCTCAGGGTTGTGAGATTGAGCCTCATGTTTTAAAATTCTCTCTCCCTCTTTCCCTCCACCCCCGCACACTCTCACCTCTCTCAATCAAGAAAGAAAAAAAGAAAGAAAGAAAGAAAGGAAGAAAGAAAGAAAGAAAGAAAGAAAGAGAAAGAAAGAGAGAAAGAAAGAAAGAAAGAAAGAAAGAAAGAAAGAAAGAAAGAAAGAAAGAAAGAAAGGAAAGCTTTGAAAACAAGGCTTTGAGTTATTTATCTTGGCATAACTAGTGTCTATTCTAATGCCTTATACACAAGTGTTTATTGCATGGACTGAAAAATTTAGAGAGGGCTCAGATCACCTTACACGTAGAGATAATGGTAAAGTAAGAAAAAATTTATCTTTGGGGCTTCCCTAGCTCAACATTCACCAGAGTTCCTAGTATTTCAACATTTACCACTACAGTTTCACATGGTCAAATTTTCAACATCTAAATTGATTATGAGAATAACCTAGAATGCATGTTAATTAAATACAAAATCCCTTTGATTTTTTTAACTAAAAGAGATATCTTTGAGCAAAACCATAATTAGCATAGTCAAGCCTACATGGCTTTTGATAATAGCTGAGAAAAGACTAAAATTTTTAAAAGACAAAATGTGTTTCTTAAGCAAGGACTATTCTAAGAATAAGGCTAGTTTGTATGGAAAAATCACAGAATAGTTTCCTGAAAGGATTAAAGTATGCGTTTGCGTTTGTTTGTATTCCTCCCTCCATCCCACTCCCACACAGATTTCTGTTACTCCTTAAGCCATTTTCTCCCAGAAAGTTTACATCTGCAGGGTGGCTCGGGCCATTAAGCATCTGCCCTTGGCTCAGGTCATGATGCCAGGGTCCTGGGACTGAGTCCCCTGGGACTCCTTGGGAGTCTGTTTCTGCCCCTACCCCTCTCTCAGACCCTCTCCCCACCTCTCTCCTGGCTCATGTTCTCTCCTGCTCTCTCTAAATAAATATTTTTTTAACAAGTTACATTTGCTAATTTATCTATTTTTAACATAACTTTGGAGGTTTCAAATTTTTTAAAGCCATATGAATTGGATGAAACCTCTTTTAATTTGTTTTGTCTTTTAAGCTATTTAGTATAAAAAAGCTATGAAGAATTATGTAATAATTAAAAATTAGTTAACATTAGGGTTTTGGGTGGGTTGTTGTTGTTTTTTTTCTTTTTAGAATATCATACTGCGGTTAACATGAAATTGCAAATAATTTTATTCCTAAAGCTGAGTTTAACAACTTTTTTCATATTCACTATTTCACAAAAACAATTGACAGAAAGACCTGTTAGACACTATAATAAAACAAGTTTGTTTTTTTTTTTTTTACAGTACTCCAGGCTGTATTTTAGAAAGAAATGGAATACAAAGCAAAACCTTATTAATAGGTTGATTTGATTCTGTGTTATAATTTATACTCAGCTTTTATTTCCAAGTTGCTGTAAAACATTACTTTAAAACAATGCTTCCATGACACCTAACATCAAAACAAATTCCAGTGAGGCACAGGTTTATGAAGAAACTATAAAAATTCTAGATAAAAACACTGGCTAGGATTTTTAAAGTAATTTCAAAGTAGAGAAGGTATTTCTCAATATGACATAAATATGATACAAACTGAAACAATTGGCAATGTAATTTAAAAAAAACACATGCAGAAAAAAACTGCTATAAACAAAATCAAAAAAGATGATAGGACAAAAATTAAGTTTGCAACCCTTATGAGGACAAAAATCCAATTTCCTTAAGATAGAATAGATATCCTACTGATCAAAATTCCACAAACCAATAAAAGAAATGAACAAACCTTTGATCAGGGAGTGAATTGGTTTCTTAACATACGGAAAGTGTTTAAACTCATCACTAATAAGAGTAATTTAAATGGAAACTCTTTAGTAATAATTTTTTATATTTATCAAATCAAGAAAGAAAGGAAAAAAACAACTTAAGTAGAACAGTGTATTACTGAGATGTGGTGGGAAAAGGTACTTTTATATATTGCTAGGAAAGTGAAAATTAATAAAATCTCTTTGGAGGATAATCTTCCAGTATCTATTAAAATTACAAATCTGTATGTCTCTTGTTTTGTCAATTACACATCTTGAACTTTTAGCCAACAGATATACTTTCACAAATTACAAAATGGTATGTGTAAGCTTCTTTTCCAGCATTGTTTGTAATAATATAACATTAGAAAAAACCCTAAATTTCCATCACTGGGGCAGATTAAATAAACTAGGAAATATCCATTCAGTGGAATTCTGTGCAAACATAAAGAATGTATTTTATGCATTGATATAAAGCCATCTCAAAGACAATACTGTTCAGTGAAACAAAGTACAGAATAGTATGGCATGCTAGTATGTGTGTAAAAAAGTGGACGATGTGTATATATATGTGTATTGTGTATCTGTATATATGTACATTGATAACTATATGTTTATCTGGAAAGCATATATGCTTGTATGTGAATATAGTATCCTTGAAAGGATACATAACAAAGTGATAATATTGTTTACTTCTAGGGAGGTGAAGTGGGGAACTGAGTACTTGGGGACAGGGTGAGCAAGAGAATTTTTCTATATACTTTTTTAAAACACCTTTTCAATTATATAGCCAATGAATGTATTATTGCCAAATAAAAATAAATACGATTTGGATGAAAAGTAAAATGAAATCAGAAATCAACATCAATTCAGAGATAATCAAACATGATTCCTTGGTTGCATGACGATGAAAATAATTTTGTAAAGATTTATTTATTTTTAGAGAGAGATAGGTGGGTAGAGAGGCAGAGGAAGATGGAGAGAGAGAGACTCTCAATCAGACTCCCTGCTGAGCGTGGAGCCCTACCTGGGGCTGAATCCCAAGACCCTGAGATCATGATTTGAGCCGAAACCAATACTCAAACGCTTAACCGACTGAGCCACCGAGGTGCCCCTAAAATAATTTCAGTTGTTGCCTCCCTTTGATACCTGAGTAACAATTCCCATATACTTTTTATTCTAGGTTACAACTTATACAGAATTTTTGGTTATTGAACTTTTAGTTGTTTTCCCTGAATAACAGCAGAGTTGGAATTTTCCTTGGGTTGAGAATAATTCTTTGACTTGTATAACTTTGATCCTATAACCAGATCTGAGACAAACCTACCTCAGCAGCTATGCCACCAAAAGAAGGAAAAGACAGTAAAGTACATTTCCAGCAGTAGCACTTTTGATGGGGTTTCCATGCCAAGTTTAATTGCAGAGCATATTCCAGTGCTTCCAAATAACTGAAAGATGCTTTGTGAGCAGAGAGAGAGAAACAGTATATACATTTCAGAGTAAGCCTAGTGGGTCCAAAAAACTGTGTATTTTGTGTATTATAATCTCTTCCTAACTTATTGGGCTAACAGACAGTATTACTGTAAGAACCAAAATAATGTATTTTAGTGCCTGGTCCTATAGCACAAACTCTGTCCCAACAGTGAATTTAGCACTAGACAAACTAAATGTTAAAGAAAAGGAGGATCTTCTGAATATCTAGAAGTTGATTAAAAAATATGAACTAATTCAATTTGCACAGCAATCCTATGAGGTAATTCTTGTTACCCCTTTTTATCAAATGAAGAAATTGAGGTTTAGAGAAAGTAATAATTTGCCCAAGACTCAACTCAACATCTTTCTACTTGATTGGTGGTATTATTGGGTCAGTGTTTGGTGGTGGTGGGGGTGGTCTATTTGAATTCAGGTGCATCTGACTTTTTTTATGCTTTTTTAAAATTTTTTTATTATAGTTATGTGAATCACCATACATCATTAGTTTTTGATGTAGTGTTCCATGATTCATTGTTTGTGCATAACACCCAGTGCTCCACGCAGAATGTGCCCTCTTTAATACCCATCACCAGGCTAACCCATCCCCCCACCCTCTTCCCCTCTAGAACCCTCAGTTTGTTTTTCGGAGTCCATCATCTCTCATGGTTGATCTCCCCCTCCGACTTACTCATCTTCATTCTTTCCCTCCTGCTATCTTCTTCTTTTTTCTTAACATGTGTTGCATCATTTGTTTCAGAAGTACAGATCTGTGATTCAACAGTCTTGCACAATTCACAGCACGCACCATATCACATACACTACCCAATGTCTATCACCCAGCCACCCCCTCCCTCCCACCCCTACCACTGCAGCAACACTCAGTTTGTTTCCTGAGATTAAGAATTCCTCATATCAGTGAGGTCATATGATACATGTCTTTCTCTGATTGACTTATTTCACGCAGCATAACACCCCCCAGGTCCATCCACGTCATTGCAAATGGCAAGATCTCATTGCTTTTGATGGCTGCATAATATTCCATTCTGTATATATACACCATCTTCTTTATCCATTCATCTATCGATGGACATCTTGGCTCTTTCCACAGTTTGGCTATTGTGGACATTGCTGCTATAAACATCGGGGTGCACATACCCCTTTGGATCCCTACATTTGTATCTTTGTGGTAAATACCCAGTAGTGCAATTGCTGGATCGTATGGTAGCTCTATTTTCAACTGTTTGATGAACCTCCATACTGTTTTCCAGAGGGGCTGCACCAGCTTGCATTCCCACCAACAGTGTAGGAGGGTTCCCCGTTCTCCACATCCCCGCCAACATCTGCCATTTCCTGACTTGTTAATTTTAGCCATTCTGACTGGTGTGAGGTGGTATCTCATTGAGGTTTTCATTTGGATTTCCCTGATGCCGAGCGATGTTGAGCACTTTTCCATGTGTCTGTTGGCCATTTGGATGTCTTCTTTGGAAAAATGTCTGTTCATGTCTTCTGCCCATTTCTTGATTGGATTATTTGTTCTTTGGGTGTTGAGTTTGATAAGTTCTTTAGAGATTTTGGATACTAGCCCTTTATCTGATATGTCATTTGCAAATATTTTCTACCATTCTGTCGGTTGTCTTTTGGTTTTGTGGCCTGTTTCTTTTGCTGTGCAAAAGCTTTTTATCTTGATGAAATCCCAATAGTTCATTTTTGCCCTTGCTTCCCTTGCCTTCGGCGGTGTTTCTAGGAAGAAGTTGCTGCGGCTGAGGTCGAAGAGGTTGCTACCTGTGTTCTCCTTTAGGATTTTGATGGACTCCTGTCTCACGTTTAGGTCTTTCACCATTTGGAGTCTATTTTTGTGTATGGTGTAAGGAAATGGTCCAGTTTCATTCTTCTGCATGTGGCTGTCCAATTTTCCCAACACCATTTGTTGGAGAGATTGTCTTTTATCCATTGGACATTCTTTCCTGCTTTGTCAAAGATGAGTTGACCATAGAGTTGAGGGTCCATTTCTGGGCTCTCGATTCTGTTCCATGGATCTATGTGTCTGTTTTTGTGCCAGTACCATACTGTCTTATGATGACAGCTTTGTAATAGAGCTGGAAGTCCGGAATTGGGATGCCGCCAGCTTTGCTTTTCTTTTTCAACATTCCTCTGGCTATTTGGGGTCTCTTCTGGTTCCATACAAATTTTAGAATTATTTGTTCCATTTGTTTGAAAAAAGTGGATGGTATTTTGATGGGTATTGCATTGAATGTGTAGATTGCTATAGGTAGTATTGACATCTTCACAATGTTTGTTCTTCCAATCCATGAGCATGGAACGTTTTTCAATTTCTTCATGTCTTCTTCAATTTCTTTCATGTACTCAACTATTTTATAGTACTCAACTATTTTATAGTTTTCTGAGTACAGATCCTTTGCCTCTTTGGTTAAATTTATTCCTAGGTATCTTATGGTTTTGGGTGCAATTGTAAATGGGATCGACTTGATTTGTCTCCTGTCTTGTTGTTGGTGTATAGGAATGCCACTGATTTCTGTGCATTGATTTTATATCCTGCTCATTTACTGAATTCCTGTATGAGTTCTAGCAATTTTGGGGTGGAGTCTTTTGGGTTTTCCACATACAGATTCATATCATCTGCAAAGAGTGAGAGTTTGACTTCCTCTTTGACGATTTGGATGCCTTTGATTTCTTTTGGTTGTCTGATTGCTGTGGCTAGGACTTCTAATATTATTTTGAATAGCAGTGGTGAGAGTGGACATCCCTGCCGCGCTCCTGACCTTAGGGGAAAAGCTCTCAGCTTTTCCCCATTGAGAATGATATTCGCTGTAGGTTTTTCATAGATGGCTTTTATGATATTGAGGTATGTACTCTCTATACCTATACTCTGAAGAGTTTTGATCAAGAAAGGATGCTGTACTTTGTCAAATGCTTTTTCTGCATCTCTTGAGAGGATCATATGATTCTTGTTCGTTCTTTTGTTAATGTATTGTATCACGTTGATTGATCTGCGGATGTTGAACCAGCCTTGCAGCCCAGGAATAAATCCCACTTGGTCATGCTGAATAGTTCTTTTAATGTAGTGTTGGATCCTATTGGCTAGTATTTTGGTGAGAATTTTTGCATCCATGTTCATCAAGGATATTGGTCTGTAATTCTCCTTTTTGATGGGGTCTTTGTCTGGTTTGGGGATCAAGGTAATGGTGGCCTTATAAAATGAGTGTGGAAGTCTTCCTTCCATTTCTATTTTCTGGAACAGTTTCAGGAGAATAGGTATTAATTCTTCTTCAAATGTCTGATAGAATTCCCCTAGGAAGCCCATGCTTTTGTTTGTTGGGAGATTTTGGATGACTGCTTCAATTTCCTTAGTGGTTATAGGTCTGTTCAGGTTTTCTCTTTCTTCCTGGTTCAATTTTGGTAGTTGATACATCTCTAGGAATGCACCCATTTCTTCCAGGTTATCTAATTTGCTGGCATAGAGTTGCTCATAATATGTTCTTATAATTGTTTGTATTTCTTCAGTGTTGGTTGTGATCTCTCCTCTTTCATTCATGATTTTGTAGATTTGGGTCATTTCTCTTTTCTTTTTGATAAGTCTGGCCAGGGGTTTATCAATCTTGTTAATTCTTTCAAAGAACCAGTTCCTAGTTTCGTGGATCGGTTCTACTGTTCTTCTGGTTTCTGTTTCATTGATTTCTGCCCTGATCTTTATTATTTCTCTTCTCCTGCTGGGTTTAGGCTACATTTGCTGTTCTTTCTCCAGCTCCTTTAGGTGTAGGGTTAGGTTGTGTATTTGAGACCTTTCTTGTTGCTTGAGAAAGGCTTGTATTGCTATATACTTTCCTCTCAGGACTGCCTTTGCTGTATCCCAAAGATTTTGAACAGTTGTGTTTTCATTTTCATTGGTTTCCATGAATTTTTTTAATTCTTCTTTAATTTCCTGGTTGATCCATTCATTCTTTAGTAGGATGCTCTTTAGCCTCCATGTATTTGAGTTCTTTCTGACTTTCCTCTTGTGATTGAGTTCTAGTTTCAAAGCATTGTGGTCTCAAAATATGCAGGGAATAATCCCAATCTTTTCGTATTGGTTGAGACCTGATTTGTGACCTAGAATGTGATCAATTCTGGAGAATGTTCCATGGGCACTAGAGAAGAATGTGTATTCCGTTGCTTTGGGATGGAATGTTCTGAATATATCTGTGAAGTCCATTTGGTCCAGTGTATCATTTAAAGTCTTTATTTCCTTGTTGATCTTTTGCTTAGATGATCTGTCCATTTCAGTGAGGGGGGTGTTCAAGTCCCCCACTATTATTGTATTGTTGTCAATGTGTTTCTTTGCTTTTGTTATTAATTGCCTTATATAATTGGCTGCTCCCACGTTAGGGGCATAGATATTTACAATTGTTAGATATTCTTGTTGGATAGACCCTTTAAGTAGGATATAGTGTCCTTCTTCATCTCTTATTACAGTCTTTGTTTTAAAATCTAATTTGTCTGATATAAGGATTGTCACCCCAGCTTTCTTTTGGTGTCCATTAGCATGGTAAATAGTTTTCCACCCCCTCACTTTCAATCTGTGGGTGTCTTTGGGTCTAAAATGAGTCTCTTGCAGACAGCATATCGATGGGTCTTGTTTTTTAATCCAATCTGATAGCCTGTGTCTTTTGATTGCGGGCATTTAGCCCACTTACATTCAGGGTAACTGCTGAAAGGTATGAATTTAGTGCCATTGTATTGTCTGTAAGGTGACTGTGACTGTATATTGTCTGTGTTCCTTTCTGATCTATGCTGCTTTTAGGCTCTCTCTTTGCTTAGAGGACCCCTTTCAATCTTTCTTGTAGGGCTGGTTTCGTGTTTGCAAATTCCTTTAGTTTTTGTTTGTCCTGGAAGGTTTTTATCTCTCCTTCAATTTTCAATGACAGCCTACCCGGATATAGTATTCTTGGCTGCATATTTTTCTCGTTTAGTGCTCTGAAGATATCATGCCAGTCCTTTCTGGCCTGCCAGGTCTCTGTGGATAGGTCTGTAGCCAGTCTAATATTTCTATGATTGTAGGTTACATATCTCTTCTCCTGAGCTGCTTTCAGGATTTTCTCTTTGTCTCTGAGACTCGTAAGTTTTAGTATTAGATGTCGGGGTGTTGACGTATTTTTTATTGATTTTGAGAGGGGTTCTCTGTGCCTCCTGGATTTTGATACCTGTTTCCTTCCTCACATTATGGAAGTTCTCTGCTATCATTTCCTCCAATATACCTTCTGCCCTTCTCTCTCTTTCTTCTTCTTCTGGGATCCCAATTATTCTAATGTTGTTTTGTCTTATCATATCGCTTATCTCTCGAATTCTGCCCTCGTGATCCTTTACTTGTTTATCTCTCTTTTTCTCAGCCTCTTTATTTTCTATCATTTGGTCTTCTATATCACTGATTCTCTCTTCTGCCTCATTTATCCTAGCAGTTAGTGCCCCCATTTGATTGCACCTCATTAATAGACTTTTTGATTCCGAGTTCGTTAGATTTTAGTTCTTTTATTTCTCCAGAAACGGTTTCTCTAATAACTTCCACACTTTTTTCAAGCCCAGCTAGTATCTTTGAAGTCATGATTCTGAACTCTAGGTCCAACATTGTACTAATGTCCGTATTGAGTAGGTCCCTGGCAGACAGTACTACCTCTTGTTCTTTTTGCTGAGGTGATTTTTTTCATCTTGTCATTTTTTCCAGAGGAGAACAGATGAATGAGAGAACAAAATACTAACAGGTTAACCACGTCCCCAGCAAATATACTCTATACAAATCAGAAAAGACCTGAAACCAGGGGAAAAGAAAGGGAAAGAAAGAAAAAAGAAAGAGAAAAGAAAGAAAAAGATAAAAACAAAAACAGAACAATACAAAAAAAAAAACAGAATATTATCAAATATGATCAGGCTAGTGCATAGATCAGTGCCACACACTAGATTTTGGTCTGTTAGAAAAAAGTGCCTCCTAAAATTTTAAAGGAAGAAAGACTTATATATGTACAAAATAAGGGTTGATACAATGAAGGGATGGCAGATGACTGTAAAGATGAAAATTATAAAAGATTTTATAAATGGAATTGATAAGAAGTTGTTTGAAAAAAGAAAGAAGAAGATAAAAAAAAAAGAAAAAAAAGGGAGAGAATATGATCAGGCAGGAGAATAGAACAAAGCCATACACTAGTGTTTTAGGGTGTATTTTGATCTGTTAGAAGAAACTGTATCTCAAAATTTTAAAGAGAGAACATTTTATATATATATATGACAAAAATAAGGGTAACTACTATGAAGGGATAAAATATGACTCTAAAAATGAAAAATAAAAAATGTTTTTTTAAAAGGGATTGATAAGATGTTGGTTGAAAAAGGGAAAAAGAAAAATTAAAAAAAAAAACAGTTAAAAAAATTAACTTTGAAAAACTGATGAATCATGGTAAAAAAAGCCATGAATTCTATGTGCAGTATTCCCCTAGCGCTGGAGTTCTCCCATTCTCCTTGATCGGTAAACTTGGTCTTGGCTTGCTGGCTGTTCGTGCTGATCTTCTAGGGGAGGGGCCTGTTGCCGTGGTTCCGAAATGTCTTTGTTGGAGGCGGAATTGCCCCGCGCTTGTCGGTCTGGACTAAGCAAGCTGCTCGGGTTTGCTCTCAGGAGCTTTTGTTCCCTGCAAGCTCTCGGTACAGCTTTGGAGGACCAGGGTGAAAATGGTGCCTTCCCAATCTCCAGCCAGAGGAGCCGAGAACTCGGGGCCCCGCTCCTCACTGTGCCCTGAGAAAAGCAGTCACTCCTGTCTCCCTGGTCTCTGGCCGTACTCCGTGCTCACCTGGCCTGTGACCGAGCATTTGTATCTCTGGCACCCGACCCCGTGTGGAGTCTCCAAACCCAGCAGATCCCTGTAGTGCGGTCCCGTGCTGCTCCTCCCCAGGGAGGAAGGGGAGTCTCCCCAGCTCTGCCACTTATTGGGTCCCTGCTGGAGGAGCAGTCGCCCGACTGGGCCATGGATCACAGTTTATGGCAACCCTGAGCTGAGAGCCCACGCCTCGGCTCCGTCTCTGCAGCCAGCTTCCCCACTCCGATACCTGGGAGCTCTGCCGCACTCAGGCACCCCCGGTCTTTCTGTGACCCCGAGGGTCCTGAGACCACACAGTCCTGCGAGGTTTCCACCCCCTGCTTAGCCACTGGAGCCACGTCCCTCAGCAGAGCCGACTTCTAAAAGTTCCGATTTTGTGCTCTGTGGCTCTATCACTTGCCAGAAGCGGCCAACGGAGGCCCCCTCCCCCGCCGTCTATCCTCCCGAATATCGCCTCGGATTCACTTCTCCGCACGTCCTACCTTCCAGTAAGTGGTCGCTTCTCTGTTCAGAGAGTTGTTGTTACTCTCTTCTTTGGTCTCCTGTTGAGTTTGTAGGTGTTCAGAATGGTTTGATCCCTATTCAGCTGAATTCCTGAGACCAGACGAAATCCAGGTCTCCTACTCCTCCGCCATCTTGCTCTGACCCCCGGGTGCATCTGACTTTAAGACTTAATATTTTCTTAAGACATGTCCACTGCTTGCCAAATGGAACATATTTCTTTGTTGACATGAAGCAGGCAGGACTAATTCTTTAGAACTTATGGGGGCTGTTTCCAGAAATGGAAAAAAAAAAAAGATCTAGCTCCTTCATCCAGGCCCAGGTACCATCCCTGTTTTCCAATAGGTTGTTATCCTCCCAGGATTTTTATGAGACTGCCCTCTGTTTGAAGTAATGGACTGAATCACTAAGTGTAGCTAGGAAAACAACCAAGAATAGAGTCCTGGGAACTCCAACATTTAAAAGTCTGGTAGAGGAGAGGGGTTGAAAAAAGGCCAAAAGGAAGCAGCCAGCAAGGTTGGAGAACACCAAATAAAGATGGCAAACACTTAGAAAATAAAGTTGCTTTAGGAAAAAGGAAATGGTCAACTGTTACAAATGCTACTGAGAGGTTGAGTAAAATGAGGCCAGATAACTGATCATTGGTTTTGGCAAAATCTAAGAAACTCACGATCTAGTTAAGATAGTTACATAACGGTGGGTCACTGAAGCAAAACTGAGGTTAGATTTACTTTACCTCTTTTGCTGAGATAATCACCCAGTAATTTTGGAATGCCTATTGTGTTTGAATGCTATACCACATATGAAGAATTCATTGGTGAGCAAGAGAGACAAAATTTCTACTCTAATGGGTTTACAATTTGTTCCACTATATTGTCTCCTCTATGATCTAAATTATTTTTATTATTTTACTAATGATTCAGTAATATCACTAACATCTACTTCTGTAAGACTTCTGTAAATTCTGGGAAGCTGGAAAGAGGAGCCTAAGCCATGAAATATAATACAGACTATTAGGTAAGTATAGCCTTTAAGCAGATTTCTTACCTACTATATAGTTCTTTCACATTTTATCTAGATACTTCTCAAAAAAGAAAAAATATATATATTTAGAAAACAGGAGCGACTCAGGGAAGATGGCAGAGTAGGAGCATCCTAAGCTCACTGTGACCCAAACACAACAAGGTAACAGCTACATTTATGTCAGTAACTCTGAAAATGACCTGAAGACAGGCAGAACAGATGTTCTACAGCTACTAACAGTGAGAAAACCACACTGAAAGAAGAGGGGCAGAGACTCAGTTGGGAACCAAACCTCAGCATGACTAATCACAAATGGGAGAAACACCATAAGCAAGGAGAAGTAAGGGGATCAGACCACAAAGAGGCACCCCTGGCACTGGGAACCCACACTGAGAAAATGAGTCCACATTATTTCTACCATTGAAAACCAGTGGGAAGTTAACTAAAGGAGATTTTAAAGTTGGGGGATTGTGCTAAAGAGCACCACAGTACCTTTTCTACACAAGGCCACTACTTTCAAGACCAGGAGAGGTAGCTGTCATACCCTAATACATAGAAACACAGAGTGTTAGACAAAAGAAGAGACAAAGAGATATGTCCTAAATGAAACAAGACAAAATCACAGTAAAGAGCTAAATGAAACAGAAATAAGCAATATGCCTGAAAAGAATTCAAAGTAATTGTCATAAAGATATTCACTGGACTTGAGAAAACAATGAATGAACTCTTGGAGAAATTCAAAGAAGAGATTGAAAATAAAAAAAGAACTAATCAGAACTGAAGAATTTAACAGCTAAAATAAAACATATTTTAGAGGGAATCAACAGATTAGCAGATACAGAAGAAAGAATCAGTGATCTGGAAGACAGAGCAATGGAAAGCAACCAAGCTGAACAGTGACTAATAAAAATAATAATAAATGAGAATAGGTTAAGGGGACTCAGGGACATCATCAAGTGCAATAATATTGCATTATAGGGATCCTAGAAGGAGGAGAGAGAGAGAGAAGGGGTCAGAAAACTTATTTGAAGAAATAATAGCTGAAAACTTCCCTAACGAGGGAAAGGAAACAGATATCTAGGTCCAGAAAGCACAGAGAGGTTCTAATAAGATTTACCCAAGGAGATCCTTGCCAAGACATACAAGAATTAAAGTAGCAAAATGTAATGATAAAGAGGGAATTTTAAAAGCAGCAAGTAAAAACCAGTAACACACAAGGGAAAGCCCATAAGATGATCAGCTCATTTTTTTCAGAATAAATTCTACAGGCCTAAAGGGAATGGCATGATATTTTCAAAGTGCTGAAAGGAAAAAATCTACAATCTAGAATACCCAGCAAGGTTATTACTCAGAACAGAAGAGATGAAGAGTTTCCCGGAAAAATAAAAGTTAAAGGAGTTCTTTACTGCTAAACTAGCTTTACAAGAAATGTTAAAGGGAATTACTTAAGGGGGGGGGAGAAGGCCATAACTAGAAATAAAATTATGAAAAAAAAATTACACAGGTAAAATCAAACCTATAATAAAAGTAGTAGATTAATCACTTATAAAGCCAGTACAGGGGCACCTGGGTGGCTCAGTGAGTTAATCATCCAACTCTTGATTTTGGCTCAGGTCATGATCTCAGGTTTGTGAGATCGAGCCTGGCATCAGCTCCACATTCAGCAGGGAGTCTGCTTGAGAATCTTTCTCCTTCTTCCTCAGCCCCTCTCCCCATTTGTGCACTCTTTCTCAAATAAATGAATAAATCTTAAAAATAAATAAAATAAAATAAAGCCAGTATGGAGGTTAAAACACAAAACTAGTAAAATCAATTATATCAATAAAAATTAGTCAAGGAATAAATAAAATATGTAAAGTATGACATCATATACATAAAACATAGAGGGGGAGTAAAAATATAGTACTTTCAGAATGAGTTAGAATTTAAACAACCAACAACTTAATAGAGACTGCTATACACATAAGATGCTATATATGAACCTAATGGTAACCACATATGAAAAACCTATGATAGATACAAAGAAAAAAAAAAAGAGTAATCCAAGCTTATTACTAAAAAAAGGCATCAAATCATAAGGGAAGAGAGCAAGAGAAGAAGAAAGGAATAGGGAAGAACAACAAAAACAATCAGAAAACAAATGACAAAGTATGTATCTGTCAATAATTGCTTTAAATATAAATGGACTAAATGCTTCAATCAAAAAACAAAGGATGACTGAATGGATTAAAAAAAAAAGACCTATATATTCTGCCTACAACACACTGACCTCAGACCCAAGGCATATATGGACTGAAAGTGAAGGGATTTTGAATAAAGATATACCCTGAACATGGAAATGGGGGAAAAAAAAAAAAAGAAAAAGGCTGGGGTTATAAACTTAGACAAAATACTTTAAAACAAAGACTATATAGTAAGAGACAAAGGAGAGCATAACATAATGATAAAGGGAACAATCCAACAAGAGGATATAACAATTGTAAATATCTATGCACCCAACAGAGCACCTAAACAAGGCAATATTACAGGGAGAAATTGAAAGTAATACAATAATAGTAGGGGACTTTAACACCCAATTTATATCAATAGATAGATCATCCAGACAGGAAATCAACAAGGAAACAGTGGCTTTGTGTGACATATTAGACAAGATAGAACTAACAGATATATACTAAACATTCCATTAGAAAATAGAATACACATTCTTTTCACGTGCACATGGAACATTCTCCACTATAGCTGCAAAAAAAGTCTCAAAGTTAATAAGATTGACATCATAACAAGAATCTTTTCTAACTACCAAAGTATGAAACTAGAAATAAATTTTAAGAAAAAGCTAGAAAAAACACCAACCCATGGAGGCTAAACAACATGCTACTAAACAACCAATGGGTAAACCAAGAAACCAAAGAAGAAATCAAAAAATACATGGGGACAAAGGAAAATGGAAACATATTGGTCCAAATCTGTGGGATGAAGCAAAAATAGTTTGAAGAAAGCACTTCATAGTAATATAGGCCTGCCTCAAGAAGCAAGAAAAATCTCAAACAACCTCACCTTACACCTAAAGGAGCTAGAAAAAGAAAGGCAAACAAAATCCAAACCAGTAGGAGGATGGAAATAACAAAGATTAGAGCAGAAGTAAATGAAATAGACACTAAAAAACAATAGAACAGATCAATGAAACCAGGAGCAGCTTCTTAGAAAAGATCAACAAAATTGTGAATCTTTAGCCATACTTAAAAAAAAGAGAGCTCAAATAAACAAAATCAGAAATGAAAGAGGAGAAATAAAAACCAAAGCTATAGAAATAGAAAGGATTATAGAGAATATTATGAAAATTTACATGCCAACAAAATGAACAAACTAGAAGAAAAAGACAAATTCCCAGAAATGTATAGTCTACCAAAACTGAATCGGGGAGAAATAGAAATTTGAACAAATTACCAGCAATGATATTGAGTCAGTCATCAAAAATTCCCAACAAATAAAAGTTCAGGACCAGATGGCTTCACAGGAGAATTCTACCAAACATTTAAAGAACAGTTAATACCAACTCTTCTCAAATTATTCCAAAAACAGAAGAGGAAGGAAAGCTTCCAAATTCATTCTATGAGGCCCACATTACCCAGATACCAAAACCAGATAAAGAAACTGCAGAAAAGAGAACTACAGACTAATATCTCTGATGAACACAGATGCAAAACTCTTCAACAAAATATTAGCAAACTGAATCCAACAATACATTAAAAAATCATTCACCACGATCAAATGGAATTTATTCCCGGGATGCAAAAGTGGTTCAATATTTGTAAATCAATCTGATACATCACATCAGTAAGAGAAAGGATAAAACCATATGATCATTTCATAGATACAAAGCATGTGACAAAATACAACATCCATTTGTGATAAAAACCCTTAACAAAGTAGCTTTAGAGGGAATATACCTCAACATAATAAAGACCATATGTGAAAAACCCACAGCTAACATAACACTTAATGATAAAAAACTGAAAGCTTTCCCCCTAAGTTCAAGAACAAGACAAGGTGTCCACTCTTACAACTTTTATTCAACACAGTACTGGAAGTCCTAGCCACAGCAATCAGAAAATAAAAAGGAATTAAAAGGCATCCAAATTGGTAAGGAAGAAGTGAAACTTTCACTAATAGCAGATGACATGATACTATATATAGAAAACCCTAAAGATTCCACCAAAAAGTACTAGAATTGATCAATGCATTCATTAAGGTCACAGAATACAAAATCAATGTACAGAAGTCCATTGCATTTCTATACACTAATGATGAAACCAGAGAAAGAGAAATTAAGCAATCCCATTTACAATTACACCAAAAATAATAAAATACCAAGGAATACACTTAACCAAGAGTGAAAGAACTGTACTCTGAACATTCTAAAACACTGACAAAAGAAATTGAAGAATATACAAATAAATGTAAAGATAGTCTATGTTCATGTATTGGAAGAACAAATATTGTTCTTGGACAAAAATGTCCATACTACCTAGAGCAAACTACAGATTCAATGCAATCCTTATCAAAATACCAACAGCATTTTTCACAGAACTAGAACAAATAATTCTCAAATTTGTATGGAACCACAAAAGACCCTGAATAGTTAAAACAATCTTGATATAGAAAAAACAAAGCTGGAGGCATCATATTTCCAGATTTCAAGTTATATTACAAAGCTGTAGTAATCAGAACAGTACAGTACTGACACAAAAATAGATAAAAAGATCAATAGAACATGATAAAAAGCCCAGAAACAAACCCATAATTATATGGTCAATGAATCTTTGACAAAGCAGGAAAGAATATCCAATGGGAAAAGGACAGTCTCTTCAACAAATGGTGTTGGGGGAACTGAGCAGCTACATGCAAAAGAATGAAAGTGGACTACTTTCTTACACCATACACAAAAATAAACTCCAAATGGATTAAAGACCTAAATATGAGACTTGAAATTATAAAAATCCTAGAAGAGAGCACAGGCAGTAATTTCTCTGACATCAGCAGTAGCAACATTTTTCTAGATATGTCTCCTGAGGTAAAAGAAATAAAAGCAAAAAATAAATAAATAAACAATTGGGATTGTATCAAAAATAAAGGCTTCTGCACAGCAAAGGAAACCATCAATAAAACTAAAAGACAACCTACTGAATGGGAGAAGAAATTTGCAGATGACATATCTGATAAAAGGTTATTATCCAAAATATATAAAGAATTAATACAACTCCACACCAAAAAAACCCCAAATAATCCAATTAAAAAGAACAGAAAACATAAACAGATGTTTCTCCAAAGAAGACATACAGATGGTCAACAGACACATGAAAGGTAAATTCCTAGAATCATATAACTTCCCAAAACTGAATCAGGAAGAAATAGAAAATTTAAACAGACCAGCAATGAAATTCAATCAGTAATCAAAAAACCCCCGAAAAACAAAGTTCAGGATCACATGGCTTCACAGATTTATATCAAACATCTAAAGAGGAGTTAATATTATTTCTTCTCAAATTACTCTTCTCAAACTATTCCAAAAAATAGAAGAAGGAAAACGTCCAAATTCATATGAGGCCAGCATTACCCTGATACTAAAGCCAAACAAAGACACTACAAAAAAAGAAAAAGAAAACCACAGTCCAATTTCTCTGATGAACACAGATGCAAAAATCCTCAATAACATATGAGCAAATGAAATCCAACAATATATTTAAGAAATCATTCCCCCAAATCAAGTGGGATTTATTCCAGGATGCAAAGGTGGTTCAATATTTGCAAATTAATGTGATACATCACATTAACAAGACAAATAATTTAAAAAAAGGTATAATCATCTCAATAGATGCAGGAAAAACATTTGACAAGATATAACATTCATTCATGAAAAATCTCTCAACAAAGTAGATTTAGGAGTAACATATATCAAGATAATAAAGGCCATATATGAAAAACCCACAGCCAGTATCATACTCAATAGTGAAAAAAATGAAACCTTTTCCTTTAAAATCAGGAATAAGACAAGTATGTCCACTCTTACCACTTTTATTCAACACAGTACTGGAAGTCCTAGCTGCAGCAATCAGACAAGAAAAAGAAATGAAAGGCATCAAAATTGGTAGTAAATATAAAATTTTCATTATTTTCAGATGACATGATACTATATATAGAAAGACCTAAAGACTCCACCAAAAACTATTAGAAATGGTAAATGAATTCAGTAGAGTTTCAGGATACAAAATTAATATACAGAAATCTGCTGCATTTCTATACACTAATAATAAAGTAGCAAAAATAGAAATTAAGAAAACAATCTCATTTACAGAGATTGTCCCCCAAAAATAAAATACTAGGGATAAATTTAACCATGGAAGTGAAAGACCTGTACTCTATAAAGCATAAGACAGTGAAAGAAATTAAAGATGATACAAATTTAAAGATAGTCCATGTTCATGGATTGGGAGACTATTGTTAAAATTTCCATAATCAAAGCAATCTTTAAATTCAATGCAATCCCTACCTAAATACCAAAACATTTTTCACAGAACTAGAACAATTAATACTAAAATTTGTGTAGAACCACAAAAGCCTGAAATAGTAAAGCATCTTGAGAATGAAGAATAAAGCTGGAAGCACCACAATTCCAGAGTTCAGGATATACAAGAAAGCGATAGTAATTAACATAATATAGACTTGGCACAAACACCCAGACATATAGATCAATGGAAGTGGATAGAGAGCCCCAAAGTAAACACACACCTTTACAGTTTAATTAATTTATGAAACAAGAGGCAAGAATACACAATGGGAAAAAGACAGTCTCTTCAGTAAATGGTGATGGAAAAACTGAAGAAACTGGACCACTTTCTTACACTGTTCACAAAAATAAACTCAAAATGGATTAAAGATTTAAATTTGAGATGGGAAACCATAAAACTCCTTAGAGAAAACATAGGTAATAATCTCATGAACACCAGCCTTAGCAACATATTTATGGCTATGTCTCCTGAGGGAAACAAAAGCAAAAAATAAACTATTGAGACTACACCAAAATAAAAAGCTTTTGCACAATAAGGAAACGATCTATAAAACAGAAATTTGACCTATTGAATGGGAGAAGATATTTGTAAGTGATATATCTGATAAGGGATTAATATCCAAAATATATGAAGAACTTATAAACCTAACACCAAAAGAACAGAAAATCCGATTAAAAAATGGGCAGAGGAGCTGAGTAGTCATTTTTCCAAAGAAGATACACAGGTGGCTAACAGACACATGACATCACTGATCATCAGGGAAATGCAAATCAAAAGCACAATGAGATAACACTTCACACGAGTGACAATGGCTAGCATCAAAAAGACAAGAAATAACAAGTGTTGACAAGGATGTGGAGAAAAGGGAACCCTTGCGCACTTGGTTTGCCTTTGTAGGAATAGAAGTTGGTGCAACCACTGTGGAAAACAGTATGGAGGTTCCTCAAAAAATTAAAAATAGATATTCTATATGATCAGTAATTCCACTAATGCATATTTATACCCCACAAATTAAAAAAACTACTTTGAAAAGATACATGTATTCCTATGTTTATTGTAGATTTATTTACAACAGGTAAGATATGAAAGCAATCCAAGTGTCCACTGATACAAGAATGGATAAAGAAGACATGGTACATATATTTGGTGAAATAGTCATGAAAAATGAATGAGGTCTTGTCATTTTTGACATGGATGTTCCTAGAGGGCATTATGCTAAGTATGATAAGCCAGCAGAGAAAGACAAATATCATATGATTTTACTTATATGTCAAAGCTAAACAAAACAAAGCCAACAAAAAGACAGACTCAAATGCATGGAACAAAATGGTGTGTGGGAGGATAGGCCAGAGGGGAGGTGGGTGGGGGGATAGGCAAAATAAAGGTTCTTAAGAAGCACAAATTTTCAGTTATAAAAGTAACTCACAGAAATGAAAAATATAGGATGGGGAATATAGTCAATAATATTGTAATAACATTTTATGGTGGTAGATGGTGACTATACATATTGCTCTGAGCACTGAATAATATACAGAATTGTTGGATCAAATGTTGTACACCTGAAACTAACATAAGACTGTATGTTAATTTTTTTTTAAGATTTTATTTATTTATTTGACAGAGAGAGACACAGCGAGAGCAGGAACACAAGCAGGGGGAGTGGGAGAGGGAGAAGCAGGCTTCCTGCTGAGCAGGGAGCTCGATGCAGGGCTCAATACCAGGACCATGGGATCATGACCTGAGCTGAAGGCAGACGCTTAACAACTGAGCCACCCAGGTGCAGCAAGACTATATGTTAATTATACATATATACATACATATAATTTGTGCTTTGGAGTTTTAAAAAGGCTTTCTTATCCTGCACTAGAAAGGTATTCTCCTATACTATCATCATTTTTACCATTTACACTCACCTCTTTCATCCTTTTGAGTTCACATTGTATATGGTGTTAGGCAAGAATCCAATTCTTTTTTTCCCTTATCTCCATATGATGAGACTCCATATGATTTTCTTAACACTCTACAGTAAGCTATTGTTCCTTTCCCTAATAATATGTGCACAATTTCTGGTGTAAAAAAAATTGTTTTTGTATTTGTTTAATGAGATTTTTTCTTATGTGAACCAATAGCTCAGGTAGATTCTGTTAGTGTTTGTACATATATAGTCGTATCATCCATAAATTACAACAGTTTTTTTCTTTTCCTTTCTAATACTTATTCTCTTATTTCTTCAAATATTATGTTATAGAGCATTATTAATAGGATAATTATCTATATTTCTGAAATGCATGCTCCTAAACATCAGCTGTTTAACTTTGTTAGCCATAGATATTTTTTTAATGTAACCTTAACCAAATTAAAAAAAAAATTGTGTTCCATCCTAGTTTTCTGAGTTTCTTTTTTAATCATAAGGAAGCATCAAATTTCAACATATGCTTTTTCTACTTATGTTGAATAAATATATGATATTTTTCTTTTAGTTAAGTACTATAGTGAGTTATATTGATAGATTTTTCTAATGTTGAACCATCCTTGCATTCCTGGAGTAAAATTACTTGGTCCACTTTTATTTTAAATATGTCATTTGATATTTTATTTTGAAAACGTTTCATCAGTGTTTATTAAACACAATGGATTTATCACTTTCTTTGCATGCATTGTCATAATGCATTTTCAGAATCAAGAGTTTACTAGTTTCACTGACACAACATACTGTCTTGTTATTTTAGAATTCATTAAGTTTTCATTTGTGACTTTATTTTACTTTGTTAGAAAAACTGAAATACACATTGATTAAAACAATGGTCTAATAAAGTTTTAGGCTTTGGATTTTCACGTTTCTTCATCACCAATACATAAAATATGTCAATATACCACTCATTTTGAGCAATTCCTTTTTATAAGAATTTATATATCACTTATGAAGCTGGCACATAAGAAGAAATTTCATATTCATAACCTTTCTCCTACACACTTTACAGCAAACTTTAAAAGAAAATTAAATTTTAAATGTGTCTGTACTTAGATCTAGTGCTAATACAATAATCCCAGGAGGTAGTGAAGAAGCACTTTATGTGCAGAATGAACACCATTCCCTAAACTAATGCTACTGATTGCATAAGAAAGCCCATTGCTTTAAAAAAACAAAACAAAACAGCAATAATAAAACTTAAGAAAAGTCACGGATACTTTCTAGCCAGTTCCTTAATAATCACTATTTAAATAACATCTCAAATTAAAAGTTAAAAAATTAGCATTTTTCTATTTGTAATTTTCAAAGTCATATTTTATTTTTAATTTTCCTTTTATTACTGAGTTATTTAGAATTGGCTAGGGCAAAAGCAAAAGAATAAAACTAAAGAAAGATAACTAAAGCAACTTCTTTGGCCAAACTAATTGGAAAAGTACACATCTATAGCTCAACGCTAGACTTTCTGAAGTTTGATACCTTTAAGTTCATGTAAGTTGCCAGTTTAAAATATTCTTGGAAGGTATTTTCTGTCCCAGGAAGTTTTCAGAAGATATCTTGGTCAAAACTTTTAAATAAATAGCAGGATACTTATCACATGCTGCATACATACAAACAGATATTTTTATATAGAAGTTCCATTAAATAAGTATTTGCTGATTTCCACTACTCTATGTGATGCATAGTATTATGTGCTGTAAATTCAATACTAAATAAGACAGATTTTTTTTTGTTCTCATTAAACTCAATGTGTACTATGGGAATTAGACAAGGAAAAGGACATTTTAACACATGTGGGAAAAAAAGAGACTGCTTTTGATCACATGGAACAAGATGGCTTACAATAAGTTTACATTATTTCTAGTAAAACTTTAAAACTAGAGGAAAGCAGGGCATGCTGCTATTAAGACCACAGACTGGAACTTACAAACATAATTTCCACCACAGAAATATTCATTGTGCTATTATTTGTAAAAGTGAAATATTAAAATTGGTATGTACACTGTGGTACATTTATATGATAGGCAGCTATAAAAAAAATCAAAAAAATTTCCTAAACATATCAGCATAGATTATTCTCAGAAAGTAATAGTGAACTTCAAAAAATGCAGAATTCCTACCAAATAACATTTACGCAATCTGGTTCTGGAGTTAGCACATGTAACCATAAAATCGTATCATACAATGTAGTACATGAGAGATTGGTGGAGATAAAGATGGTACCACAAATGGATAATAGACGTGTATATTAATTGTACACAAAATCAATCAGAAAGCTAATCATAACGCAGATTGCCTCAGAAGCAGGAGGCAGGGTAATCTGGGGATGGAAACAAATATATATATATTTTTTTTCATCAATTTATGATGGGATTATGTCCCAATGAACCCATCATAAATTGAAAATGCTGTAAGTAAAAAACGCATTTAATATACCCAACCAGCCATATGTCTCACCTTATCCTAGCCTACCTTAAATATGCTCAGAACACTCACATTAGCCTACAGTTAGGCAAAAGCAACTAACACAAAGACTATTTCATAATAAAGTATTGAATGTCTCATGAAATTTATTGAATAATGTACTGAAAGTGAAAAACAGAATGGTTGTATGGGTACAGAACAGCTGAATCAGTCGTTTACCCTTGTGATCGTGTGGGTGAAGTTGCTGGGCCTCACTCTCACTGCCCAGCATCATGGGAGAGGATGATACCACCTATCGGTAGTTCAGGAAAAGATCAAAATTCAAAATTTCAAGTATGCTTTCTCCTGAATGCCTATCACTTTCACATCACTGTAAAGTCAAGAAATCGTAAGGTGAACCATCCTAAGTTGGAGCCCATCTGTATGTGATTTTCCATAAATAGGTAGGTAGGTAATAGGTGGTAGATAGGTAGGTAGGCAGGCAGGCAGGTAGCTAGCTATTCATTCAGCACTATTATATATTAGGCACTAATGTAAGTCTATCTAAGCTCACTTCAAGGAAAAATGAATTTTTTTTAAATAAAATACAAACATTTCAAAGAGACTTGACAAATATTTTTTTCAGACTTGAGAATTTTTGGCCTGTCCTTTCCTGGAGGAGCAGCTATATTAAAAGACAATCTGTAAATCTGAAGGCTGCCTTAGGAGCATGGAAGAACAGCAAGGGAAATTAACTTAATGATCATAATCATATTACTGAGCAAGAAAATATCCATCTTATTAAAGTCCACCTAAGAAGGCCCTCTATTTGTGGGATGGGTAGAACAGGCTCTTTAAAACTCCAAATCTCAAATTTAAATAGAAAAATATCCACTTGAATATATTAAATTGAGAATTTCTTGTGTGTACACTGTGACAAAGATAAAGATAACAGATTGTGAAAAATCTTTGCAATGTCAGAAGCTGACAAAGGACTAAGAGACTCAAGAATATTAACCAGAAAAAAACAAAAATTCTATTTTTTAAAAATAGGCACAAGATATAAACAGGTAATTTATAAAAATGGTCATTCAAAAAGCTAATGAAGTTATGAGAGGATTCTTAAACTCATTATTAATTAAAGAAATATAATTAGAATATTGGGTGAGTTTATAGATTATCTCATGTGTCTTTATGCAAGAGATCAATCACCTATGTCCACACTGCCACATTTGAGTTCTTAGTTATGTTAAATTGAAGGACAAACATATAACTGGGTGATTCAGCCAAGATGAAGGTTATTCCTTGAGTGTGCAGCCAGCCTCTGGTGAGCACACTTCTGTTTTGTTCTTCTAACTACAGCTACTTTGACTTTTCTCTTAAATCTATTTTTCATTTTTATTCCAAGCACTATTTTTATATGATTCTTCAAAAACCCCTTTGGAGAGAGAAAGTATGCTTCCACATTTAAATAATCAGAATTATACTGTGTCTAACAACCCTGAAATTCTTGGTTTTTTAGTTTCAAGCATTACTTCATCTAAAGAGAACTCAGATAAAAGAGACATAGCATGAATATTAAAAATATATCTTGATGAAGAAACTATGACATGAAGAGGCTCAGTAGTGTATCCAAAGCTACAAAAATAATAATCAGGAGAGCCAGGATTTGAACTCAAGGGTTTTGACATCAGAGACCATGTTCTTGACCATAGACTTTGAAGTGGAGTCATTAAAAGAGGCTATAAATCGCTAACTTAGTTGTGCTGTTTTTTATAAAATTTGTTTTTTATTAATTAATTACTTTATCAACCTACTCTTTGTCAGGCACAGTGTTGAACACTGGAGCTACAAAGATGAAACTCACAACCTAGTGGAGAAGACAGGCCAAACAGCTATTATATTATTTTGTGCCTACTCAATTTCAGCATGATGAGTGCACTGGTGAGAACATGTCAGGGTATTATGAGAATAGGAACACCTAATTTGGCTGGGAGAGGCCCTAAAAGCTTTCTGAAGAAATAGCCAGATGAGCTAGAATTAGCCATGAAGGGAGTTAGGGGAGGTAAAACAACTCCAGAAAGGTAAAGACAATGCAGACAAAGGCATCATGGAGTTTAGTGCATTGAATCATAGAATGCAAGGTGGAAATGAGGTTGAAATAAGGAAAGACAGAGCTCAGATCTAGGAGGGCCTTTGGATAATGGCAAACTGTTTGGATTTAATCCCATAAGTGAATGGGATTACAGAGTTAAAAATAAGAGAGTCACAAAAACATGGATATATTTTAAATAGTTTGGGTGGCAGGTTGGAAACTGATTTGAAGGTCAATTAGTCAAAATAAGCTAAGTTGTGCTGTGGTGACAAGTAAATCTCCAAATTTCAATGAGTTAATGCAATAATGGATTATTTCTTAAATATCCAGTCTGAAGCTAGCTGAATAGCCCTCCTCCACCCGGTAGCTATACCATCTAGAATGTGGGTACTCCAGGTTACTGCAGCAGAGGAGAGGGGGCTGGAGAAAAGCACTGGAATGTTTTTGCACTGGGACTGGATCAATTTCTCCCATATCTCATCATCAAGGACCCTGTGGTATGACTCAGGACAACTCCAACAGGCTTTAGGCAAGCACTTGAGTGTCTATCACAGAATAGAGCACTCCTTTCTCTCTTGTTTATAATAGACCAAATATACCTATAAATTATTATTGTTTGAGAAAAATTATTGTTTATTCATTTATTCAATTCATTCAACAAATGCTTTCTTGAGCACCTACTATGATCCAGGCATTCACATAAGTATCAAGGGGTCCAACATTGTTCTGGTGGGGAAACTCTTATTTGACTCTCCATTTCCATGATGGTATGTGCAAAAGACGGAGTGACAGAGTAAGTGGAGTAGAAAGTGTATGGGCCAGATCCTGCATCTTATAGGCAATTGTGAGGACTCTGAGTTTGACTGAAAAGAAGGGACTTTCGAACATTCTGTGCAACAGAGAAACATGACTTAAACTTTTCAAAAGGATCATTCTTGCTGCTCTACTGAGAATAGATGTAGGACGGTAGTGTGTAAGCATTGATCTCTATTAAGAAGTTACGTAGTAATCCAAATGAGCAATGGTGATGGCTCAGATCAGGAAGGAAGCATGCAGATGGTGAAAAGTGGTCAGATTCTGGATATATTGTGAAGATAAGGTATTTAGTTTTGAAAATGAAGTCATCAGGATTTGAGGATAATTTAGATATGCGGTGTGAGGAAAAAAGGTCTTGAACTCCCAGGAGAAGAGCACTGCAGTCCACTGAGGTGAGATGAACCTTTATCACTAAAAGTTTTCTGAGATGGTTTCAGAAGGGCTCTAGAGAGTATTAGTTTCCTAAATTATTCAGATCCAATAGGTGCTTCCTTTAGAATTTCGAATGATAACGTTTATAGAAAAGTCTTTTTCTTAGATGGAAAGTTTAGCTCCAAATACTCCATTTTCCCACACTCACAAGATTTCTTATAAAATCTGTATAGATCTCTCTACCTAAAAAGAAAACTGGTTGGCAAACTATAAAAATGTCTTTGTTTTGGGGCGCCTGCCTGGCTCAGTCGTTAAGCGACTGCCTTCGGCTCAGGTCATGATTCCAGGGTCCTGGGCTCGAGCTCCGCATGAGGCTCTCTGCTCAGTGGGGAGCCTGCTTCTCCCTCTCCCACTCCCTCTGCTTGTGTTCCCTCTCTCACTGTGTCTCTCTCTGTCAAATAAATAAATAAAATCTTAAAAAAAAGTCTTTGTTTTTAAGTCTTTGTTTTTAATTTGCTTTAAAAAAAATAAAAAAATAAAGCCAGCTTTAAAAACAAATAAAAAAACAAATAAAGCCAGCTTTAAAAACAGATAAAAAAAACAAATAAAGCCAGCAAATATTAAGCTATGCTAGATTCATTTTGATGTGACACCTCATTTACTTTCTGTTAGGGGCATGTTTGCTTTTGGGACTTGCCCATATTTCTATATCTTTTATAAAAATAAAACTCTTCATGCTATTTATTAGTAATAGTAGTACAGTAGAAAGACACCAAATAAGGTACACCATGTTGGTGATTTGGTTCATCCACTGGGTATGAATTAGTAGAACAGCAGATCATATTTAAGTTGAATTTTGATGAAGGCAGAGAATGGGGGAATATTTTAGACATATAGGACAAATGAATGCATGGATATAGAAGAGGATGGCCAATTCATGAAAATAACAGAATTTAGGGCTCATGCGAGGGGACAGTGGGTTTGGAGTTACAAGGAGTAAGAAATTGAGGCTGGTAAGGTTTGATAAGATCGATTATGAAGTTATATATGGAAAACATACATGCTATAACAAGTTTCAATTTTACCTTTTAGTTAAAATAAAGACAATGATGTTGAAAATGTAAAAGAACTGAAGAGCCTTATAGGAGGAAGATAGTAGAGAATAGACAAAGGGAAGCCATTAGACATCCACCCAATGGAAAAGCATAGTTGAGAGACAATTTAATCATTAGAAATCCAAGAGACCTAAGTTTATGAACTACAGTACATCTAGCAGGAATAATAAGCTAAAGTTATGAACAATTATGTAGTTATACATTGTTTTCTTATAAAATGAGAAACTCCATTTAATTTTTTTCTCCTACTAGGCCTAGGAAGTCAGAAAGTTTTAATACTGTAAGAATCCCAGCTTGAAACCTAGCTTAAAAGAGTCCCACTTGCTTTCATCCAATGTATACGGTCTAGAATCTGCCCCACTCAAGTAACCAAGAAGTTCCAGAGGCAATTGTGAAGTTTTCAGTATCAAGTGGAGTGACTGCTTTCTTCAGGAAAGTGGATAGGCAATAAAGACATATTAAAAAGGCATCCCCAACCATCAGTGTTACAGAAGTGATAGCAATGCATAAATCGTGGGCATTAGAAAACTTCAATGCAAACAAAACGACATATCACATATAAAGAGGGAAGTAGTATTTATGAAATCCCATAACCAACAAAGGATTAGTATCCAGAATCTATTTTAGAATTTGTTTACAAATTCATAAGTAAAAGACAAGCCCATAGAAAAATCAGCAGAGGGTTAATAGGCAATTCACAGAAAATAAAACTGAAGTGTTTATTGAGCATATGTGAAAATATGTTCAAATGGACCACTATGAGTGTTTATCTCTGAAGGAAGAGGAGGGAGGAAAATTCCATTTGGAAAAAGCACAAAGGGAAATGCTGCTCTATGTGTAACATTTAATGCCTTTAGACAATAAAGAGCAGAGCAAATTATTACTAAATGCTAACATTTGGTGATCTGGGTGGCAATCATATGTATGTTTGGTTTGCTTTCTGTATTTTCTTTTGTATTTTTGAAATATTCTTTAATAATAAATTTACATATATGATGATTTTACCATCCTTTATATAAATATTTCCCCATCTATCACTTTTATGAGGTAAAATGATAAGGAGGGCAGTTATGAGTTAGGGGAAGAACATGAGTCAAGTTGGAATCCTAAATTCTAGTCCCAAATCTGCCACTTGACCACTGTGTGACTCTGAGCAAATCACTTAATTGTTCTGAAACTGACTCCTCATCTGAAAAACTTAAAGCAAAAACAAAAACAATAACCCAGTATCTACCTTTACTACATAAAGTTATTTTAAGGAGTGAATTATTTCATGTAAATGAAAGTGATATGATATTCATATGTGAAGAAAAGATAGTGGGAATTCTCAAAACCCACAGTTAATGTGAAATTAATTGAACATATTTTCCCATTTAGTGTCATTCTAAACTTATAGAAACAGACATTAGAAACAAAAAGGAGACATGTATCTTTTCTTACCAGGTCTATTAGCTGAGAATAGAGTTCATGGCAATTGTCAAAAATATACTTGTACGTAGAATCCAGGCAGGCTCTAACACAGTCCTTCACCACCATGCTGGCCTTTGGGGGGCTTTGCAGCTCCAGAACCTGAGAGACAAATTATTTTCTTAAATTCAAAAATAGAAGATTGCAATCCAGTATAAACAACCTCAATAAATGTTTTTATTTGATTTTTCTATGTTCAGGAAAAAAATGTGGTCTTAGCAATGTTTTAAATGTGTAAATATTTACTTTAGCTTCTTGATAATGGATCATAGTTGTGAAAATGATCATAGCTGTAAATATTCAACTAGAAACTCTTAGAGCAACCGATCACATTATTTACCCACCTATACTTTTCAATAATTCAACAATTATTTATCACCTACTATATGCCTGACAATGGTTATATTGCAATGAACAAAAGAAATAAAAATCCCTTTCCTCATGGAGCTAAACAGTAAAATATATTACATGATGATGCACACTGGAAAGAAAAATAAAACAGAGTGGACAGAAAGTGTTTTAGTGGAATTGTATTAACAGAAAGGAGACAATAGTAGGTGAATTTAAAGAAGAGGATGGGCCCAGGGGGAACATTTATATCTAGACTATTTTTACAAACCTTAGCTTTGAGTAAGGTGGGAAGGAAATGGACTGTTTCAGTAGAAGAGCTAAGTGACCTAACTGAATGATCTTTCTTTTTTTCTTTAAGATTTTATTTATTTATTCATGATAGAGAAAGAGGCAGAGGCAGAGGGAGAGGCAGGCTCCCTGCCGAGCAGGGAGACCGTTACGGGACTCGATCCCAGGATCCTGGGACCATGACCTGAGCCAAAGGCAGATGCTTAACCAAGTGAGCCACCCAGGCGTCCCTGAACTATCTTTTAAAAGTTTCCCTTAGGCTGCCTAAGATGGTCTGTAGAAAAAGTAGAAAGACACGTGATGAGAACAGTGCAAGAATTCAGTCAACATAGTGCTTGCACTATGGTGCTAAGCTAGGAGCTGTTTAGAAGAAACCATATTCTGGTTAGTTTGGGAAGGAAGAACTAATAGGATCTGCTGACGGACTGGATGATTGGTGTGAGAGGAAGAGAGCCGTTGGGACCCCATGGTTTTAGCCTGAGTAACTGGTACAATGGAGGAGCAAAGCTGTGCACAGGAAATCAGGAACTCGGTTTCAGACAAGTGAAGAATGAACAGGTTATTATGCACAAAAACAGATTTCAAGTAGACATTTGGATATATGAGTTTACACTCATGAAGCTGTCTGGGGCTCGAGATACAAATTTAGAAATTATTAGCTTAGGGGCGCCTGGGTGACTTAGTCTTTAAGTGTCTGCCTTCGGCTCGGGTCATGATCCCGGGGTCCTGGGATCGAGTCCCGCCTCGGGCTCCCTGCTCAGTGGGAAGCCTGCTTCTCCCTCTCCCACTCCCCCTGCTTGTGTTCCTGCTCTCGCTCTCTGTCAAATTAAAAAAGAAAAAACAAAAAAAACTTAAAAAAAAAACACAATTTGTCATTTCTTGTAAAGTTAATCATACATTTATCAAATGACTCAGGAACCTTGCTTCAAGACAAGTGAAAGCTTCCATTTATACTAATATGTACATAAGTATTTTTAAGTTTTATTTATAACCCAAACCAGGAACAACTCAAATGCCTGCAGTGTATACATAACCAAGGATTACTACTCATCAAAAAAAAAAGGAACAGACAGCTGATACACTCAATAAGATGGATGAATTTCCATGTGTCATGCTATATAGTGTATTATTTCATTTACATGATGTTCTGGAAAAGGCAAAACTATAGGCGGACAACAACAGATCGGTGGTCACCAAGGGCTGGGAGAGAGGTTGAGTATAAGGGAGCAGCCCAAGTGGATTCTGGAGGACTATGGAACTGTTTTATATGTTGACTGGAGTGGTGATTATACTCTACACCAAAACTCATTGATCAGTACAACGAAGGAATGAATTTTACTGTCTGTAATGAGAGAAGAAAATGGGAGGATGAAATTTGTTCAAAAGATACTAGGAGATTAGAAATTGGGAAGAAAACATAAAGAGGATGATTTTGAGGAGTTTCGGTATTAAAGGAAAAGAGGAATTAGGGTATAGCAGTTGGAGAAGGAAGGGGAGTGGATCACTGAAGAGAGAGGGGAGGACTGATGCACCAAGGTTTTCGTACTCAAGAGGGGATGAAGTCAATTGCACAGGTGGAAGAGATGGCCTTTTCTAGGAGAACAGACAGCTAATCAGTAGTAATTAGAAAAGAAGGAAGAGTATATGGACACAGATGCAGGTATGTAGATAGATGGGGTGGGTGGGAGGACATGTGGTCTGAGTTGGAGGAAGCTCTCCAGCCTTCGTTTCTGTTTTGCCACAGTGCTGATGACAGGCATCGCCTGTCAATAACGGAACATCTCCCTCTGAGCCTGGTTGGAGGCTCACTCTCATTCTCTACACACTGTTCCGGCAGCTGCTGCCAAGAGATCAGAATGGATAGAAATTCTCTTTATCCCAGTCACCCAATTTAACTCAGATTTTAAGCCAAATGAATTTTACCTGAACTTTAAAAAATCTAAATGATTGCTGATAGAGTATGACTTTGTTTTCTGTCTCTCATATTACACAGTACCATTTTTAGTGCTTCTAGTGAAAACAATCATGGGCAACTGAAAATTATATATTTTTTTCTGTACAGGAATTTTCTGAATAAACATCATAAAAGATCAAAACTTTTTTAGCCCATAGCCTGACAAGTAGTTTTAGGAAACACTTTACATGAATTGTCCTGCTAGCCAAATTATGATTGCAGAGAATTTGCTGTTAAAGCAGAAGAGATAGATCTAAAAAGAAACGTCTGCATAGTTTGGTAGATGGCAGTTAGTTATACTAATGATTTAAGCAATCAAATCTATTCCTATATAGTCATTTCCGGGGCTGAAAACAAGAGTTGCCACAACTGGGGCAAGCTTAAAAGAATCAGCTACTCTCTTGGGATGAAAAAAGTCAGTAAGCCATCGGAGTTGAAACTAAAATAAGAAGTCAACTCATTTCCATTTAGCATTCTTACGGATTTTTTTTTTTTAGTAAGTGCCATGTTTATTTAAGATGGATTTAATTTAAAACTACATTTGAGCCAAATGTATCAAAATATTTTAGGTGTTTAGGATAATCCCTTTCAAACACCTTAGACTGGAGGATTCACTTAGCACTGGAAAAGTCATCACAGAATCATTGCTGGGGTTGAACGGCAGCGATCAAGAGATGAGTAAAACCCAGACTTTCATGGGGAACGAATGTGTTATGTCACACCAGGATAGCGACAAATAAAATAAGGTACCTTCATCCTAAAAAAGGTGATACTTGTTAGCAGGTCAACAGTTGATTTCAGGTCTTGCAACCGTTCAGCGTTGCTGGCAGGAAAGTTTTCCTTGTTAATTAAGAAATAGAAAATGGGTAAATTATCAGCCTTAAGCTTGTGATGGGAAAATAAACTAAAACTAACTTTCTGGGAAGGAAAATGGGAAGTGAACTGTGTAAAACTATAAAAATATCCCGATAGTATTCTTACAACATTTTATCATAAAACATTATAAAAAGTAAACAATTTGGAAATATTCTCTTCTTAGTCTTGGAAAGCCACATCCTTCTATTTATTTCCACAGTGCAATAAAAATATACAAAATAGTATCATACATGTAGTGTTATCATTCATCTTTGTTCATATAATAGTTTTGCTACTAAAAGTGGAGGGGACAGCACATACTTGGAAATATTGTTTGTAATTTTCTCAAGATAGGTAATTTTTCCTAAAAAACTTTGGGAACTTTTACATGTGCTACATTTAGAGTCACAAAGAAACTCTTAAAAGTTAAAAGAAAAATCAGATTACATGGCAGCGTCTCTCCTGGAAGTACTGTGGATTTCAACAAGTTTGTTAGTGTGATTTGGTGGAAATGTGATATAAAAATAAAAATGTTCAGAACTTTGTAGAGGGAAGGTATAATTATGAAAATGTTTGATCTAAGGAACAAATTTTCACATTGAGAAATTTCTCATTTTAACTTGCTTTCAGATTGGCTTTTTAAAGAGCAATCAGAAAAACCACAGGTAATTTTTAAATATTCACAAACTCACACAGAGTTATAGTGCCCAAACAATGACAAATGAGGTGGCCTCCAGGCCCTTTTGGCCTCCAAACACCTTTTTCATTGCCTGCATAGCAGTTGTCTTCTACCAGTGTTGGCCCCAGTTCCAACAGGAAGGGTGAATTTGACAAAATGTGGTTTTATAATTTCCAGAAATATGCAATTAAGATATCCATCAATCATGAACTTAAACATGAATGCAGAAGATCTACATATGTGCAGATATGAAATGTTTGAATTATTAAATAAAGAATGCAACAGTTATTACTACAGATTTTTTTGTAAATAAAATTTATAACTAAATGTTTTGTAAATATGTATATTTACATACACACATACATGAATATAATTGTGTGTGTGTGTGTGTGTGTGTGTGTATTTTGTGTGTTTCACCTGGAGGTGAAGTATAGAAGAGCTGACAAGAACTCTGGACAGCTTCAAAAGAGTACATTGTACTGATCTAGAAAGAGTGAATTAAGCAGTGAGTCCAAGTAGGCATCTTAAAAGCTGGGGAAATATTAGCAGGATAACTCAGCAACAAAGGGTGAGCTTTCAGGATGAGGACTCTGCCACGTGTCTACCTCATGAATTAGCTGCCCCTCAATCTGACTGCTATTATAAAAATTATAAAATTAAAGCTACACATAGCACATGTTACTAATGTAGGCTTATGTGGGGCAAGGTCCCTGAACAAAGGACTGCAGCTTGCTTACTTAGGGGACTTTTTTTCCAGTGTGACAGAACCTGAGATACCAACACCAGTATTTTTACTTTCCCATTACATAGTGGATGATTTTTTACAGTACGACAAGAAAGCATCTCAGTCAAACATGACATTTTACCCTCAGGCAGATAATTTTGTACATACCCTATACTTTGACAGGTCAATCCTTAAAGAGTTATGCAATTGGTCCAGTAGTTTTATGAATTTTTCCCTCTGTACAAAGCAAACACAAAATAGGAGAATGGAAATAAATGGTCATTCTAAATGTAGTCCTCCCAACAACTCTGAGTTATTGTTCTCATTCTATAGAAAGGAAGGTTCAAAGATGTCAATGATTATCTAAGATGACAGAGCTGGTATATGACATAACAGTGCTTCAAATGCAGATCTCTTTGACGCCAAATCCAGGCTCTTGCCAATAAGCCACAAGGCCTCTCTGTGATGAATAAGAAAGTATCCAGAAAGTTGTGTACTTCAGGAAGAGTGCAGACAACTGAAATGCCACTGTACTAATTCACAACACTATGAGTCAGCAAGAAAAAACATGACCCACCCCTCTTCCTAGCCCCACACACCACAGCACCTCCCCAGAAAGAAATGACTGTGTTTTTTTTAAGTTTCTCCTACCTATGGAAGTGGGAATAGCTATTGTTCTCATCAAGAACAATTTCAAAAAGCATTTTCCTTTTGGTGACAAGCACAGACTTCATAATCTGAAACTATCAATCACCTTTAAAGTATGTTTATGATTTAGTGCTTTAAAAAAAGTATAAAATATCAAGCCAAAAAAGTTATTGATGCTTCCCCCTGAGGCAGTATCAAGGGTGGACTGACCCCTTCATAGGCTGTGAAGATAAGAATAAGGAGTTTGCTCATAAGTGGAAGGATGAGTTGTGTTGATTAAGTTAGATAAGATAAAAACATCAAAATCACAAATTTTATAGGACAGACAATCCCTCATTCTGAGTCTCAGATTTGTAATCAAAAATGAAAAAAAAAATATGGGAGTGTAAGTAAGTAACATTAAAGATCTCAGCCTACATTACTATTCTGTAAATAACAAATTGCACTTCAGAAGATAGTGGGCAAAACAGAAACTTTCCTAATACTTTCACGTATAAGGTGGATTTATGGGGTTATAACTCATCCCTTGAAGTCCCTGATTTTGATGAAGTGAGCTGAATATTAACAGAAGTTGATGAATTGTTCCTAAGTTGAAACTCCAATTTTCTGAATAAACTGCCCTTATTAGTTTCATACATCAGACAATAAAGCTTGATATTACCTCTGTGTTAATCCCCTGCAGAGCCAATGAAGGAGCTTAAGAAATGAATCTTGCCTTCAACATACTTGCCACCTTTTTAGGCAGAGAAGACTCTTTGGTAAAGCTATTGAAAAATACAGATGAGTTGAAGGTCTTAGATTTTTCTCACTCTTCATCATACCTTCCCAGGGGAAGAGGTGAACTATGCCGTCCTTTTATTAACCCCCATCCCGCAGCCACCTGGATAAGTAGCTCTCAATCAAAATAGAAAAATTTAAGAGCCACTACCATCATCAGTTTAGGCCACAGCAAAGTGAATTGTAAAAGTTAACACGTTCATGTCATGTCTTGGAATGCTTTATCTGACCTCTGTGACTGGTACAAATCATCAAGACAGCTGACATGACCCTAGTCCTCCATGCTAATGCCCAAATCACTGGGCCTCTTATATCCACGGGGACTGACTGTTCTGGTTGTCTGCTTGATATCCATTTTTCCATTCTTCCTTACTAAGAGAGCCTCATGAGTCATAAGTGTCCATTATGAAATACCGACCTTCCCAGACCTCTTTTCTTTTAGCAATGGCCATGCAGTAGGACTTTGGCTAATGAGATATATATAGTTTATTAGAGGGGATGGACTCAGCTAGCATATTGTCAACGAATTATTATTTGAAAAGATTCTAAAGGAGAGTTTGGCAAACACCGCTGTGTTAGTGTTTGCTATGTAATTCTTTGCCAGGCTTTTCTCCGGGTTTCTCTCCTTTCTCCCACCTGAAACTCAGACTAGACACAAGAAGGGAAAACAGCCGTGGGACCGTCAGATGAAAAGCTAAACAAGCGATGATGCCTGGGGCGGGGCAGAAAGCTGAGAGCCCCCACGCTTCCCTTTAGCCCTGTCTGTCCACCCTTTCAAAAACTTAACAATCCTGAGCAGCCACACTAGCCCTGAATTCCTTATTACCTTTGGACTTGGGTTACATAGGAAAAAAAAAATTTACTTAAGTTTGTTAAGTTTGTTTCACGCAGCCGAAAAGAATTCTGACTGATACCGATCACACATGTGGTCTTCCTACCTAAATCTTCAGTGCCCAGCTGGAAAATTTACATTCAAGGAACACAGAAAAAAGTGGAGAAAACTGCCAGGCTTGTTGTTGCTAAATCCCAGACAGTATCAGATGACATGAAATTAAAAGTGTGCTGACTGAATTTTCATAGAGATTCTTTAAACAGGACAGCTTGAAATTTAATTTTATTTATCATATTTGTATTTACGTAGAGTGAGATTGCCTTTGCAAGAGTGGAGGAGGCCTATTTCCTGCACCGTGTGACTTGAGGAATAACAGAAGACTGGCTGATTAAAAAGTGATTCTCCTGCAGGGGCGTGCCCACAACATCTGAACCCGCCCTGTCACTCAGTTCTTCCTGTCAGGTAAGGTCTACACATGCCTGGGATTTGGTAGCAGCCACATCAATCATAAAGCGGCTGTCAAGTTATCAAAAACTTAGGTTTGATTAGTTGATAAGAATAACTCTAGACCAGGGGTCAGAAAATTGGAAAGAGCCAGGCAGTAAATATTTTCAGCTTTGTCGCCTGTCACAACTATTAAACTCTGCCACTGCAGCACAGTAGCTCCCAGAGACGGTATAGAAACCAAGGGCATGGCTGGTCTCCAAGCAAGTTTTGTTTCTTGGACAGTGAAATTTGAATGTCATATAATTTTCATGTGTCATAATGATGAGGGAACAGAAGGCAAGCTGAGGACAATGCAGAAGCTGACACCCCACACCACCACCACCACCCCCTGCCATGGGATATATGTGACATTCCTCAGGCACTTCTGGCTGCCCTAAAGGAAAAACAGATAGTTAACTTATAGAGATCACAATCCTACAAGACAGGGGTCTCCCTCAGTTTACAAATGTCTTAGCAATCTACAAGAACAAAGCATTCCTATCATCAATAACCTAGCTTCCAGAAGGAAATGTAGATATAATTAAATGTCTTTATAACCTGCAGCCCATCATCGACAGATACTTGAGGTGGGCAGAGTGGAGTGTTCCTCCAGGAAGTTCCCAACTATCTTAAAGGTAATGCCTTACTAGAGAGGGTAAACAACCTTAACTTGACAATGGTTAAGGCCTCTGGTATCCTGTGAGTCTTCTTTAGCATATGAAAGTTTTTTCAGAAACCTCCCTTTTTCCTTACCGCCCCCAACCCCATCGTATATAATCGCCACTGCCCACAGCCCCGGGCACAGCTCTTTCCGCCCACAGGTCCTGTCTCTGTACTTTAATAAACCACCATTTTGCACCAAAGACATCTCAAGAATTCTTTCTTGGTCGTTGCTCCGGATTTCACCCCACTGAACCTCACCTATATTCCAAAGCCCCGTCAGTAAAACGATAGTCTTCTTTTGATATTTTTTAACCGTTTAAAATGTGGAGACCATTCTTATCTCTGGGACCCATACAAAATCAGCTGGGGGGCTCGTTGTGGCCCAAGAGCACAGGGGAGATTTTGAGGAGGGGGAGGCAGTTGTTACCCCACAAGTGCATTCAAATCAACAAGAAATGTCAGTGTATTGCCCTGGGATCCTGGGAACTGTAGAAGGGAAAGTCTTCATAAGGAAGGGGTGTGAAAGCCTCTGCATCAGCCTCTGCTTCTCTCTTCCGTTTCTTTGTTTCTCAGTATCTCAGGCCAGAAGCAGGGGCCAATTTAAGTTGAAGCTGACGACACTTCAGCCCTGGGGGCCCTCACTTACTTCAGCTTCCCCAGGAAGAACTCTAGCTATGTGTTCACATGATCTCAGGGTTTCGTAAACGTTGTAAAAATAGGATAAAAATTATTCTGACTTGGACCAGCTAACTGTAAGTACTTTGTTTTCCGGAACATATCAAAAGCAGTAATTCATTAAGAAGAACAGAACATTTCAAACAGAAATTATACATAACCTATTTTGATATTTTTTGATAATTTAATCATGGGAACATACTGGAAATTGGTCTACATTTCTTGTTGATTTGAGATTAATACTGATATCAACAGATATCATAAAATTATAAAATGTCACTACAATGATGGTGTCAGTGACAAACTAATAAATGTAATCAATTCAAGGAGTACTTAAGCAGTTACTTCGTAGGCAAGCTGGAAAAGCCCTGAGATGGTACTCTTCGCTGACCTAGAGAGCCTCAACATCTCCCTCAGTTTGACTGAAATTTAGAAACAGGTTTCTTCCTGACTCTAGGCCCTGATTTCTCTCTCCCTCTCTCTCTTTTTTTTAGAGCATTCTCTTTAAAAAAACACTTATACTTGTAAATTCTTTCTCTGCTCCTTTGAAATGTAAACCGTTTTTTGAAATGTAAATCTCTTTAAAAGCCTCTTGTCAGGTTGCTTTACAACCCAGGAATGTCTTCCTCAAGTACTTGGGAGCTCTCAAAGGGATAGTATCTGCATCTCCCAGCCTCTCTGGAGAGGGTAGGAGACTAATTTTGGTGGATGTAAAGTAGCAAGCACAGATAGCCTCATTACAGAAAAAGATATTTTCACACCCAAGAATAAGTTAATGCGCTGGACACATGCCACTGATCAACCTTCCCCTTAATATCCTCAGGTATTTTTTTCGCCAGCTTATTCCAGCTCTTAAAAACTCTGTTTAAAAAAAAAAAAACAAAACAACAAAAAAACTGTTTTAGTACGTCTAAGCTCACAGTGAGCCATAGCTTCTCTCACTACGGTAACAGCCTCAAATTGTTTTCATTGCCTGTTTAACTCTCTGGTGCAATTTTTGCTTTGAAATCACATATGAAAGAAACATAATAAATGTTTTCCCAAACTTGATGGAGGTCATTAAAATGTGGCATTATCAATGAATTGTGAAGTTAATAGAAACTTTTCTAAAACACCAAATTAAAAAGTCCGATCAACTCAAAAAAGTTTGATCAACTCTGCTAAAGACTGCATTATTTTTTCAATAAAAAAATATATTTCAAGATTTTCATCGTATGAAGAAGTAATCAAAGAATCTGCAATAAAAAATTCTAGAAAAACTTTTAAAGAGATGTATCAGGAAGTTAATTAATGAAAATACTATCTTGTTTTTCTGGAATTTGTAATGTTTGTGGTGTCATATTATAGTAACTTATAATTCATTGGGATTCATTTTTTTTTAAAGATTTTACTTATTTGACAGAGAGAGACACAGTGAGAGAGGGAACACAAGTAGGGGGAGTGGGAGAGGGAGAAGCAGGCCTCCCGCCGAGCAGGGAGCCCGATGTGGGGCTTGATCCCAGGACCCTGGGAACATGACCTGAGCTGAAGGCAGACGCTTAACAACTGAGCCACCCAGGTGCCCCGGGATTCATTTTTTTTTAGAAATGAATATTACTTTTCTTTTCACAATTTGTATTCTTCGGAAAAAGAGTCCCATCAAATTGTATAAGGTTGACGCAGCACAAAACCTAGATCCACCTTTGCCCAGAACTAATCATTTGTCAAGTCGTAGAAGAAACCATTTCTTCTAACATGTTTCCCACATCCATTTTCTCCTTTGCCACATTACTTCATTTTCTATAAGCCATGGTCCTCATGCACCATCACTTTGCCCTGTCAGGACTAACACATCAGCCCTATCACTAATTTCCATCTAGTCCTCCTGTGTGCAATACCAGAACCAACTGGTTCACTCATTCCTCCTTTCACTATAGGAAGTCTGGCTTCCTATAGTTCTGAGACTGGAAAACTAAGCACCCTATTTGCCAAACTCCTTTGCAAGTTCATGCAATTATGTTAGTTCCTGCCCATTAGATGCATGTGTACTGCTATGTTTGGGAAACAGGAGATGGAGGCCCACTTCCTGCTTCCGGTTTTACTTCTGCTGCCAAGTCAAGTCCTGGAGACATTCATTTCCCAGTCTCTGGTCACTAGCTTTGTGGTTTCAAAAAGATAGCTTCATTAGCAGAAGCAGCTTTCTGTTCCTCACCTTCCTGACTCTAAGCAAGCTCACAACTTCTCTTGCAAATCAGTTTCACTGCAATATTTTGAGAATTATTACAGAAGAATCTTCCTCCAGTCCTTCACATGGTATTATAAGCATCTAATCCCCTGTGTCAAATCCCTTTCTACTTAAAGTTTCTAGGATGGTTTCTATTACTCCACCTGAACTGTGTCTGATACACATTCTCTATCTTCCCTCTACAACATTTCTTCTACAGAGTTAACTTCCTAAATAAAAAATTCTATCAGATTTTACCCTAAGCTTCAAGAACGACATTCAAACATCTCAGTAGGCTTTAAAGGCCCTCAACAATCTACTATGAGCCCATGAGCACAGCTCCTTCTTATACTACCATCTTTTATTCTATTTGCCCTACACAGTAGGCAGGCTACCTTCCATACACTTTGAACTTATTTTGTATCTTTACTCTTGACTTTACTCAAATGTCTTTCCAGACCTAAGGTAGCTCCCTACTAATTCTTGGACCCTGGAAAATACTACTCATCCCTAAAAGCTCTGTTCCTTTTGTCAAACTTTCATGGGCCCTGAAAAGAATCAATCACTTGCCCCTCTTCACTCTCAAAGCAAATTTTTAAGTATAACCTCCTTTGACACTAATCACATTTTGGGAGTGACTTAGGGTTATCGCTACATAAGGTTATGTGACCATCCCATTAATTTCAGAGAGTAGAAGTCATCATTTATCTTTTAGTCCCTCCACTACCTGCTGTAGCGCCTTATGTGAGGTATCGCATGAATACATATTGAAAAGAACATATGTACTGACAAAGAAATATTTATTAGTATTAGCTTATTTATTTTTGCGGAACACTGGCTGGGTCAAAGAGGGTATATATGTTAGGAAAAAAAATGAACTACATAAGTATTAATTTTACTAATAATTCATTATTTGCATTTTAAGATAACTCACTAAATAAATTTTCTAAAGACTTTTCTTTAAAGTTGAGCTATTGAACCCCAACTTACGTTTTCTTCCTTTCCAACCCTCGATCTACCCATGATGTTTTCCACACCCACGGAGATTTTTATCCAAAAAAGTTCTTTAATCTTGACTCCAAACAACCTTTACACTCAATGGTGTGCTGCTAAATCATCTCTTCAAAAGAAAAATGCCTTGATTTTTAGCATTTGCCAATTTCCATGATGTTAGTATTCTCAATACTTTTGGTTTCAAGGACTGCTATGTTCAACAACTAGCTTGCAGTATTCCTGAAAATTCAACAGTCACTGCCTGTGAGCAGGTTTAAGTAAACTATAACTGTTTTACACTCAATTTTCAATAGTCTACTTCCAGAGCTACATGTTGGACCCAAGACTTCCCCTTTGAAATTTTAACTGAAACATATTATGTTCCTACCTAAATTTTTTGTCTCTGTCTCTCCTGGTGCAACTTCTCAAACCTAGACCCCATGGTGAAGCACTTCAACTTTTCTCTCGACAGCCTCATCTATGTACTAATTCACTCACCCTTCATTGCCTCCTTTCTACAAAATTTCAACCTGAAGTCAATCCAATTTTCTGCCATATCTGTTATATGAGCATCAGAATGCTGCAAAATTCTGAGAAAATCTCACAGTCACATGCATTGTTGTGACAATGTGATTTATGCTTCTCAACATCAAATGAGACCTTCAGCTTTACTAGGAATTCCTCTGACATGGACCTGAAGCATTTCTTTTTCTATTCCCTTTGGTAACGTATCCAAACCTGTTACAACCTCCTTCACCTCCTGCATCTGTATCATAGCCCCTGTCTTGTAGATGAGCATTCCCTGTTCTTGTAGACAACCACAGAGAAGATTAGGGAAATGGGGTATGACATCCCAGCTTTTCATTCCAGTATCAAAAGGTCAGAGTTCTCTGCAAGGACACTTATACTATTCCTGAAATTTCAGAAGGGAATTGTCCTTTCTTATTCCAAAGAATGTCCCTTATTTTGTCTTCTTGACTACATTTCTTCTTTCTCCTCTGCGATGTCACGGCATCACATGTTCTCCCTCTGATAAATCTGCAACTTCACTGTCACAACTAGTCCCTTTCCTGATAATCTATAAACATGTTTCAATTTACCTTATTAAATAAAAAAATCCCTACCCAACCAGCCAGTAAAAATAAAATCCTTTTCATGACAATATCTTCCCTTGACCAATCTTTCCCTTTTCAGTCCAGTTCCTTAACAAAATAGTTTCCTGAACCATAGTCACCCTTTCATTCATATGTTTATTACAAAATTAATATAAGTTTTACAATGTCAGTATAAAGCTGAACATAAAGCAAAACAAAATATTAGCTATCATCCCACCAGGTGGCTGTATCATTGGCATTTTGGCACATTTCCTTCCAGTCTTATTTCTAAACCAGTTGTGTGTGTTGTTTTCAATGTTGGCATTAGACTGTTTATAGAATTTTTAATTTTTTTCATTTATCATTATATCATGGACAGTGCTCAATTTTATGAACTTCTTTAAAAACATGATTGGTAGTGATTGCATTATATTTTAGTGAATAAATGAACCTAATTTACACAACTATTCATCTATGCCTTTCACTGAAGGACCCAATGAAATTAGGCTGCAATGTCAACTGCTTCACTAAATAATTACCTCCTATTTCCCAAATTTAAAGGGGTCATTTCTTTCCCCATCTTACTTGAACTTTTTGCAACAGTTGACAGTCTTTATATAGATTCCTTTTCTCAAAATAGTTTTCCCTTGTCTTTCATATTATGACATTGTTTATCATTTTCATCCAATTTAACCATTTTCCTCAACAAAGTTTGCTTGTTCCTCTTCTTCACACTCAAGTATTCTTGTCCTTTTCATTTCATTTGTGAACATTTTTCATCCAAACCATGACTAAAAATAACAATTGTACACAAAAATGTCTGAATTGTAACAGTAATGGTTTTCTTTTCCTATATGTTTGTTTACAATCCTCATAAGTAAGAAAAGCTTTTTCCACTGGCTTATTATTTGAATACTCAAAATGTCTGGACCCATATAATAGTGTTCTTAAGTCAGGAGCAACAGATTAGATTCAGAATTCAGGTAAATAAGAACCTTATGCCCTAAATTGGAAGTGGGAGACATTATACTTAGGTATATCTGACTGAGCAAATAGCATTATTTTCAGTAGGTAGAGAAAAATACAGTCACATTTATATACCAAATCATTAATTTATCAAAATGTAGTTTGAGGAAAAAAATTCTTTTTTTTTTTTGGCCCTCTTCTACAGTAAGTTATTTGATTTACAAAATAAAGTTTTTTATAATCATGTTGTCACTGAAAAATAGTGAAATCAATTTGGTTTTTCTTCTTTGGGTCAGCAGGAAGTTCTATCTCATTTTCCTCCAGGTAGCTTTTATGATGGATATTAATCATATAGACACGTCTTCTTTTTCAGAGCTACAAAGGCTCAGTGTTCCACAAGGTTGGCTTATTCTCTACAAGGTGCCCAGGCAGAATGTTAAAAGCAAAACAATTACATAACACTGAGTGCTTTATGTTACAGGTAAAATCTCAAGACAATCTTATCATCAAGATGAGGTTTTTATAAGAAAACCATTTTGATGTTCTGTTATCGGTTACAATAGTATTTTGTTGAGTTGGCCAGTGAATGTTCTTTGGTCCTGGCTCTTACAAGACTCAATGTGTCTAACAGAAGTATCTGATGGTATGCTGTTTATACTGCGGGTAGGGCAGGAGAGATGAAATCCTCACACCTAATATTTATAGAGCATTTTCAACTTTTACAAACTGGCTTATTATATTTTACCTCATTTGCTTTTCATCTTCAATTTGAGAAACACATTAGACAGGTATTTGTTATCTTCATTGAGCAGATTGAGACACTGAGGCTAGAATGACTGGACTGGCTTGCTAAATTTGAATACAAACTCAAATCCCATGACTCCTAACCTAGATAGTGTTTTCTTCTACTAGCACTTAATTTGATTTGTCATTAAATAATAATTACTTTTTCCTTTGATTCATTCCAACTCATCTCACATGCCTCACACGCATTTTCTTTCAGATGAAAAGGACAGAAAAAGAGTACACACAGCAGCATATTTTCCCCTTACTGACTTCACATGCTTTTATTTGCTGATTCTCATTTGTTTCTACTCTATGACACATATCCCAAAATTTAATTTCTAACAACATAATCAACAACAAAAATCTATTCAGTGAACCAATTTGGAAGTACAGTGGAAAAAGTAACTATATTGTCATGAAAATGTCATTCTCCTACAATGGATCTTAGTTTCATGTATACACACACACACGAGGATAAAAATACCTGTCTCATAGGGTTACCGAACAGAGCTACTGGCAACCAGGTACCTGCCCTAGTCAAAACTGGGAGTCTCTCCAGACAGATTTCCCTTTCCTTCCCTGTCCACATCACCAAAGACACCAAGTGCTGTTGATTCTATGCCGTGAAAAACTCTACAATTTGTCCTTCCTTCTCCATCTTCACTAATTTTGTCTTAGTTTTGATCTGCACAATTATACTGCAGTTACTATTCATTTATATCTGATTTCCAGTCTTGTCAATTCCAACTTAATGAGGCTTATAGAGAATGAGTTCCAGTGACAGGTGCAACAGCTAAATACTTGAGTTTCCTTGGAATACCTGCATTTCTATTTTCCATTGTATCCTTGGTGCATTTGAATACTTCAGATGGACAGTCTTAATTAGGTACAGATAGCTCTTAAGACTCTTTATACACCTACTATGTTTTACTTAGAAGATGTGCCGATATCTAGCAACACCAGTAAAAACCAATCAGAGATATAAATGGAGCCTAATAGACTCCAGAGAAGTCAACCAAACTCACTTTTACCAGGGAACAGCATCTGAAATGGTGAATCCTAAATCTGCATACATGGAGAAAGTCCTATAAAATCCCACTACTCTTTCAGAAAATTTATGTGTGTTCTCATTGGAAAAGGTCATTCCAGATAGGAAGACTTAATTCCATGAAGATGCCTACTGACTGCCAACGTTATTTTACTGGGTATGTTTCCAATGAACTTTTAGCTTTTGCTCATTATACTAAAAGATATTCCCTAAAAGATGTGCCTCCTACAGTAAGATTCCAAGAATATCTGGAATCCAAAGTATGTTGAAAATGTAACTCCCAGGGGGCACTTGGGTGGCTCAGTCATTAAGCGTCTGCCTTCAGCTCAGGTCATGGTCCCAGGGTCCTGGGATGGAGCCCCGCATTGGGCTCCCTGCTCAGTGGGAAGCCTGCTTCTCCCTCTCCCACTACCCCCTGCTTGTGTTCCTTCTCTGGCTGTTTCTTCCCCTGTCAAATAAATCAATAAAATCTTAAAAAAAAAAAAAAAAGAAAATGTAAGTCCCATAAGTTAGTAGGAATTTGAAAGTCCCAAAATACTTACACCAAAGTTGGTAGCGGCAAATCGATCTGAGGCAGAAACCTGTACATTTGTTGAAACTGTTGTGTGAGCATAGAAAGCATTTATATTCGCCAACAAGGTGCTCATGACAGCAGGGACACCAGGGCACATGTATTTAGAAGACAAACATGAAAAGTGCCTACAAGACAAAAACATTGAGCACTTTTAAAACATAAACCAATGAATCCATGTAACAGTGTGCCCTCTAATGTCAGCGATTAATTCCTTAACTACATCTTTGAAAAAGAGAGAAAACTCCCACAGTCTCTACTAAATGAAAGAGAAAGCAATCTCAGCTTTTAAAAATTTCTCATTCACAAATGTGAAGTGGATTAATTAGAATGTAATTTGTCAAAGGGATGAGTGCAGAATTCCTTTCAAGTGTGGGAGTGTTGTGTGTACACACCGAAAGTGCAATTTCCAATGGAATCCAGCATTGTTGGAAAACAATTACACGGGAGTCTCCCTTTCTCCAGCAACTATGCTGTCACTTACTTCAGTACCTGAAATGCTCTATTTCAACCAGAATGCCCTTTTATTCTTGTATTCCTATCACATTGATGAAGCAAGAGGCTCTCCTTTCATCACACATCTACTGAGTGAGTGAACTTAACATCTGACTTGAGTACAGTTTCTGGACTTTTGTCATTAGAATACCTTCCAGAAGCAGTTCTGTTTTCCTAGCATTTTGCTGCAACCACAATTTAATAAGATAAACAGACGAATAGTGAGGACAGATTGAATTATGCAAGCTCAATGCTTAAAGACCATTTCTTTTAAACCTTGAATAATAGTATCATTCACAGACATCAAGAGGCATAGAGCGTTCAGTTCTGTTACTTCTCTCACGAAAACCTGTTTCATTTGACTATAACAAAAGACTTGAAAATTGAAAGCACAGCTTACGATAAAAATGAAAAAATAAAATGCAGAGGAAAGAAATCTTCAGTACATAATCTGATCCTATTTTGCTCTCATACGTCAGTAATTTATCCTCCACTTAGGCATCTCTGAAATCTGTATTACTGAACTCAAACACAGAATGTACAAGCGTAAATAAATGCCCTGAATGACACCTTAAAAGTAATGGAGGATAGTCCTGGAAATGGTAGTTTTTCTTAGATCTCAGCCACACCATTCATGCAGCTTGTCATGATACTAGCTGATAAAAGTAGGTCTAAGTTTTAAACATGGATCTTTGAGGATTATGAATAACAAAGCATGTCATGGGAGTTGCATGATGTTTTGCTACTTAACCCTAGAAATACATTATCACTGATTGCTTCTTTTAGGTAAATGATACCTATTTTGACTTTATTATACACTAAATTAATTATATCTATTAAGAATATCACAAATAATATAAAGATATTAAACATAGAAATTAAAAAACTACTAATACTATATATCTTTTTTTTTCTTGAGCAATTCACAAATGATGAAATTTGTTAGACCCAAAGTTAGAGGTTAAGAGTTGTGGAATATGCAAGAACTAAATGTACTGGTACAGGGGAAGGCACAAGGAAACTATACATACCTAGGGGGAACAAGAGTTATAGAAACATCAGTTGTCAAAATAAATTGGTAAGAAACTCAAAGGCCAGAAGTTTATTATCCTGAACATGCATTATATATTTAAAGGGATACTGGAGGTCACCAGGATGAACAATCTTGTTCTTGGTTTTAAAAAAAGGATCCATGTCTCCCTAATGCAGCCGAGTGTTACACAGTATTTAAATCTGCTAGCTGCCACCCTCTGATTTTTGGTGCCCAATGAGATTGGTAACAGTTTAGCAGGGACTATAAGCAGAAATAATGGAGAAACACAAATATTCTGAAGATGCTTCTAGTGTGAATTCTGTAGGTGAAACTGAAGGTTTTATAATGAAGATGACACAATTATTGAACAATGTTCATTGCTTATAAGCCATGTGAGAGGAAAAATGAGCATAATATGGGAAGGCTGGGGATATAAACAAGCAAGCTTGGTATAGGATATAGGATATTCTCTGGGAAATTTGGGCTTTACCAACCTAAAATTGCTAGGGTTCACTGTACACAATATTTTTTTCCCATTGTGCCTTGATTTTTACTCTTCCATTCCTCTGGAATATATCTTTTACCTATCGGTGACAGCAAGCCCTATGCTTGGTTTGGCTATCTCTGAGTCATGCATTAACTCTTAGCCCAGCCTCACTTTGAGATCCACCAGGACACAATATGCACATTCAAACTTACTCTCCCTTAGCACTCTTGTTTGGCTTTTCTTTCTCATAACTTCTGCATAACTGTATTACATTTCTTGTGTGACTAATTCTCTCCATTAGTGTATAAATGGATTCATTACTATATATCCAATGCCTAACACAGTATCTCACATTTAGACATGTTGAATAAATATTTATTGGACCAAATTCTAGGGACACTAAACTCTTTACTCTTGCATGGCCATTACATGAACTCTAATCCTCAAGACCTTGGCTCAGACATTCCCCTCTGATTTCTCCTCTGTGGGCTCACCACTGCTGGGCTCCAATCAGCCTTTGGAACCTGTGTCCTCCATCTCCGGGCCTTCTAACTTCCTCTATCCAAAGGATCCCTCTGTAATAACACCCAAACTATTGTAGTTCAGGCAATATAAGTTTAAAACCATCTCTCTTAACCACTGGAGTATATCTTTCTCTTAATTCATCCCCCTCTTTGTCTCTTCAATGTTGTGTATTACTTGCACATGTATCTGTTCCTTTCAGCATGTGTGTAGTTCATGCTTGGTTATCATCTTAATTCAGCCTGCCTCTAGCATAGTGTTTTCTTATACACAGGAGTTGACCAATGTTTATTAATGAAAACAAAAACAATATGAGCCAAAGTTATTTATGTAGAGTTAGCGTATACAGGACATGTGGTTGGTTACCTTGAGTATGACAGTTCTCAAAACGGATAATTGCTTTGTAAACATTTGTTGAAGTGCATAACAGTTAACAGTAATGATGACAATAACTTTGAAGGTTAATAGCATTCTGCTTATAACTGCTATATATTTAAAATTTTCCAGAGCATTAGGCATGTATTCATCTTAGAGGATAGAAAAAAATACTTTACTTTCTGATTTAAATTTAACTGAGATAATTTCTGGGGTATGATGGGAGGTAGCTAGCTGCATATGATTCACCCCTTGGAACTTCCCATGGAAATATCTGAGAAAAACAGAAAAGAAAGTCAAGTCATAAAAGCACTAGGCATTAGAGTACCAATCAGATTTCCCAGTATCTGGGAGGACTTTGCCTAACTTTAGGGCAGCTGGCTAGAATGAGAGATGTTCAGTGGCTGACTAGTGTCTAAACTCCTAAAATATTAACGTGACTAGAGAGGAAATGGGAAGATATTTCTAGCAACCATACACTGTATACCCTGTATCTAAGATTGGGGCGTAGGCTGCTGGCCAGCAAGGCTGTCAGTCACTTCCCTATTCCATGCTAATGGCTTCTCAAGGCAGTAAAGAGCTGCCTCCTGTTTCCCACACCTACTCACTCTATATCCATTAAAGAGTATACAGCTTCCAAGATTGTAATACAACTTGTGTAACAGAGAATAGGCAATGGGCTTTGAAGCTAGTTAGAAAAAAAGGGCTGGAACAACACTGGGAACAGTATATCCTGGGGATTATATATAATCTCTAATGTTTTACTTCCAGCAAGAGTTCACAGCTTGTTTAGATTATCCGGCGGGGGGCGGGTATCCAGTTCTTATATGTGGAGAACCCACCAACAGGAGCAGGTAAATATATTTTCCTAATTTAAAGGAGAGCTGCATTTAAATAAAGTCATGGGAAAGAGGGCAACATTTTTAGAGGCTTGGCTTCCAGTTTAAGGTCTTTAGGCAAATACTGACAATACCCAGGTTGTCAACAAATACTGATTCAAAGGAACCCTGTAAGTTGCCAAACAAGCAAGATGCAAACATCTTTACATATTATTTTAACATATGAAAGTATATAACCTATATTTTTCTTTAAAATACTATTAAACAAGATTTTTACAGAAGTCAACAACAAATCATCCATAAAATGTTTTTTCTTTCAAAGTTTTATCATAGACCTACCAGTTTCTGGTTAATGTGTAGATGCGAAAAAGAATTACTATAAAATTACTATAAAATAGATACCACCTTGATTTCACTAAATAAAATATATTGAGTTAATTTTGAAGATATTAATGGAATGATTTTTCACTCATAACTTCCTAAGGCAAAGTACAGAGATAAGAATGGTGAAAATGCGGAAGTCAAAGGAGAACAATGAGAAAAACCCAGTATTTCATTTAATGCTACTTTTCATCTCATCAGAACTTTACATCAGTTTTAATATCAAATTAGCCTTACAATGGTGTTTGTCTTGTGAGCTAATTAAAATTGTAAGCAATAAAATTTTCATTGTCTGGTAAAAGGAAGAACGTAAATAAAGTCATAAATATGGTCCTCCTTAATTTGGTCGGAATTAAATTGAACATGTCTCAATATATCTAAAAATTAAAGATACAATAATTGTCACTTCTTAGAACTTACATTAAAATGTTCTTCTTAAAACTAGTGACTCCGGAGTTAATCAGGAGTTGGAATACTAAGAATAAAGGTATAAGCATTTGAAAAAAAAGTTTATGCACTTGATATTAATTTTAAAAATAAAGGATTAAAATTCAGAATTTCCAAGTCACTCCTATGAATATAATCTTTTCCCTATTGGTAAAAAAAAAAAAAAATACCTGTTTTCTTTTTCCTTTTTTTGAGAGGGGGAGAGAGAGAGAGAGAGAATCTTAAGCAGGCTCCACAACCAGTGCAGAGCCAGATGAGGGGCTCACTCTCACAACCCTGAGATCATGACCTGAGCCGAAATCAAGAGTTGATCCTTAACCAACTGAGCCACTCAGGAGCCCCTACCTGTCCTTTCCTAGAAACTGTGACTAGGATCATGGTAAGTTATAAATGGTACCAAACAATAGTCTACATTGAACTTGCCATTTCACATTCACTTTTAACCTAAATGGTAAATGATTAGGCAGTCAATATAATCAAGAAAATATTAAGCAACAAAGTACACATTTCTTAGATGATGAAAAGAAAAAGAGAGACTTAAATTTCAAAGAAGGATAAGTATTAATCAGGGTTAGTGACTTCACTTCTTGGGAACCTTGAAAAGAATAGCAAATTGCTTTTTTGGTATGTGGGGTAGATAGAGGGATTCCCGGTGGCCAGTTGAGAATTACAGGTATCACGGCATAGGCATGATTCACTGTAATCCTAGCTCTGTTCTGTGACCTAAGAAAAGTAACTTTATCACTCCTAGATTCAGTTTCTCCATCTCTGAAGGGAAAAGATCTAATCCTTCCAAGCTTTTACATGCTATGCATCTCTGAATACAGATAATTGGTTGTGTCCAGCCATAAACATTACTTCCTCCCACTATCAACATTTGATTCTACTGGAGCCCATGTTTAATACAGGGGACAAGGGAGTCATTTGCAGGCATCCTTTGCTGGTTGGTAGTTATCAGCTAACAGGCTTCTACATAGTCGTCAATTCGCAAAGCACTTCCCTCTGACTTTCTGTGTGCCTCTTCTTTATGTGTGGTTATTGCCAAGGTGAAGTTTCTTGCTTCTAAGCATCTCCTTGAAAATCAATTCCTTTTAAAGGCTGTAGTTTCAATGCTACTCACATTGTTCTAGGAGGGAGAGGGAAGGCAGGATTTAAAGTACAATTAGCAATTTAAAACGACTGAATACATCCTTGCAGCAAACCACTCCTTCAAAAAGTACACCTTCAAATAAAATAGGTCGAAAAGTAAGATTGTAATCGCTGAAAATGCTAACATTTCCCGACACAGACACGATTGAAAACAATGAATTAATAATGTTTAAATCCCCTGACTTTGCTTTTTGAAGAAAATGGGGTTAGTGTCAAACCAATTTAACAAATGGAATTTCAGCTTCACGGGAAAAGTTAGAGTAACAAACTCAAAAAGATGATGCTTAAATTGCCAATAGTGAGACAGTTACTGGTATGTTTTCAGCTAAAGCAATTGCTACAACATTATCAAGCATTGATTCTCAAATATTATTGGCAAAATGTTGGGAAGTCACGTGTAATTCAAATTATAAATCCGGGTTCAGTTCACTTGTTACTGTTTCATAGATATCACTGGGGGTGGGAGGAGGGCAATCATCTAACTCACCTGCCTTTTCAGGGACAATTGTCCCTAATCACATCATCTTGTGGTTTTCAAGGGATCGAAATGCCTGGATTCAAAAGATTTAAAGATCAATTTTCTTTTTGATAAAAATAAGAGCAAAGTGATTGGAAGGAAGCACCATAAAGAAAATAATAATTTTTAGATCCTTTAGAGATTTCAAGAAACAAGACAAGATGAAAGGAAAGACTATCTGTAGTCCCAAGGTCAGAAATACACTACAACAGTATTTATCACATTTGCTCCCTAAAACCCAAATTAGCATGCATTTCAGTGATTGCATACATGCTTGTCACTAAGGAGGGGGTCAAACACTTAAGGAACCACTTCTCTTTTGGTGAAAAGCATCATAACTTTTCATAAATGCTATGGATTGCTGGAACTCAACTACAGAGATTTTGAGTGTGAGGCAGTGGTGGGAGACAGGAAAGTAAGGAAATGCATAGTGTTTGGAAGAATGGTAGAAGCTGAAGAGCAAGTAAGGCTGGGACCCTCAGGCTGACCATCAGCTCTCTCTGACACCTCTCCTCATCTGTGCCTGGATTTGGTCCCTTCACGTCTATGCTCTTACAGGACCCATGTACACCTCAATTATGCTGTCTTGTTGTTATTTAACTTCTTCTTCCTCTTTGCTCTAGATTAGGAGCTCACTGAAGCAAGAGATATCTTGTACTGCTGTATCCCAATGCCCTGTATAAGTCCTCATACTTAAATACTCAGAATGTCTGTCAGATAAATGAATTGTATCTTCTGGAATGTGGACTCCACGAGAGACTAGATCTTGACTTCTTATTTGATGATGTATTCTTAGCACCTAAAAAACTCCTTGGCACATGGTAGGCCCTCAGTAAATATTTCTTACAGGAATGAGTGATTCGTTCATCAATTATGCAGCACTCTCTTTAGAAAGCAGGCCCATGGCTCAAGCAGCTAAAACAGACTAGTGCCTTTAAGATAAACTATATCCCAATAGTTCTAGTTCAAATATAAATTCAGTTAAGAGGGCCAGTACCAAAGTAAAGGTTGTTTGTTAAGAACACCAAGGTGAAAAACACTGACTAAATGCATTTCTCACTTGGTATTACAGATGCATGACCACAGTCTAATGAAATCTCAGATTCTGTGAGACACCTGGGGCTTCATTTTACAATAAATGACTCATTAAACTCATTTTAACTAAGTTAAAATGTATTTCATTGACAGAAATCACCTCCAGAGGACAATTTAATCCCTGATGCTGACATGGAATTCTCTGCACGTGTTTAGGGGTGAACAGCAAGTCTGTCAGAACGTTTTTAAGAGCATTTATGTTTGCATAGATAGATGAAAAGCATCAAGGACTCCCAAAATTCTCATGATGAAAATAGACTCTATGCCCAACATCATGATGCAAAATATGTAAAATGGTGTGCTCCTTTGGAAAGGAAACAGACTCTCATTCTTGCGATCATATATTGGAAAATTGCCTTTTTTTTTTTTTTAAAGATGGATTTACCATGTGGGAACAAATCCTCCTGGTCTTGATCAATGGGCTGTCCAAAGGGGAAAATTATAATCCCTTTTCTCCTCCCTCATGAATGTTCCAAAACAAAGAGTATATTTTTATGCAACAAACTGGACCAATAAATTGTGCCCTTATAGAAAATGTTTTGTGGTAAAAGGAGAGAGATTTACAATAAGCAGGAGGTACCTTAGAGGACTGGGAAGTTCAGTATTATTGTTCAGATTATTTACCAGCAAAATAGATTCAACCTCCTTCTTATGATGAGAAATACCATGAGGAAAATGTAATAACATACAACCAGACTCTCTGGCTTAATACCCATTTCCCCTTTATTTCTGCTCCAAATCCATCTTCAAAGAAATGGGAGTAGGCTTAAAAGAAACCAGCAATCTCCACTAAAAACAGGAAGATTATGAGGTTACTTGGGGATTTGGCTAAGCATAAATAGACTTTAAATATCAAAAGAAACTGAGTTTTGTTTTTCTGATCAAATCATATCTAGGAAAGCCCACAAAAATTAAGCAGTTTGGTCCTTTCCCAAAGGACTATGTAGACAGGACATCTGTTTCTTCCTTGAAGCTGAGTTCCCCAACTTTGTGTTTTTAAAATTAAGGGAAATACTTCTGAGGTTTAAGTTTGGCATATGTAGTTCTAGGTTTTGCTGTTGTTGCTTGGTTGGTTTTCTGGATCCCCTGAAGCAAAGTTTCAAGACAACAGGAAAATACTACTGATCCAAAAGGCTACCAATTTAAATTTGAAGATATAGCTGGTTATTCATAAATTCTTTTTTAAAAATTGTGTTACTCATTGGCCAACAATCGGCTAGGAGTCAATTTACAATTCAGTTACAGGAGTATCGCTTGGAAAATATGGTAAAAAAAAAAAAATCCCTGAAAGTTAAATTTCAACACCTAACAGAAGAATGTCAGTACTCTGATACTCATCTAAATTATTATAAATAATCAATCAATATGGTATGCTCTAAAACATTTATAAGGTAAAATAGATACATACACCAGCTTACTCTTTCAAGTTCCATTCTGCATGCTTTTGTCCACTGTGAACTTAGTTTCTTAAGATTTATTTATTTGAAAGAGAGAGGCGGAGAGTTTGTGTGCAAGTTGGGGGAGGGGGAGAGGGAGACAAAGAATCCCAAGCAGACACCCCACTGAGTGTGGAGCCCTACGCTGGGCTGGATCTCAAGCCCCAGAGACCATGACCTGAGCTGAAACCAAGAGTGGGACACTTAACTGACTGAGCCACCCAGGAGCCCTGGCAACTGTGAACTTCTGACATAAAGAAATATGCCATGAGAAGTTGAGAATAAACACTTCTACCTCTGATTCATTCAGTTAAAAATATGTACTGAGTTTCTATCATGCACTCAGAATATTTTATAAGGTAGTAATAAAACCTACAGCTGTTGGATTCAAGATATCAATTTGTGAATCTTTGAACAGAATTCAAGTGCTCCTCTAAGTGACACCATTCTACCATCTCTCTTAAACTAGATTACACATGTAATTATAATATTAACATATTGATATAAAATGGGTACAGGTGTATTTTTCTATAAAAACTATTTCAACAACTGGTGATCATCAATGAATAGTAAATAAAAGAGTCATATTTCTGTTGGTAGTCAAATTTTTTAGGAGTTAACAGACTGTCAAACAACAGGAATATTTTTTATTCTGGTGAGATGGTAAAATTTGTACTGTTAAAGCAAAATCGCACTGGACATAATAAAATAGGCCAGGAAAATTTTATTCAAGGGTGTGCAATAGGAAAGAGAAATCAGAACTCAGTCCAACCTCAAGTCCACTGACATAACAGATGGGGACATTTTTAAGGGCTGAATTGGAAGGGGGATGAATGGGAGTTTTTAAGAGCTAGAGTTGGGGGAATCCTAGTCACCTGTGCTTGCTAATTGGCATTACCCCCCCAAAAAAGATAAACTTTCTCTTATAATCATGACCCAAGATAGTATTACAATGTGGAGCAAGGTACCTGTCCATATTAGGCTCCTACCCCACAACAGAGACTGGGAGACAGGGGTCTAAACTCCTTGGTGATTGCATCTGAAAGGGATGCCTGCCAGGTCCTTGAGAAAGCTAGTCCTGGGTTGTAAAACTGGTAAGAGGCTTTCAAAAACTTATAATTCAAAGAATTTACCATTATAATTTTTCTAAAGTAAATGCTGTAAGAAAAGGGAAGTCAGGGACCTCTGGGTTTAAGACTTCTGGATTTTGTAAGGGCCAAGGTGAGAGGGAGGTCAGGGGCCTAGAGGTAAATAAGAAGTCTAACATTTTATCAAGTTGAGGGAAATGTTAAGGCCATCTTGGTCAGTACTCAAAGCTAAAAGAAACATTTAATAGATAAAAATATCAATATCAGGGGGCACCTGGGCGGCTCAGGTGGTTAAGGGTCTGCCTTAGCCTCAGGTCACGATCTCCAGGTCCTGAGATCGATACCTCCCCGCCGCCCCGGTGTCGGACTCCCAGCTCAGCAGGGAGTCTGCTTCTCCCTCTCCCTCTGCCTCTCCCCCTGTTGTGTGCTCTCTCTCAAATGAATAAATAAAAAATAAATAAATGAAAACATCAGTATCAAATCAAATGTATAACCAAAAGTAGATACAGTTGATCCTTGAACAATACAGGGGTTAGTTAGGGTCACTGACCCCTGCACAGTCAAAAATCCACATATAACTTTTGACTCCCCAAAAACTTAACTAGGAGCATACTACTGACTGTGACATACATATTATTTACATAAATAGTCATAAACACATATTTTGTGGGTTATATTATATGTATTCTTAGAATAAGCTAGAGAAGAGAAAGCATTAAGAAAATCATAAGGAAGAGAAAAATACATTTACAGTACTGTAAAAAAATCTGTAATCTGTAAGTAGACCCACAACAGTTCAAACCCTTGGTGTTCAAGGGTCAACTACATAATCTACTGTATTTTGTTATCATCAAAGTGCATTTCTCAATTTATTACCAAAAAAGAAGACATGTTTTCCCTTATGCCTATCTGCCTTGCTTTCACTCTTTAGACTAGCAGTTGGCAATCTAAGGCCACTGCCAAAATCAGCCCATAGTTTTTGTTTTTAAAATAAAGTTTTATCAGTACATGGCCATGCCCACTGTTTACTTAATATTTATGGCTGCTTTTGCACCTGGAGTGCAGAGTGGAGCAGTTGTGACACAGACTATAGGACCCACAAAGCTAAAAATACTTACTATGTGACCCTTCATAATTATGGGCTCACATGCACGTCACTTGATACCAAAGAAGTATCCAAAAATACCTTCTTGTTACTATTTACTTAAGTCAAAGGTAAGAGAAAAATACAAGTGATAAAATGAATAAAGGATGATCTTCCTCTTTTAAACTGTCATAGTTCCCCTTTTTCTATATTAACATGATTATGCTTCTCAGAATATAGGAAACATGGCAAAGAAGTAATGTGACATCAGCTCACAGAGATATTTTGGAATAAATTTAACTTGATCCTTTCTTTTATTGATATTTTTTCCAGAAGCAGGCTTTTCATTGCTGTTGCTTCACTGTTGTCTTTTTTAACATAGTTTATTTTAGACTGTTAATCATAGTTGCATTTTTATTGTGCTCCATTTGGTGTGAGGTATTCTGAATTATAGCCAATGACATGGGACAGAGCAGATGACAGTCACAGGATTCCATTATGGCTGCCCAGTTACAAAATAGGTTGCCTCAAAAGGAGTGTGTTGCTGTATGTGCACAAGTGGAGGGATGATGACCATCAGTAATGGATGCAGCAACAGGGTTTCTGATCTGGAGAGAGGTTCAATTGCATGACCTCTAAGTTCCTTTTCACCTCCATAATCTGTAAGTCTTTATTTTTTAGATTTAGGACATTCTGTTGACTAAAAAAACATACAATTGATAAAAAAAATTTTAAATGTAGTCTTACATAGAATGTTCTAGATTTATGACTGGTGATTAAATGCTAAGAATAGTAAACTTTGAAAAAGAGCATTGATTTTGGTCCAATCCACATCCATCATTCTGATGGTTGAAAATGACTGATTATCTGGGCCAGCTTCTATTTGGTTGACATGAAAATATGATCTGGTCCTTAATATAAAAGTACAGTTTTCTAATATACGTACATAAATAGTTTACATATTATATATGGTATATATCTGAACAAGATGCATTTATATCCTTAGACCAGGTTTCAAAGGTAAACTGTAGGCAAGGAATAACACAATTCTAAACCCTTACCAAAACTCCTCAGTAAAGGTCACTTCCATAGAACCACATTTACTGCAGTACATGTGTTCTCAATAAATCTTGGTTTTGCTGAACTAGTAGCACCGCTATAAATATAGGAAGGAAGAATATGCAGCCTATTGTTTGGGTCAAGACAGTGTCGTGGCTCTGGATTTGTTTCTCTGACACTAACAGACTCTGTAAAGTTGGACGATGCACTTCCATCATCAGGCTTGTTTCCTCAGATACCAAATAAGGCATTGGTTCTCAAACTTCAGAGCTTATAAGAAGCATCCAGAGGGCTTATTAAAACACACATCACTGGGCCCCACTCTGAGAGTTTCTGATTCAGTAGGTTTGGAGTAGGGTGGGGAATTTGCATTTTCCAAGTTCCCAGGTGTTGCAAATGCTGTTTCTCAACGGAGCACTCTCTGAGAACAAAATGAGGTTTGGGAAGAAATGGTTGTAGCAAATTACCAAATCCTTAACACTTTATAGCTGTGAGAGAGAGTGGCCAGCACCAAATGAGCACATTCAAATGTAATTGACTTTGTAATCAAAATTTCATTTGAATTAGAAGAAAGGAGATGAATGCTTTTCTTTTTCTTTAGATTTCAACAGAGATTTTCAAGCACTGTAGGAGTTTTAGAGTACTTACGTCATAGCTTGATAAATGGATTCAATCCCATAACGCATGGCAAATTCATCGACTATTTCTTGGGAAGCATCATCAAAGAAAACCTTCCAGGCTTCCTCCCCTTTGACCTCTGGGATTTTCACTCCACCATTAGACTTCACTTCAGTCAAGTAATGGAAGAGATTCTAAAAGTAAGTGGTTTTCAATTGTTCAGTAATTCCTCAGAATAGGCCAGAAATATGTAACTGTAACTCTCAGTAATTTATATTTGCATTGTGATTGCATCTAATGTTTCATCAGCATATAGAAGCAATAGGAATATATTGGATTTGTATCCTAACTCATCTCATATTTATGCAAATTGGTTTTATTTCTGCCTATGTCTACACAGAATCAAAGATTCAGATGTTTCATACATAAAAATTCATTGTAGAAGGAAGTATAAATTTTTGTATGTTAATATTTCTACATGCTAGAACATATTTTACACTCATGGGCTCTGAATAAACTATAGGGCCCTAGATGAATACTGTGATTTTGGCTATGTTAATACAGAATTCTAGTATATAAAGGGCTTTGACTGTGAAATGGTAGGAGTCAGAAGCTATGAATTGAAGTTAAAATGAATGTTTGAGAATTCTGTAATGAAGTAAAAATCACTATATACAATTTCTTTTTGCTTTTAACATGTTTGGGAACTGCTACATGGATGCAGCCTGGGTCACTAGAGGACCCTTCCTTGAATTTAATTCTTTTTGGTTCTTGGACTAGCAGAAAAGGACTCTGAAAAGCAAAGTATACTGTTGTTCCTCTGATCCCAAATATTCTCTGTCCAAACTATAAGGCCAGAGTTGGCTCTCCATCCTGCCAGTTCAGGGATTTCTATTTATTGATTTGAAAACTGAACCACCTTTCTTAAAGGAGTAATATCACTGGCCAGATTGGAGTCAGGAACTTAAGCTTGGGTCCCATATCTAATTATGTGTAAGGTGTAAATGATTTAAATACTGTTCCCCATTCATTCTTTAGTAAAATGGAAGTGCAAATAATTCCACACATAAATTTTCATAGATACATTTAGGAAAGATTATATGCAAAGAGCAAATATTCTGTTATCTTTTTCTACCTTAGGAAGGTATTATCTTCTCCACCTCTCTGAACATGGGGAAAGGTACCTTCCTCAGCTTCACCTCTTATTTTCTGATACACGGAACAAGAGTCATTTATATCAGAGAAAGGCTCTGGGGACAGCTCTAAGCTCTTAGATGCAAAACATCCAACAGAAACAAAAGACTATGTGTCTGGGGCGCCTGGGTGGTTCAGTCGTTAAGCGTCTGTCTTCGGCTCAGGTCATGATCCCAGGGTCTTGGGATCGAGCCCCGCATCGGGCTCCCTGCTCGGCGGGAAGCCTGCTTCTCCCTCTCCCACTCCCTCTGCTTGTGTTCCCTCTCTTGCTGTGTCTCTCTCTGTCAAATAAATAAAATCTTTTTTTAAAAAAAAAGACTATGTGTCTGTATTCTACACTGAAGTGATTCTGCCCTTTGGATTCAGATTGGGTAGTCTAACCTCTAAGCCCACCAAGCCCTACTTTTGGGGCAGATATATTCTCTACTGTCCCTGGGTGGTAAGGAAATTTTGATCCTTTCCATTCCCAACATGTTTGTGGGATCAGTAATTAAAATGGAGGATAGTTCAATATGTATGAAGCCCTTTGTTATTCTAGAAAAAGAAAAAAAAATCATTGCTTATTACAATGACTACCAAAAACCACTGATGCAATATCAGCATTTTTGTATTTCTAATACTCCCAACTCAATCTTTAATAAAATCTGAACACTAACTCAGAGTTCTCAAAAATAATCATATTTAGATCCTCTCCTGTATTACTAAAGTACTGCAGGTTTAATGCTTCCAAAATATTTGTCATAACCTTTTTTTTAACGAATGCTTTTGATATTTTTCTTCCTCCTTGGTCTACTTATTATCATCTTATTGCCTTGTTTGTTAATACCTGCCTCATGTGTTTGTTCTGACTCTCAGTTGAGGACATCTGCGCACTCTTCAGAGAGCAGGACGTAGGCTGTATGATTCCCTAGCACCTCACATGTAGTACATAGTACAGGGTCAAAACTCCAGGAACAAATTCAATTTGCACAAACCTAATTCAATTATACTTTTAAGCCAAATATCTTGTTATATGATCCACAAAGACCTATTTCTTTTCTAGGTTTTATTATTAATACAATTCAATTCGCTTACCTCATGTAAACATGTATATTGTATATGGTATGGGGCAACCTTCTCCTCTCCTTTTATTTCCACATTGATTTTCAATCGAATGGCCCCAGACACAGCTGACTTATCTGTCCGTTTCTCTGATAAAGTGAAACAGTAATTGGTCATTTTTGAAAATACCATATTGCTCAAAGAAATTCTCAAAAGCTTTAAAAAGGCTTACATGGCTAAAAGCCACTTTTCTAGATCAGGTTTAATTATTAACTAGCCATCATGATTCTGGTAAACATGATTTAAAATAATGTGCCTATCATGTCACTAAGTGTCAAACCACATTACAGATACTTCAAACCAAAAAGCTTAATCAGAAGACTCTGCCATTCTGATACAAACTTCTGTGTACTTGATCAGTTTCTACAATGAAATTCATTGTTTGGGCAATTAAAAGCAAGATAACTTAAAAATACAATTAATCAGAAAACTATTCCATGTAAAAGCTTTCATTTCTCTTTCTATGCTTGAAAGGATGAGTCAAAGCTCTAACAAAAATTTGTTCATAGTTTTATCAGTGATTCCTAAAGACATACAGTCTATGGCCTGTGTTTACTAATGTGTTGGATTAACTGTTTATTGGGACAGAATCAGTGTGTAATCAATTCAGTCAAATAATGTGTATGTGTGTTCAATATGACCTGATCAGTAGCTTTAAGAGAAAAAAAAAAGCATAATCACAAAATTCCTAGGGTTTGAATGTACATAGACCTACATTTGATCTCTACTTCACAGATGAAACAAAAAGAGGCAAGCTGACCCATTTCACAAATAAAACACAAGGAGGTAGAGTGACAGAGAAAGTGGCAAAGACTTACTTTCTTCCTAAGCATGACTGTATTTACAGTCATAAAAGATACATTTAAATCATGAGGTCTGTGGAATGTCTGCTGACTTTTCATTGTTAATATTTGAGTGATTATGTTATGAAGATTCTTCCCCGAGGAGTGCCAGAATCGTGAGAGTTTCTCCTACTGGCTGGAAGATAGTTGATTTTCAACAAATGTTAAAGTTCTCTGCTGGGGCCAAAAGAAATGCAAATTCTGGGATCCTTCTGTCACAGACTTCTGTCCAAAGTCCCAGGGAGCATTACTGGTTCTTTGATTTTAACCATCATCATCCCCAGAGACATATGGGACACAGGCTCTGCTTAGATGCCCAGGGCTTTTGGCCAAGTCCTCCTCTACATGGTGGAATGAATCCTATGTGATGAAGGATGATCACTATCCAGAGAGTACAAATATGGTACTTATGGGGATTGAACCTACTAAGGGATTTTACACAAATCTAAAACCTGTCCTTCACAGCCTCCCTCCTTCTCTCTCCTCTAAAACTCCCAATATCAGTAAATGAGGGCGCAAATATAAAAACTGACGGTGAACAGGCAAAGATTTCCCTGTTCTGTTGCATATTTTCCTCACCATACATGGAAGGACCATTTCAGCATAAGAGCTGAATAGCCGATTTTTACTGATTTTACTAATAGCTCATTCAAGCTCCTTGGCAAACTGAATTTACCCACATCAAAAAACATGTGACAGGAGGCAAAGAACATCAAAAGAATCATTCTTTTCTCAAAAGAACGACTTAAGGAATTTCTGTTTTGGATTCTAACTGCCTCAATTCAAGGACATGCTAACTTACTACAGAAAAAAAGTCTATGTATAAGTAAACCACTTTACAACACAATTTGTGAGTATTGCACAGAGCTAATGGCCTGAAGTTTACTTTTACCTAACATCTCCGTTTTCATATAGAAAATTGTCTTATAGTATAAACAAGACACAGGAGGATTATCACTATAACTGAAAAATTGCATCAATAATGTAAAAGCACCAATTTTCTTTAAGGAAGATTTCTTTCAAATATATTTTGATATTGGGTTCTTAGTCTAGCTTGAATCATTTGTATCCAGATAAGTTATATATGTTTCATTCTTTAAAATTATTGTATTATTTAGAGTTTCATTAATTCTACAACTTTATCCCTTTACTTTGTCAAATATTTCATTATTTGAAGTATGTGGGTTTTTCAAAAAGCCAAAAGCTCTCTTTAATTTACTACAATATATTGATAACCTGAATGGAAACTCTTTGTAATCCTGGGACTGTATAAACACTTCTTTGACTTAACCAGCCCTTAAAATTTTAATTAAAACATTTTAGATGATAGGACTAAAAAATTTTGCATTTGGCAATCATCAGTTTGTTCTCTTTATTGATAGATCTGATTCTGTTTTTTGTTTATTCATTGTTTTGTCTTTTAGATTCCCCATGAGTGAATGGGGGTGGGGGAATGGGCAAAATAGGTAAAGGGGAGTGGGAGAAACAGGCTTCCAGTTATGGAATGAGTAAATCATTGATGGAAATAAAATGTATAGCACAGGGAATATAGTCAATAATATTGTAACAGTGTCGCATGGTGATGGAATGTAGCTACACTTGTATGAGCACAGCATAACATACAAAGTTGAATCACTATGTTGTACACCTTAACCTAATGGAACATTGTGTATCAGCTATAGGCAAACATGTTGTTGTTTTTTTAAGGTATTTTGGATCATGTCCTTAATAGAAACTGAGCCAATCCATATAATTTTTGCTAGTATTAAATCAGCACTGAAGATTCTGGGTTATTATCCAATTAGTGTAAAAGTCAAAATAAAACTTTATTTAATTTTTGGTTCCATAATAAAGTTTCATTTAAAAAGTCATGCCAACTAAACATATTCTCAGTATCTTTATCAGCAGAGTAAACCTAAGTCCACATATGTATGGCTTTGCCAATGAAACCTTACTTTTATATCATCATTCGAAAGATATCCAAAATACACTTTTCCTTTATTGCTAAAATTTCACTAAGGAACCAAAAGGAAGTAAGTCAAACAGCATAAAGTCATAGGTTATTTTTTTTCTATCCATTCAGCAAAGTTTTTGAAGCTATATTTATGAATTAAAAAGCAAGAATGGGATATTTTTCTCCTAAAAGACACCCAGTAGATTTTTTGAAAGACTTTCTCTTTTCATCTCAAATTTACCGACATCTTTCAATAATACTGAATTTGAATAAATGTTTCAGCAGAATGTTGTAGAAACACATTGATTATTTTTAGTTATATGAGAATAATGCAGGCCACAGATATTCTGAAGTTTATTTAACTGTTTTTCAAGTAAATTTAAAAATAGTCACCTAAGTTGTACCAGACATCCATCTCTCCACTCAGGGTCCTCACTTCTACAATTGTCTGTCCCAAAAAATCATCTGACTCCTTTTTGAAATGTTGCTTGACTCTGGATTTAATGTCATCATCTTCATCCCACACTCTGACTTTGATTCGATCTGTGGAGTTATGGCATTCACTGAAAATAAATGTGGATAAGTTAACAACCACTGGTAATGCTCTAAATGGCATTTGATGTTAGCAACTCATTTTAAATCTATCTAATCCAGAAGGGCATAGTATGTTACCTAATAAATGAGATTTCCCACTGACCCATTCCATCTACAGGATGGTACAGGTGTCAGGGATATTGAAAAATGTTGCATTAGTTAAGCAATGTTAATAAGGGGTAATCATATTCCATTCCAACATAATTCCTTTAACTGAACTAAATATAATCAAATACGGGTCAAAAATATTTAGTGTATTTTCTCTTTGATATATTTCCTATTTGCAGTGGTTTTCTAGAAAAACACAGCCATGCTCAGAAAATACTGCACCATCAATATAAAGCTAATTTTACTGCTATGGATGTCACAGAGTATAAATGACAACACAGTTATGTGCCACTACTTAATACTAAAGATCCCACTAAGTATGTAAGATACTGTTAAATCAATTAGAATTAGAGCAAAACGCTCTGTTTTTAGGAATAAACTGCACACTTTAATCCATTTCTCACTTCAAGGTTTCCCCCACTTACTCTTGTTGAAGCCCACGCATACAATGTTAGCATTGCTGACACATATTATGGTGTTTCCTGACCCTGTGGCTTTTGTATACACTCTTCCCTATGCTTCTCTGCCTGCCAACCAATCATCCTTTAAGCATCGGGTCATCACCTGCTCTTTCTAACTTTTTTTGGTATCTATTGAGCCAGTTAGGATGATCAATGATGAGCTCCAGTTTGCTCTACATATGCATTCACTCTAGCATAAGGATCTTCAACATGGGGTCAGTGGATAAATTCTGAACATCAAAAATACATAAAGAACTTATAAAACTCAACACCCCAAAAACAAATAATCCAGTCAAACAATGGGCAGAAGACATGAATAGACATTTTTCCAAAGAAGACATACAGATGGCTAACAGATACATGAAAAGATGTTCGACATCACTCATCATCAAGGAAATACAAATAAAAACTACAATGAGATATCACTTCACACCAGTCAGAATGGCTAAAATTAACAACACAGAAAACAACAGATATTAGCAAGGAAGTGGAGAAAGGGGAACCCTCTACACTGTTGGTGGGAATACAAACTCATGTAGCCACTCTGGAAAACAGTATGGAGGTTCCTCAAAAAGTTAAAAATAGAACTACCCTATGATTCAGCAATTGCACATGCAGAAGAATGAAACTGGATACTTTCTTAAACCATACACAAAAAAATTCAAAATGGATGAAAGACCTAAATGGGAGACAGGAATCCATCAAAACCCTAGAGGAGAACACAGACAGCAACCTCTTTGACCTCAGCCACAGCAACCTCTTGCTAGAAAGGTCTCCAGAGGCAAGGGATACAAAAGCAAAACTGAACTATTGGGACTTCATCAAGCTGAAAAGCTTTTGCACAGCAAAGGAAACAATCCACAAAACTAAAAGGCAACCTACAGAATGGGAGAAGATATTCACAAATGACATTTCAGATAAAGGGCTAGTATCCAAAATCTATAAAGAATTTACCAAACTCACCCCTCCAAAAAAAATCCAGTTAAGAAATGGGCAGAAGACATCAAAAGGAATGAGATCTTGCCATTTGCAACGACGTGGATGGAACTGGAGGGAGTTATGCTGAGTGAAATAAGTCAATCAGAGAAAGACATGTATCATATGACCTCACTGATGTGAGGAATTCTTAATCTCAGGAAACAAACTGAGTGTTGCTGAGTGGTGGGGGGTGGGAGGGATGGGGTGGCTGGGTGATAGACATTGGGTAGGGTATGTGCTATGGTGAGTGCTGTGAATTGTGCAAGACTGTTGAATCACAGTTCTGTACTTCTGAAACAAATAATGCAACATATGTTAAGAAAAAAGGAAAAGAAGAAGATAGCAGGAGGGGAAGAATGAAGGGGAGTAAGTCGGACGGGGAGACGAACCATGAGAGACGATGGACTCTGAAAAACAAACTGAAGGTTCTAAAGGGGAGGAGGGTGGGGGGATGGGTTAGCCTGGTGATGGGTATTAAAGAGGACACGTTCTGCGTGGAGCACTGGGTGTTATGCACAAACAATGAATCATGGAACACTACATCAAAAACTAATGATGTAATATATGGTGATTAACATAACAATAAAAAAATTTTAAAAAAACTTCCTGAAGCCTAAAAAAAAAAGAAATGGGCAGAAGACATAGACAGACATTTCTCTAAAGAAGACATCCAAATGGGCAACAGACACATGAAAAAATGCTCAACATCATCTGACATCAGGGAAATACAAATCAAAACCACAATGAGATACCACCTCACACCAGTCAGAATGGCTAAAATTAATAACTCAGGAAACAACAGATGTTAGCGAGGATGCAGAGATAAGGGAACCTTCTTACACTGTTGGAGGGAATGCAAACTGGTGCAGCCACTCTGGAAAACATATGGAGGTTCCTCAAAAAGTTAAAAATAGAACTATCTTATGACCTAGCAATTGCACTACTAGGTATTTATCCAAAGAATACAAACAAAGTGATTTGAAGGGGCACATGCACCCCAATGTTTATAGCAGCAATGTCCACAATAGCCAAAATATGGAAAAGCCCAGATGTCCATCATCAGATGAATGGATAAAGATGTGGTGTGTGTATATATATCTAATACACACACACACACACACACACACACACACACACACACACTGGAGTATTACTTAGCTATCAATAAGAATGAAATCTTGCCATTTGCAATGATATGGCTGGAACTAAAGGGTATTATGCTAAGCAAAATAAGTCAGTCAGAAAAAGACAAATACCATGTAATTTCACTCAAATGTGGAATTTAAGAAACAAAACACATGAACATAGGGGAAGAGAATGAAAAATAAGATAAAAAATAGTGAGGGAGGCAAACCATAAGACACTCTTAACTACAGAGAACAAAGTGAGGGTTGCTGGAGGGGAGGTGGGTGGGGGGATGGGGTAATTGGGTGATGGGCATTAAGGAGGACACTTGAAGTAATGAGCACTAGGTGGTATATGCAACTGATGAATCACTAAATTCTACCCCTGAAGCTAATAATACACTATATGTTAATTAAATTGAATTTAAATTAAAAAATGAAAAAAACAAAAAACAAAAAAGATAGAACTACCCTATGATCCAGCAATTGCACTACTAAGTATTTACCCAAAGGATAAAAAAAATGCTGATTCAAAGGGGCACAGCACCCCAATGCTTATAGCAGCATTAGCAACAATAGCCAAATTATGAAAAGAGCCCACATGTCCATTGGCTGATGAATGGATAAAGGAGATGTGGCACATATACAATGGAATATTACTCAGTCATAAAAAAGAATGAAGTTTTTCCATCTGCAACAACGGGGATTGAGCTAGAGTGTATTATGCCAAGCAAAATAAGTCAGAGAAAGACAATATATGATTTCATTCATATGTGGAATTTAAGGAAAAAAACAGATGCATATGGGGGGAAAAGAGAGGCAAATCAGAAAATGGACTCAACTATAGAGAACAAACTAAGGTTTGCTGGAGGGGAGGTAGGTGGGGGAACGGGGTAACTGGGTGATAGGCATTAAGGAGGGCTCGTGATGCAATGAGCACTGGATGTTATATGCAACTGATGAATCACTAACTTCTACACCTGAAACTAAAATTACATTGTATGTTAACTAGAATTTAAACAACTTGAAAAAATAAATAATAAAATACTTTCACCTTTATTTTCCTTCAATTATGAACATAAACAACAAACCACAGCTGTATTATGAGTACCTGGAAGATTTTGTCACCAATAAAACCAAGATATTTATATGTAACATTACTATTGTTATGAAACTTGTAATGTTATCTGTAACTATCATTTACTGTACTAAAAGTATTCTTCAAAATAATTGATTCTTTCAATTCTATATATTTTATCTTAGGAATTTACAAATAAATGATTTTGAAAAGCGTCCATGGTTTTCACCAGATTGCCAAATGGACTCACGGCATAAAAAATACTTAAGGACATGGGCGCCTGGGTGGCTCAGTCGTTGGGCATCTGCCTTGGGCTCAGGTTATGATCCCAGGGTCCTGGGATGGAGCAGCGCATCTGGCTCTCTGCTCCGCGGGAGGACTTCTCCCTCTCCCACGCCCCCTGCTTGTGTTCCCTCTCTCACTCTCTCTCTGTCAAATAAATAAAATCTTTTTTATAAAAAATACTTAAGGACAATTGACAGAGTTCTCTCTCTCCCATTAACCTATGAGGCAAGATAATACAGTGCATTTAATAATAAAACTTGCAGTATAACATGGCAATGTGAAAAATAAGCCCCACTATTTTTATGTAATGCTAGAGCTTTCTACATAGAGCACTTTGGCAATTTCTGGGACTTTTTTTTTTTTTCTGGTTGCTATAAACATTTAGGGGCACTAGTGGCATTAGGTGGGGTAGGCCTGGGATTTGGACACCTTACCATCTACTGGACAGCCTGTATGATTTGAAATGATGCAAAGGCATTAATAAAGATGCCAAACGCATTGAAAATCACCTCAGTTTGAGACTTATTTTTTTTTTACATATAAACACCAACTCTTTTGTGTATTTTAAGACATAGAAATTTTTTAGAAAACAGCTAGTGTCTAAATCACTAACCAAAGGAAAATTGTTGTTGTTGCTGTTCAGAACTTTACCAAGAGCTGTTTTTCACTTTGAGAAATTATACTACCAATGTCAAAATCGCTCAGAGTATCTGAATCAAAGTATTTGTATCAGTCTGTAGTGGAGATGGTCACATATATGCTAATTCTACCAACATGTAAGCATGTAACTACTTACTTACGTATTCGAGGACAGCTGTATTTTACTCTTATATGTTAAAATAGTATTAGAACACATTACATTAGACATTTATTTTTCTTTTGGAACATGAGGCTCATTTTTTTAAATTATATTGATACATTAAATTACATATTATTTTGTTTCAGCATAAAAAAGTCATTGTAAATTACTTTATACAAAGGGGGTCATTAGGTCTAATAGGGTTTAAGAACCACTACTTCTACCTGACTTAGCCTCTATGAATCTGTTTATCTATAAAATGGGGTTAATGATACCTATCTTAGAAGATATTTATAGAAATTAAGTGAAATATCTTACAGCAGTTAGTACAGTGACAGACATTTGTTTGATCTATAGTAGTCATTAATATAATGTCATTTCATAAGTTATTTTTGAAGGTAAGATAGGTTTATTAATATTTCTATTCTTACAATTTCTGGCATGCATCTAGCATTCACAAAATGTTCATTAAAAAATCTACAAAGTTGGGGCACCTGGGTGGCTCAGTCATTAAGCGTCTGCCTTCGGCTCAGGTCATGATCCCAGGGTCCTGGGATCGAGCCTCGCATCGGGCTCCCTGCTCAGCGGGAAGCCTGCTTCTCCCTCTCCCACTCCCCCTGCTTGTGTTCCCTCTCTCACTGTCTCTCTCTCTCTGTCAAATAAATAAATAAAATCTTTAAAAAAAAATCCACAAAGTTTTGCCAAAAAAATTCCCTTTATTATATTTGAAGGAAAAATAATGTCATTCTTAGAAATATCATGTATATCAAAGAAATTCTCCAATTTTGATAGCTATTTCCGATGGTGGAAATAGTGGGGAAGGAAAAATAACTAATCAATTATGCTGTATCCATTGCAGCAAACAAAACCACTTTCAAACCAAGGAGAGCGGTTGGGATAGATGACAGGACAGCTGTCTCCTATCTAATTCAGAATTCCAAAGATAACACACCTGAAAGTATAGTAGTGAGGATACTGAGAGAAATTTTTAGCATTTAACCCAAAATTTATATTAAAAATAGCTCAGATTTTAATTTCTTTGCTATTAAAAATAAAAAAATCAATGTAGAAACAAAAAACCCAGTTCTCAGCTCATTTGTGTCATTCTTAGAAAAATGAAAGAAAACTTAGAATATCAATCAAAATTATCATTGCCATAAACTTAAAATGCAAAATATTACAAAAACAGAAATAAATCCTTTTTTGTCACCTTTTGATAAAATAAACCACCAGAGTTCATGTAGGTCCTAGAAGACAGACACGTAAAAATTTTTTACCTGCAAATAACAAGTGCAATAAACAGCAAACTCTGGATCATAAAGATTGGTAAATATTTCTAGAATCCATTATTTAACAAAATCAAAATATACTGTCTCATTTGTAAGAATAAGTATTTGAGGCTCTAGTTTTTGTTATAAATTTAAAGATTTTTAGCTTGATACACAGACACACACACACGCATATACACACACAAATAGTAATCCATATAAAACAGTATAACGATATATGTATACATGTATTATAACTTTTCCTTGTACATAATTCATAACTGTATATGCACACATACACATTGTGTGTTTCTGTATGTGTATTTATCAAATGGAGAGAGAGACAATACTGTAATATCTCTTTTCAAATTCCTGTTAGAAATAACTTCTCTGTACCAGATGGAAGTACACCTTCCAAATGACTGCTCACATTTCCATTATTTTCTTCATTAATTTGGTTTGTATTTTTTGTTATTGTACCATCAAGAGTTTACCATTCCCTCACCCATACACCCAGCTACTCATTCACCCACATAGCAGTAATTTTCAGAGCCCTTATTAATGTACAGACATGAACGAGACTTAGTGAGGTTAGATAATTCAACCAACCATACTCTTCCTTCTTTAATGTCAAAATAAAGTGCATGTGATAGTAATGGATTCAGAACAAACATAATCAACAGTGTGCCCTGATTCTTATGATTTTGGGTAAGGGAATTTGAATATCTCTGTATTTCTCACTGATTCTATTTTTTTTCATTTCTTAATTAAGTAAATCTTTAAATTTAGATTATAGATTTAGAGAAAAGTGTAAAGAGAATACAGAGAGTCCCTGCATGTCCCCCAGCCAGATTCCTCTATTATTAACATCTTCTATTACTAACATTTGTTCTGTTTTTTTTCTCATAAAGAGATGCCAGTTCCTACTTTCTCTCTCCCAAAGAGCTTTTTGTAAATAATACTTAAACAATGTTTGCTATTATGTTTCAAGTTTAAGCTGTCAGAAACTTTTATTTTTTATCTCCACAGAGTAAAGACAATTGTGGGACTGCTATTGCAAATACTGGAAATTCCACGTGGATTTTACAATGCATATTTAGTTCAGGATAGTGTGGTGAAGAATCATCACATGTGGGTGTTCAGACTCTCTGAACATTCTCCTTCCATTTTGGCTACATTCCTCTTTATGTTCCTCTTCTTCCCAAGACTGAAGGTAGATAACTCACATTCCTAGCTTCCTTTGTAGTAATGGCCCAGATATTTGACCTCCATTCAAGTAAGATCTGAACTCAAAATTAAAGTGAAGCAGTGGTTCTATTCTGAGAATTTGCTCATTTGGCAACAGTCGTGGCAGAGCCTTTAGTATTTTGATGTAAAGTTTCTGGTAGTTAGTCTTGCAGAGCAAAAATATTGGTTAATGATGGCAATGTTGTTTTCTCCAGGGAAACCTTGTGATGGAATTGGACAGTTTCTCTACAGGGTCTTCAAAGGCAGGTCCTCTGCCTTTCACAGTCTTGAGCAACCTAACAGCGTAGGAAATAATCTGTTTCCGCCTAAAACTAATTAGAGCAAACTCTAGTTCGTCTGCAACTAAGAATATTGACGAATGCAGTAACTTTGAAAAAATGGAGGGGACTTCAATACCAGGACTTGTGTGGAACTGACTGTGGAGGACATGATGGGGGCAGCCAGCGAAGATTTCATGACCTCAGCCTGGAAAGCCAAGTCATTGCCAAGTGCAATAGCAGAACAGCAGGTCAAACTGTTGCTTGCTATACCTTGCGACTCTGAGCACATGCCAAGCAAAGCTTTTCTATGATGTGAATGGTTGGGATAACATTTAGAATGTTGCCACGTGTTTATTAAGTCCAGCTGCTATCAAAAATGCACTACAGCGGAGATGCACTCAAACTAAATCCAGACAGTTTGAAAGCAGAGATGCAAGGGGGCCCAGCTATGCCCAAAGAGGCTCACTCTGCTTGTGTCCCGCAATATAAATTGACTGAGGATATCATAAATTTGGAACCCTACAAGGTTGAGAAAAGCCAGCTGCTTCTGTATATAAAAAATGTAATGTACAGGTAACAAGCAAGGGTTTCTAAGTGCAACTTCAAAAAGAGATAAAATTGTTGCCCCTGGGCTTTTCAAACACTTTCCTTCAGGAAGTCTCTGAGTGACAATGAAGGGAATTTAGTGGCAAAGATGAAATCAGCAGTGTTGCATTCATTCTCGCCTTGGCATGCTTACTATTTTGCAGAGGTTGAGGCAGCAACCATTAGGTCAAGAGAAAGAAATTAGAGCAGAGGAGCCGGCAGTGAAGAGTTGAAGTTTGCAGGTTCATGTGGTTACTCATAAAATTGTCTTGAAGCCCATCTCCTGGAATCTTGGTAAATTTTCCAGGGAAGAGTATTATCAAATGTGCCTCAGGCGGGCTACAGCTATACTTAAAGTAAATGCTTCTTCTTCTTCTTTTTTTTTTTTTAATGAGAGAGAGAGGGAGAGAATCCCAAGCAGGTTTCAGGCCCAGTGTGTGAGCCCAGTGTGGGCCTCGATCTCACAACCCTGAGATCATGACCTGAGCCAAAATCAAGAGTCGGACGCTTAACCAACTGAACCACCCAGGCGCCCTGTAAATGCCTTAGTCCTATGCTGCTTCTTATCCTCATCATCATCAAATAAGGAATGCTTCGCTAATTTGTATGTCATCCTCGTGCAGGGGCCATGCTAATCTCCTCTGTATTTTTCTGATTTTAGTATAGGTCCTGCGAAGTGAGTACCTTTTAATTATTTTTAGAGCCCTCTTTCATTTGCTTGCACTTTCCAGAGTACCTGCTTAGAGTGTGGACATGGACATATTGAGTGAGGAAGGTCTCCCCAGATGTAGAACCAATAACTTGGAGGAGAATGGATAAAAGAAATTCATCTGGAAAGCACAAGGGCCTGCCAGATTGGTTAGCCAAGTAACTACTCCTGCTGCTAGGATCAGAAAGCCCAGAGTGTCTAGTAGGTGTCTACAGGTGTCCAGTAGGATTCTATATTTGCTAAGGTACCAACAATGGTCATGTCTTTCCCACTTCCCTGTTACTGAATGAGACTTTTAAATTGTTGTTACCCCATCTTCTTCTCTCATCACAATACTACATTGGGAATTTTGGAGGAAGATGACATGCCTTTAATTAATAAGTCCCAGGATCACAAGGAACCAAACCTGGAGCAGATGCAGAGACTACCCAAAGATCACAGACTTCAAGCTAAATGCACTAACTGTATAAAATTTTGGTATTACCTACCTCAGAAGGGATAGGATGAATTCATTTTATTTAAATTAAATATAGAGATAGAAAGGTTGTATATAAACGTTGAATAGTCAACGAGGTGGAAGGTAGCCGACACTATAAATGCATTTACTCAACAACCTTTCAACCCCTCCTTTTCCTTTTCTACTTTCATGCAGTATCTCAGCCTTCCTTGTAATTGGAGAGGACCACTTAACATAGTTCTGCCAATTAGATATAAGCCAAAGTCTTCTGGTCTTCTCTGTTACGTTTTCCTCTTTTATTATTCTGGAATATGGATACAGAACAGCTTTCACTAAAGATGTTAGAACAGGTAAGTGGAATAAGCTTTGTTCTTTGATGGAATAATTTAGTTACTTTACTGGCCCTCAAATGCCTATACCTGGAATTCTTGTTGAATGAAATCAACTGCTTTTTATTAATCTAGATCTGTGGCTTAATGTGAAAGTGAATGAAATTCTAATAAAATCAAATAGGTAAATAAACTACAAAGTTCATTTTGCTTGATTATATACAAAATAATTTAAAACATTTAATTTATGAGCTGTTACTATTTTTTACACCCAATGTGTTTTAGGTCTCTTCTTAACTATTTAACATGTGTTTCATAAACTCTGACTTTTATGAAAACACAAAGTTTTGCATTTCAGGTGGGAAATGATAGGCTCACATAGGAAACAAAACTTGACAGCAAGAGAAATATCCTTACATATAAAAAAAAATTCCGTCACATATAATAGAAAAAAAAATGTAGCCCCATTAAATCTTCCTCTACTAGACCATATCCAACCTGGTTAATTAGCTAACCAAGACTTCTGGTTTAGTTTACCAGTTTGTGAATTTGGCTTTTTTTTTTTTTTTTAATCACTAGAGAAAAAATATTTTACTACACAAACTCTTGATAAATAAAATAAATATTGTTAGAGCCATTGCTTTGTAGTTTTCCTTTTAAAAAAATTCCCTTCTTAAAGGATGGTTCATATGTCTAATTTTATGTTTTTTTAATTGTTAAAGACTGGTTTTGTTTCCATAAGAATATATTTTATTTCTTCCTAAATTGAAGGAAAACATTTCCCCCTCTGACTCAGGAATTTTGTGTGTGTCTATGTTTTGTTTTTAAATCACAGGCACCGTATCTCTACAGAGCCAATCGCTACTGGGCCAATTTTTTTTTTTTTTGGAAGCCATTCAAACGACTAATTTCTTTGTAATTATTTATTCCAACTTTGCAAATGGTCTCAATGCAAATATTTTTAGATTTAGAGTTTCCTGGGGAAAGTCCAATATATCTCCAATGATTAAAGCAAAAAACAAAACAAAAAAACAAAGTAACAAAACAAAAATAAAACCCAGGCCTTAGCCAAGTTATCAGAGTTTAACACATTCTGAGAAAAGTTGCTTTACATTGAGAGATGTCCATGAATTTCATAAAGTCCATAAAGTCTGAATTCGATGGGAAGAAAGAAGCCCTTGCCCAAGTAATTGTACTGTACTGGGAAGTCATTACTAATGTAGTATATTAACAAACAGTTGTCTGAAGAATGAAAACTGCACCTAGAGTGGCACTAGATCTAATGAAGCAAGTAAAATAGATCTCACGTGGCAACTTTGTCAGGAAAAAAGCCAATAGGAAGTGATGTTACATTAAAAATCGTGTCTATTAAAATTATGTAAAATTATAGCCACACATTTTTAAGTGTAGCAAATGAGAATTCTATATTTTAAATGGTATTATACCGGGTTTGGTTAACAGAAATATTAATAAGAGATATTAAATACATATGAATAAATGTGTGTGTGTGTGTTTGCACTGAAAGAAGCTGTAAGGGTATGTATCGAAATATAGGTGGCAGAATTAGTAAACATTTTTATTTTATTCTTCATATTTATCTGATGCAATCAACAAAAGTATATTTTAAAATATCTAGTAATTGTAAATAATCCCATTTTAACTAAGGCTTCCAGGCAGAACATTGAGAAAATCAGCAGCCAGAAACCGGCAAGAGCCATCCTGAGGCAAAGCAGCAGCCTTTTGAACAGTAATTAAATTCTCTAGTTATAGCTTAATTCTTTAAACTCTGACCCACCAAATGGAAATACTGTGAGACGGTGTTCACATTTCCTTTTAGTGATTTATTATGAATTATGTAATCCACTTCCATTGCCATATTGATGTCTCATTTGTGCCTGAATTAAGATCCCAACCCTATTACCTCTGAATTCTATTACAGTAGATGAACAGACTCTACGTTCAAAACCCAGGGACAGTGCACACCAGCTATTCCCACCTGCATTTTTAAGGACAACTGAGTTATGGGTATCAGGATCAAAAAACAGTCCCCAACATTTCATTTTTAAGTTTTCCTGAGGTTTTTCTTTATAGTAATTGGGCATTGTAGATCCATTCTATAAATTAATGACCAAGATGATAAAAATAAGAACAAGAAATTATATTATTATTTTGAAAAAGGACAGGAGGTGAAGAGGAATTCATTCACTAGCATTTAAGGGTTGGCTGAAAGAAGCCCTTATACCGTTAACAGATCCGAGAACAAAAGGGCAAAGTAACACCTTTATAAGATAGACCCATCTGTCTGCCCCACCTTCAAGCCCCACAAAGAGATCATGAATATCTCAAAGTCTTATATTCTCTTTATATCCAGTATTTTCTTCACAGATACTACTGTTGCAGAATAAAATTTTAATAGCTGTCTTAAGAATTATTAAATGCTATTAAAATATTACTATTAATAAAAATTAATAATGTTAAAATAATAAAGGTAAAAAACCTTTAGACAAATACTTCAGTGTCCATTTTGCTGTGAAGAGAGAGACCACTTACAAAGACAGAGATTAGAAGATCTATATGGTATCATTTATATATGGAGTCTAAAAAAACAAACTAGTAAAAAGAGTAAAATGGTGACTATCAGAGGCTGGGGTTGGTACAATAGGAGACGTTTTATTTAAGGGTACAAACTTGCAATTAGTAGACATGTAAGTCCTGGAGAGCTAATGCATAGCACAGTGAATCAGATAACATTATAATAATCATCTAATATGCTGAGAGACTAAAATCTTTATTCCCACCACAAAAAAATAATTATGTGACATGAGAGAGGCACTATTGCTACAACAGTAATATAAAAATACATAAATGTGTCAAATTAAGGTTTTGTACACCTTAAATTCATATAATACTATATCTCAAATAGATTTCAAGTAAAAATAGCAGGTAGAAAACTGGAGGACCAAATAGCTTTCTCAACAACAGGAGAAATGAATAGCTCTGTAAGAGTATGCATTATGCAAGATGGGTGTGGTTTCTAATCACCATTTCGTTGATTCACCATGTATTTTTCCACTGCAGACACATTGTTCATTGTGTTTCTTAGGACAAGGATTTCTTTTCCCTATCCCTCTACCTGATGAACATTTACCTGTCTTTCAAGACCCAGAGAAAATATCACCTCTGAGTGAAACTTCCCTGGCAGTTTTCTGTTTTTATTCTTTTTTATGTTTCAATCCCTAGTAACTGTAGCAAGTGGATATTCAAAATTGCTTACTAAAAAAATATCACAGGGTTCCTTTTTCTCCACATTCTCACCACCACTTGTTATTTCCTATCTTTTTGATTTGCCATTCTGACAGGTACAAGGTATATCTCGTGTTTTTTTTTCCTTTTGAAGGCATATATATTTTATTATTTTATTTTTTTGCTTTTTAAATCTTATTTTATTATGTTATGTTAATCACCATACATTATATCATTAGTTTTTGATGTAGTGTTCCATGATTCACTGTTTGCGTATAACACCCAGTGCTCCATGCAACATGTGCCCTCTTTAATACCCATCACCAGGCTAACCTATCCACCCACCTCCTCCCCTCTAGAACCCTCAGTTTGTTTCTCAGAGTCCATAGTCTCTCATGGTTCACCTCCCCCTCTGATTTCCCCCTGTTCATTTTTCCCTTCCTACTTTTTTTTTAATAACATATAATGTATTATTTGTTTCAGAGGTACAGCTCTGTGATTCATCAGTCTTACACAATTCACAGCGCTCACCATGGCACACACCTTCCCCAATGTCCGTCACCCAGCCACCCCATCCCTCCCACCCCCCTACCCTCCAGTAACCCTCAGTTTGTTTCCTGAGATTAAGAATTCCTCATATCAGTGAGATAATATGATACTTGTCTTTCTCTGATTGACTTATTTTGTTTAGCATAATACCCTCTAGTTCCATCCACGTCGTTGCAAATGGCAAGATTTCGGGGTTTTTTGATGGCTGCATAATATTCCATTGCATATATATATATATATACCACATCTTCTTTATCCATTCATCTGTTGATGGACATCTGGGCTCTTTCCACAGTTTGGCTATTGTGGACATTGCTGCTATAAACACTGGGGTGCACGTACCCCTTCGGGTGACTACATTTGTATCTTTGGGGTAAATATCCAGTAGTACAATTGCTGGGTTGTACAGTAGCTCTATTTTCAACTTTTTGAGGAACCTCCGTACTATTTTCCAGGGTGGCTGCCCCATTTTGCATTCCCACCAACAGTGTATGAGGGTTCCCCATTCTCTGCATCCCCGCCAACATCTGTCGTTTCCTGACTTGTTAATTTTAGCCATTCTGACTGGTGTGAGGAGGTATCTCATTGAGGTTTTGATTTGGATTTCCCTGATGCCGAGCGATGTTGAGCACTTTTCCATGTGTCTGTTGGCCATTTGGATGTCTTCTTTGCAGAAATGTCTGTTCATGGGTGCCTGGGTGGCTCAGTTGGTTAAGCGACTGCCTTCGGCTCAGGTCATGATCCCAGAGTCCCGAGATCGAGTCCCGCATCGGGCTCCCTGCTCGGCGGGGATCCTGCTTCTCCCTCTGACCCTCGCCCCCTCTCATGTGCTCTCTCTCTCTCATTCTCACTCTCTCAAATAAATAAATCTTTAAAAAAAAAAAGAAATGTCTGTTCATGTCTTCTGCCCATTTCTTGATTGGACTATTTGTTCTTTGGGTGTTGAGTTTGTTTAAGTTCTTTATAGATTTCGGATACTAGCCCTTTATCTGACACGTCATTTGCAAATATCTTCTCCCATTTTGACGGTGGTCTTTTGGTTTTGTTGACTGTTTCCTTTGCTGTGCAAAAGCTTTTTATCTTTTTTTTTATTTTTTATTGTTATGTTAATCACCATAAAAGCTTTTTATCTTGATGAAGTCCCAATAGTTCATTTTTGCCCTTGCTTCCCTTGCCTTTGGCCATCTTTCTAGGAAGAAGTTGCTGTGGCTGAGGTTGAAGAGGTTGCTGCCTGTGTTCTCTAGGATTTTGATGGACTCCTGTCTCACATTTAGGTCTTTCAACCATTTGGAGTCTATTTTGGAAATGGTCCAGTTTCATTCTTGGCATGTGGCTGTCCAATTTTCCCAACACCATTTGTTGAAGACACTGTTTTTTCCATTGGACATTCTTTCCTGCTTTGTCGAAGATGAGTTGACCATAGAGTTGAGGGTCCATTTCTGGGCTCTCTATTCTGTTCCATTGATCTATGTGTCTGTTTTTGTGCCAGTACCATACTGTCTTGCTGATTATAGCTTTGTAATAGAGCTGGAAGTCCAGAATTGTGATGCTACCAGCTTTGCTTTTCTTTTTCAACATTCCTCTGGCTATTCAGGGTCTTTTCTGGTTCCATACAAATTTCAGGGTTACTTGCCCCATTTTTTAAGTTCAATTAGCCAACATATGGTACATCATTAGTTTCAGATGTAGTGTTCAATAATTTATCAGTTGCATATTGTGGTTTTGATTTACATCTCCCTGGTGATTAGTGATGTTGAGCACCTTTTTTGTGTGTCTGTTGGCTATTTGCATATCTTCTTTGGAAAAATGTCCATTCAAGTACTCTGCCCATTTTTTTTTAACATAATTGTTTGTGGGGGTTTTTTGGTGTTGAGTTTTATAAATTCTTTACATATTTTGGATCAACCCCTTATCAGATATATCATTTGCAAGTATCTTCTCTCATTCAGTAGGTTGCTTTTGTTGATAGTTCCCTTTGCTATGCAAAAGCTTTCTATTTTGTGTTGGCAAGGATGTGGAGGAAAAAGGAACCCTTGTGTACTGTTGGTGGGAATGTTGGTACAGCCACTTTGGAAAACAGTATGGAGGTTCCTCAAAAAATCAAAAATAGAAATACCATATGATCCACTAGTTCTACTACTGAGTAGTATTCAAAAAGATATGTGCACCCCTGTGTTCACTGAAGGATTATTTATTATAGCCAAGATATGGAAGCAACCTAAGTGTCCACTGCTGGATGAATGGATAAAGAAGATACACATGTGTACACACAAACAGGAAATTTACTTAGTCATTAAAAAGGATGAGATTATGCCATTTGAGACAACACAGATGAATGTAGAGGGTATTATGCTAAGTGAAATAAATAAGACTGAGAAAGACAAATACCATATGGATTTACTCATATGTGGATTCTAAAAAACAAATGAATAAACAACAAGAATCAGATATATAAATACAGAGAACTGATGGCTGCTAGAGGAAAGGAGTGTAGGAAGATGGGCAAATGATGAGGAGGCATGGAAGTTAAAGGCTTCCAGTTATGGAATGAATAAGCCATAGGAATAAAATGTACAGGACAGGAAATAGAGTCAATATTATTGTAATAGCACTGTATGGTGAAAGATAGTGGCCACACATCTGGTGAGCAAGCATGACATATAGAGTTGTTGAATCACAATGATGTATACCAGAAATTAATGTAACATTGTGTGTCAACTATACTTAAATAAAAAAATAAGTATTATAGTAAGAGTAATCACACTCTTTTTTGTTACTCATTAAATATTACAAATATGCATATTCCAATTAGTGGCATAATTAGGTAGCTGAAATTAAACCATTGGTTTGAAGTCAGAAATAAAGTCTACTTTGGATATGTATTTGACATTTATTTGACATTTGAATAAAGACATTATCTTCCCAAGTCTGACTTTCAGTGGCAACATGCATTTTTTTTCTTAAACTTACTTGTCAATGAAATAAAGATGTATGCCAATGACCTCTAAATTTAACTGTAAAGAGCCAGGAGCGGTGCATGTTGCCATGTTTCATGGTTGTCCTATTGTAGCTCAAATATTCCAAGATCTGTGATTTATAGAAGTTATACCATTTTCTTTTCTTTTTAAAAATATTTTATTTATTTGAGAGTAGGAGAGTACAAATGGGGTGGGGGGCACAGGAAGAGGGAGAAGATGACTCTCTGCTGAGCAGGGAGCCAGATGCAGGGCTCAATCCCAGGACCCTGAGATCATGACCTGAGCTGAAGGCAGATGCTTAACCCACTGAGCCACCCAGGCACCCCTAAGTTACACCATTTTCATTTTACTTACAAAAGCAAGGTGTATTAGGTATGATGGAATAATAGAGCAGGCTTGGAAAAATATCTGCCTGATTCAAATTTCATTTGAGCCCCTTACTAGCAGTATGACTTTGGGCAAGTAATGCAGTTACATTGAGTCTCCATGTCTAATCTATAAAATTAGAATATCAATAATTATCATTTAAAGATGATTATATACGTAACACTTAGAAGGGACTGGGTACTTAGTAGGTTTTTAATTATATCTAACTAATGCAGCTAATTCTATCACTCAAACATATAAATATCATTTGCCTTTAATAGCGAAGAACAAGTTACTGCAGATATAGGAAACAGGAGAACTTTTAATTAGTCTAGTTATCAAAACAGGAAATTGATTAAATAATTGATGAATACCCATGCAATAAAATCTCACTCAGATATTAAAAATACTATTTTAGGTGAGGGTTTATTTGGGGGCTCTCTATTCTCTTCCATTAATCTATATGTCTGCCTTTATGACAATGCCATACTCTTCATTTCTGTAGCTTTGTATTTTTTTTTTTTACGCCCTTAACAAATGTTTTAGCATATGGTATAGTATTGTTGACTGCAGATGTAATGTTGTGGAGCAGATGTATAGAATTTATTTCTCTTGCTTAATTGAAACTTTGTGCCTGTTGATTAGTAACTTGCCAATTCCCCCTCTCCCCAGCTCCTGGAAATTACCATTCTAGGGTGTGATTCTACGAATATATTCTTTTTGTTACCTCATTTAAGTGGAATCATGCAATGTTTGTCTTCTGTGACTGACTTATTTCACTTTGCATAAAGTCTCCAAAGTTCATCCCTGTTGGTGCATATCGCAGAATGCAGCAATTGCTAAATGATATTGAATCGTATGTACATATCACATCTTCTTTATTCATTCACCTATTGATGACATTTAGGTAGTTTCCACATCTTGGCTACTACCAATAATGCTGCAGTGAACATGGGAGTACTATTATGTCTTTGAGATTCTGATTTCATTTTTTTCTTTTTAGGTAAATACCCAGAAATGGATTGTTTGATCCTATGGTAGTTTTATTCTCAATTTGTTAAGAAAAATCCATACTGTTTTCCATAATAGCTATACTATTTTGCATTGCCACCAGTTGCGTACAAAGGTTCACTGACAAGGGTGCCAAGACTACACAATGGGAAATGGTAGATAGGAACTTGGACCACAGAGAGGGGGTCCCATCCAACAGGAGCTTGAATCATGGAGGAGACTCAGATAATGGTGGTGCTGTCCAAGGCAGAGAGAGAAGTAAAGAAACACTATGGCTTCCCCTGTCCTCCCACCTCTGATCTTATCCAAGGGCCTCCTCACACCTAAACCTACTGAGCAAGAAAATCTGGAAAATGTAACCTTTGGAGTTTAGTTCCCTGAGATACACAGAACACACTGCAGAAACTTCAGGGACTAAATGGAAGAGCAAACAGGCCAGCATTTAGGCTAAACTTACGCAGAAAGTGCCCTAGAGAGATATGTAAAACTATACACTTAGCCAGAAGTACTTTTGTGGTTCTCATTCTTATTCCTTGCAGCATTTCTTTGACATTCCCTGAGAGGCCTTAGCATTTGCATCTTGAGAGATAAAACTCCTATTGCTAAGTGTTTTTCTAAATCTTACTTCAGGAAAATAACTGATAAATAATAAACATTTTTGTATTAGGTAGCACAATGAGAGATTTGCAAAGAAAATTATGGTATAAAAATGCTTTGGAAAAAAATAATAGTGCTTTATAAAGATGAACCATTTTATTATCACTAATGTTCTGTAGTCATTCTTTATAAGTAGATAGATGCTTTACAGACTTAAGAAAAGGTTGAGCACTAGGGGTGCCTGGGGGGCTCAGTTGGTTAAGCGACTGCCTTCGGCTCAGGTCATGATCCCGGAGTCCTGGGATCGAGTCCCCCATCGGGCTCCCTGCTCAGCGGGGAGTCTGCTTCTCGCTCTGACCTTCTCCCCTCTCATGCTGTCTCTCTCTCTCTCTCTCAAATAAATAAATAAAATCTTAAAAAAAAAAAAAAGAAAAGGTTGAGCATCCCTTTACCAGTTTTCACTGCAATGAACACAATTCCTGTTATTATGTATTTGTATTCAGTGCATTACTTATTAAATGTCATTGTCAATATTTTAATTCAAAACTGTTTACTATTAGTATTTACCTTTAAAAGATAGACACATTATTTTCTCTATATAAGTGTATCTAATTTGAATTTTTACCAATGTGGGATTATACTATACATACCATTTGGCATCTTGACTTTTTAAACTTAATATATCATGTACATCCAGACACACACATGATTACATTCTTTTTAGTGACATGATATACTGCATTATATGGATGTGCCCTAATTTATTCAGTTTATGCCCGCCTCCCCCATAGACAGTAGTTGGGCATTTAGGTAGTTTCCGGTTTACTGCTACAGCACTACAAAGAATACCTTGTATGTGTATTTTTATGAATTTGTAAAACTATTTCAGTTTGACAAATTACTAAAAGTGGATTTTCTAGGTTGGAAGGCATGCAATCACATACACATCTGCATATAGATACACACAAAATCACACCTGCATTACTAAAATATCCTCCAGAAAGCATGTATGTGCTTACCCTAATAACTCTTTCTCTATAATCTCACAAATACTGAGTATTATCACTTTTAAATCTTTGCTAATCAGGTAGGTGAGACCTACTTTTCATATTATGTTGACTTTAGGGAGCATACTTATACATTAAATGAAATGTATATATACAATATTTGTGCAACACATTCCTCCTTCCCAGACTGGTCCACCAAAAAAGGAGAAAAGGAGGAAAAAAAGAAAGGAAAAAAAAACTAATAAAAAGTACCTTTTTCCAACCCCCTTCCCCTTCCCCTGCCCCCTCCATCTCAAAGAGACATTTCAAGAGCTTCTGACTACTTCTGGCCAGAGAAAAAGGGTTCAACTAAATAGCCAGAATTTATCTCTGGGAAGAGAACAGAATTAGTCACCATTAGTTTCTATGGCACCTAATTTGCCCTCAGTCTTTGTTAGAAAAGAAGAGCTGCTATTCTTCTAAGAGACTCTAAAGCAATGATGGAAATGTCAGTAACAAGTTGCAGTTGTAATAAGTGCCTGATCAGACTTTATCTGAACACCACACTTGGCAGGAGCAACAATCATAAAGGTAAATGCTATTGGCTAACAGCCCTCTCATTCCAAATATCAGCAACACAGCACAGCTTATGGGAGACTTCTGCAGTGATCACCAATGAATTGCTAAAGAAGAGAAGAAATGTTAGGAAATCTTACACGCCAATTAGCTTTTCCACTTAAGTCTAAGCTTCAATCAATGATTTAGAATGGAGTAATTTTGTTTAAGAATTCATACATAGTAACATGGTTTACACTTTAGTCCTCTCCAGAACCCTTTTGAGCTGGATAATATAGAAAATGCCAAGAGATGGAATCCAAAAGGAAAAAAGAAAAAACCAAGCCACTGCACAAACACAACAAAACACCTGACAGCATCTGTGATATTTTGGCATCTACATTAGCTAATCTTTATCACTAAAATGAAAATGCAGGTGCCTTGAAACTTTAAGTTGAATCTATGTACTTATGAACAGCTAGAAGAAAAATCCAGCCAAACATGTTTTCAAACTTCCAAAGGTTTCAGTAATAAATATAAAACAACCCAATTTGATCAACTGTGCACATAATTTAAGTTAACAGAAAAAGGACATAAAACCACTATCAACCAGATAAAAAGTTAAGACTGATTATTCAGGTAAAAGTTTAATAGAAGATATTACTTTAAATTGAATCATATGAAGTTGCCATTTCCACAGGTCATCAGAGTGTCAGCAATTTCATATGACTCAACCTAGTAGTAACCAGTTTTACATAATTAAGTTTCGTTTGTGTCCTAGTTTGTACTTGACATGTACAAGAAATTCCATTAGAGGGGCACCTGGGTGGCTCAGTCAGTTAAGCATCTGCCTTGGCTTAGGTCATGATCTCAGGGTCCTGGGTTCGAGCCCCACATCAGGCTCCTTGCTCAGCTGGGAGCCTGTTTCTCCCTTTCCTCCCTGCCTGTGCTCTCTCTCACTATCTTTGTCGCTATCTCTGTCTCTCTCTCTCTCAAATAAATAAAATATTAAAAAAGTATATTAAGTACAACATAATTTAACAGTGAAGTCAAGAAAGCCATGGAGATCTTCAAGATTTACTAAATTTGATTGATCTGACCTGTGTTTTATCCTTCATTCTCTGTGGACAGAGTGACAAAGGATGACGCAATCTAGTCATAGTAAAAGCACAAGAGGTTACTTTCACTGCTTCTTTCAGTGCTTTAAGCAAATCAAAATACATTTTGTCCTTTTTGGCCCTTCAGGTCCAATTCTAACCAAAAGCAGCAAAGTTTGTCAGGTGGAGACATAACTGAAAATAAAAAACAAGCCTATCATGAAGACTAAAGGCATTTGTAGAATTTTCATCAGGCAGGAAAACAGATACCACAGATGCTGATTAAAAAACTAAATGTTTAAGGGGCACCTGCGTGGCTCAGTTGTTAAGCGTCTGCCTTCAGCTCACATCATGATCCTGGGGTCCTGGGATCAAGCACCACATTGGGCTCCCTGCTCCGCGGGAAGCCTGCTTCTCCCTCTCCCACTCCCCCTGCTTGTGTTCCCTCTCTCTCTGTCTCTGTCAAATAAATAAATTTTAAAAATCTTAAAAAAAAAAAAAGCTCACCAAATGATTCTCAAGTATCATACACAGAGAACAAAGATCTATTTTTGTAATGTCTTCAGGAAAAAAAAATGGCATTGAAGGACTAGTAAGAAGGGAGAAATCAGGGTTAAGCAATAGTGGAAATGAAAAATAAGGTTTATAAAAGACACTTTCTTTTTTTTTTTTAATTTTTTATTGTTATGTTAATCACCATATATTACATCATTAGTTTTTGATGCAGTGTTCCATGATTCATTGTTTGTTCATAACACCCAGTGCTCCATGCAGAACGTGCCCTCCTCAATACCCATCACCAGGATAACCCATCCCCCTACCCCCCTCCCCTCTAGAACCCTCAGTTTGTTTTTCAGAGTCCATCATCTCTCATGGTTCGTCTCCCCCTCTGACATACTCCCCTTTTCTTCCTCTCCTGTTATCTTCTTCTTTTTCTTTTTTCTTAAAATATGTTGCGTTATTTGTTTCAGAAGTACAGATCTGTGATTCAACAGTCTTGCACAATTCACAGTGCTCACCGTAGCACATACCCTCCCCAATGTCTATCACCCAGCCACCCCATCCCTCCCACCCCCAACCACTCCAGTAACACTCAGTTTGTTTCCTGAGATTAAGAATTCCTCATATCAGTGAGGTCATGTGATACATGTCTTTCTCTGATTGACTTATTTCACTCAGCATAACACCCTCCAGTTCCATCCACGTCGTTGCAAATGGCAAGATCTCATTCCTTTTGATGGCTGCATAATATTCCATTGTGTATATATACCACTTCTTCTTTATCCATTCATCTGTCGGTGGACATCTTGGCTCTTTCCACAGTTTGGCTATTGTGGACATTGCTGCTATAAACACTGGGGTACACGTACCCCTTTGGGTCCCTACATTTGTATCTTTGGGGTAAATACCCAGTAGTGCAATTGCTGGATCGAACGGTAGCTCTAATTTCAACTGTTTGAGGAACCTCCATACTGTTTTCCAGAGTGGTTGCACCAGCTTGCATTCCCACCAACAGTGTAGAAGGGTTCCCCTTTCTCCACATCCCCGCCAACATCTGTTGTTCCCTGACTTGTTAATTTTAGCCATTCTGACGGGTGTGAGGTGGTATCTCATTGAGGTTTTGATTTGGATTTCCCTGATGCCGAGCGATGTTGAGCACTTTTTCATGTGCCTGTTGGCCATTTGGATGTCTTCTTTGGAGAAATGTCTGTTCATGTCTTCTGCCCAGTTCTTGATTGGATTATTTGTTCTTTGGGTGTTGAGTTTGATAAGTTCTTTATAGATTTTGGATACTAGCCCTTTATCTGATAGGTCATTTGCAAATATTTTCTCCCATTCTGTCGGTTGTCTTTTGGTTTTGTGGACTGTTTCTTTTGTACCCAACTTTATTTTAGGAGGTCCTCTCCCTCAAAAAGCTCAAATCTTAGGTGGGAAGACAACACTAATGTACATAAAAGACATGAAAATCATTATGGACTAAAACAAAAGTGATCTAAAATGCTGTATAACTACTGCGGGAAAAAAACCATCAGTGCAAGTAGATGTGCCTAAGATGTCACATTCTTTTGAGTAATGACTTATTATATAGAAATCAATAAGCTATGAAAAATTTACAATAGTATTATGTACTAATTGGCCCCTCCAGAAACCTCTAGTGAGAGAGTCAAGTGCTTAGAGAAGGCAGCAGAGGCTGGGGTTTTGGCTGTACAACCTGTAACTTCAGCAAAGTCTGAGACTCCTTTTTTTCAGCTGTAAATGTAAAGATACAAATGCCTATGACATTGAGTTTCTTCTAGAATTTAAATGCTACTAAATGTGTAGAACACTGTAAACAATAAACTGCCAGAACACAAGGGTGGTAGTGATGGAAGTCACGGACATGATCACTGTTGTGGTCCTCATCACCACCACCATCATCATCATCCTAGAAGAAAAATTCTGTATCATGAATTTGTAGAGTGTAAACACATCATTAATGTAGTACTGTTAATAGAGTGAGGAAATTAATGTTTGTCAATGACTTTTTACTTAGTTAATTGAGGTATAACTGGCATAAAATTAACTGCATATATTTAAAATGTGTAATTTACTAGGTCTGAGCACACGTATTCACCCATGTAACCACCACCACAATCAGTATAATTAACATATCCATCACCTCCAGAAGCTTTCATGGACTTCTTGCAATCACTTCCTCTTATCCTTTCCCTTTCCCACTCCCCAGGCAATCACTGATCTGATGTCTTACATGATTGGTTTACTCTTAGTTTTTCTATAATTTTATATAAATGGAATCAAACTGTACACTTTAATTCCTTCACTTAGCTTGAGATCTATTCATGTTATGTACACCAACAGTTCATTTCCTTCTAGTACTAGGCAGTACTCTGCCTATGTCACAACTTGCCTATCTAGTCACCTACTAAGAGTTCCTTGCCAATGGCTGGCAACAAAAGCATAAAGGTCTAAGGGAGACAACTGGAGGTATACTATTATAAAGTTTTATACTGTGTGTGAAGTACAATATCACTATAAGTTGACTGTGATAATTTAAAGATATATACTATATACCCTAAAGCTACTACTAAAATAACAAAATGAGATATAACTCAAAGTAAGTCAGATGTAATTTTAATAGTTGACAGGTCCAAGAAAAAAATGCAGAGAATAAAAAAAGAGACAAAGAACTCACTCTTCTACTAATTATGGAGTGGTGTTTCATTGTAGTTTTGCATTCCTGAATGATTAATGACATTGACTATTTTTCATATGAACATACTTAGCTATCCATGAAAATGTTCTGTGTGCATTTCAAATTAATGTGTACTCTGTTGTTCTTGGGTGAAGTGTTCTAAGTAGCAGACCTACAAGTAACAGACCTATTTATGTCTTATATTTAAAAGGTATTTCTTATAGGCTGGATATTGTTGGACTTTGGGGTTTTTTTGTTCAATATGATAATCTCTGCCTTTTAAACCTGGTGTTTAGACTTTTTACATTGAATATGATCACTGACATTGCATATGATCACTGACATATTTAGGTTTTAGTCTATCATCTTGCTATTTTTTAATTTCCCCATTTTTTTAACACTCCTTTCCTTTTTCTGGTTTAGATTATTTTCTATAATTAAAATTTATCTATTTTGGTGATGTATTAGCTATAATATTTTTGTTCTCCTTTTAGTGGTTAGAGTTTATAGTACACATCTTTTATAGTAAACATCTTTAAATTACCACAATCTATGAACAATATCATATCCTTTTATGTACAGTATAAGAACCTTACAATAGCCTATTTCCAGTTGTGTCCTCCACACCTTTCTGCAATCATTATCATATTTTAATTATTACAAAAGGACTAGTTGTTATTGTGTTTAAATATTGAGTTATCTTTTAAATAAATCAAAATAACATAATAGTTTATTATATTTGTCAATGTAGTTAGTATTGCCAATGTTCTTCATTTCTTTTTATGCATTTATATAAATCTACATTTTCATCTGGTATCACTTTTCTTTTGTTTAAAGGACTTTTGTTAACATTTCTAATATTGCAGGTTGGAAGGAAAGGAATTCTTTCAGCTTCTTATGTCTGAAAAAAGCCTTGATTTTGCCTTAAAAATTATTTTGTTGCCTTTGATTTTGAAAGGCATTTTCCCTGAGTATAGAATTCTAGTTTGACAGTTTTTGCTTCAATAATTTAAAGATGTTGTCCTACTGTATTACTGCTAATATCATTTCTTGTGAGACGTCTGCTGCCATCTTTATTTTTCTTACTCTGTATGTAGTATGTCTTTTTTCTCTGGAAGCTTTCAAGATTTTCTTTTCTTTCCTGGTTTTGAACAATGTGATGATGATGTACCTTGGTATAATTTTTTCCATTTTCTTATGCTTGAAGTTAGGCTTCTTGTGTCTGTGGGTTTCTATTTTGATCAAACTTGAAAAAATTGGCTATTATCTACTCAAATATTTTATATTTTTTCTGTACCCGTTTTTCTCTTTTGTCCTTTAGAAGACTCCAACATGGTTTTGGGTGCTTGAAGTGGTCTCATTGCTCTATTTAAAAAAAATTATGTTTCATATTTTTCTCTATTATTATGTCTTTATTAATCTTTTCTTCTGCAATATCTAATCTGTCATTCCTAATCAATGTGTGTTTCATTTTACATATTGTATGTTTCATTTCTAGAAGTTCAGTTTCAGGTGTTTTGTTTTGTTTTGTTTTTCCAATAGCTTCCATATCTCCATTTAACCTTTTACTCATGTGGGGTTATTTTGTACTGACTTTTCCATGGTTCTCTTTGGGTGGCTGGTTTGAACAAATGGCACTAGTGAGTGAATGAAATAGTGTGGAAAGGGCCTTTACTGTGGTAATGGAAGAAAATGAGTCCTGCTTCTTTTACTGCACTTGTTGGAAGAATTCTTTAGAAACATTCTATTGACCTCCTGAGGTTTAGCTTTCTCATCTGTAAATGACAACAACAATGCTTTGTAAAGCAATATGAAGTATAATACCTCTGACAGGAATTGAGGTACTGTAAATAGCTACACAAACATCAGTGCCTATAATGATGAGATTTGCAATGATTTGGGTTTTAGACTTTCCTTCCTAGACATTTATATTTCTTCAACAAGTCACTTGCTTATCTAGAACTTCTGTTGCTCAGCCTTCAAATATTATCATGCTTTAAACACCCTTTATTTGTGGGATGCCTGGGTGACTCAGTCAGTTAAGCACCTGCCTTTGGCTCAGGTCATGATCCCAGGGTTCTGGGATCAAGTCCCACTTCGGGCTCCTTGCTCAGCAGGGAGCCTGCTTCTCCCTCTCCCTCTGCACTCCCCCTGCTTGTAATCTCTCTCTCTTTCAAATAAATAAATAAAATTTTAAAAAAATAAACACCCTTTATTTAGAAATAACTAACTATCCTATGGTCAAGCCCAGCCAAGATGGCAGCACCAGGCAGAATTGCCCATTTCCCCTAACTTCTGGGGATTGGCTCTCCCTCCCTAGCTGATGATAGAAGTCTCAGCACTATTCCAATTAGGAGAAGAAAAAAAAAAAAGCTCTGTAAAGGGGAGTAATCATCTTTCCATATTTACCTCAGTGTTAGTAGCACCTAGAAGAGTGCCTCATGAATTAATTAGTTCTCTAAAGATTGTTAGAGCTGGTACTAAAAAAAAAAAAAAAAAGGCCTAGAAAATTAGATTTTACACTTTATTTTTCTGGGTCAATGGACACCTGTAAACTTCCAGTTTGGACTAGCATGTCGCTCTCCTTTTCCTGCCTTCAAAATGGTTGGTCCACACATGGGGTATACCCAGAAGGTGGGAGGATTTACCAAACAGAGGTTGATTAGAATTGTAGTATTGGGGTCTTAAAAACCCTTGACAGATCCAGATTGTTAGAGTGTCTTGACTAGATATATTCCACTCAGGGGCAATTGCTTCAACCTACAGGGTCAAATCAGTCACCAGCAGATCACCAGGATATCCCTCCTCTCCCTTCCTCACACAAAGCACAACTGATGGGTGTAAGGTGTTCTTACCACAGCCTGGTATTTCATAAAGATAAACTGACTAATTGGTTAAAATGCAAAAAACCTTCCCTGGCAAAAATCTCTGAGTGCTAGAGTTGAAAGACATATGGTCACAGGACCGAGGCTATTGTGGACAACATGGAAGCTGATGATATCTGAACAGCTACTGAGCAGTGACCAGGAATCAAACCAGAGTACAGAGGAGAGAGGGAAGAAGAAAGAGCAGTGGGAGGGACGGCAGGAGGGACCAAGTGATAGGAAGAGAGGGGGAGAAGAAATAAGTAGAGATAGAGAAAAAAGATACAGATGAACAAATTGTCAGAGAAAAAGAGAGAGGAATCAAAGGGCATGATAATTTCTGCCATTTTGGAGTTCTTATTTGCTTTTTCCTGGATTCCCTCAAGGGCTTTCCGTGTCCATGTAAAAATCCCTTTTCCATGGTCCAGTTTAAGTGTGAGGGGATTCTTTTTCTTCTCACCCAGAGGCATCCTTACAAAATAGTCCTCATTGACCCAAGGGTTTGCTGTTTGTAATCCAACGGCTCCCTCAAGATTTGGGGGATTCTGTTTGAATTCTATTTAATCCTCAGTTTGAAACTAAGTACAAGGTCTTCTGTACCTTGGTCTATGGAACATCACAATGCCATCTCCAAGAGTCTGTCCTGATCTGAAATTTTAGGGTTTGTTGACTGGCAATCAATTCTTTTTGAGAACCCTAAGCTTAGTGAATTCAGCCCAGATCTCTTTCCACAGACCCTTCCTCTCCTTATTACAAAACCCGCTGGAATTTTCTGGAATGAAGCAGTGATAATGTATTCTACTGGCTCTGTTTTGTGTGGATGGGTAATGGCTCAATCTCACTGACTAAGTGAAAAGCAGTATCAGTTATAGTGTCTCCCCATTGCCAGGCATATTCACAATGTAGACAACGATTAGTAAACAAATCTCTAATCCCATAAAGTGCGACTAAACTCCTTGCTTTCGACAACTGTGGAACAATCTTCCTGATAAATGACTTCCTGATGCTACTACCATCGTTGTAAGCTAGCTCAGACAACTGAGGAAACACTCCCTTCCCACATAGCCCAGACGAGGCCTGTGCTATTGATCTAGGCAATAAATCAAATCACTGGTTACATTCAGGCTGTCATTTTAAAATATTAATCTGCTGTGCTATGGAGCTATTTGTATTTAACTGCAGTATTTAAAGAAGCTATCTCCTCCTCTAGAGCTTTGTGTATGCTTAATTCCTGCTCAGTCCTCAGCTGAGCGGCCCGTGGCAGGGTGGAGAGCCATGGGCCTGAGGCACTGTGTGTACCACGCATGTGGTTAGCTGTGAATTCAACATGGCTGACATTCTTCCAAATGGCCAAGGCGATTATGCTTCTATAAACAACAGCTTTACGAGTTTCTGATGCTCACATGTTAAGAGTTTGCATGTTCATTGCCTCTTAACAAAAAAATTTATTGTGTCAAGGTGGGGAGTAATTTTTTTTTCCACACTGCCCACTGTGAGACAGATTCACAGGGGCTAACGGGTTTTCCAGAGGTCAAGAAGCATGTTAATCCAGAAAATTTCTGGAACTCAAGTTTATAAACTAGTAAGCCAGACAGCTTTTTGGTATAACGTGAAGTGACTCTTCAAATCAGTACTTTCTATGGACCTTGTAAGTACAGAGATTTGCATAAAATGGGCACTCAGGAAATGTGGTTAGGATTTCATTGATACCCACTAAACAAGTGGAGGTGATTGTCCAGTCAATCACATAAGTAAGGTGTTTTTTTTTTTAATTTTTTTTTTAAGATTTTATTTATTTATTTGACAGAGAGAGAGACAGTGATAGGGAACACAAGCAGGGGGAGGGGGAGTGGGAGAGGGAGAAGCAGGCCTCCCGCGGAGCAAGGAGCCAGATGCAGGGCTCGATCCCAGGACCCTAGGATTATGACCTGAACTGAAGGCAGACGCTTAACCGTCTAAGCCACCCAGGCGCCCAAGTAAGGTGTTTAAACACCACTTCTGTGCCTATTCAATACCACCATAAATATTCCTACCACAGGAATTGTGTTGACTAGACTTTGTTATTAAAATAATTCTTTAATACAATTAAAAATATAACTGACAAAGGGAAACCATCTTGCACTGTTGGTGAGAATGCAAACTGGTGCGTCCACTCTGGAAAGTAGTATGGAGTTTCCTTAAAAAGTTAAAAATAGAATTACCCTATGATCCAGCAATTGCACTACTAGGTATTTACCAAAAGACTACAAAAACACTAATTCAAAGGGGTACATATTCCCCAATGTTTATAACAGCATTATCTATAATCTCCAAATTATGGAACTAGCCCAAGTGTCCATCGACTGGTGAATGGATAAAGAAGATGTATACACACACACACACACACACACACACACACACACACACACACACACACATATATACTGGAATATTATTCACCCATAAGAAAGAATGAAATCTTGCCATTTGCAATGATGTGGATTGAGCTCAAAAGTATTACACTAAGCAAAATAAGTCAGCCAGAGAAAGACAAAAACTGCATGATTTCACTCATAGGTAGAATTAAGAAACAAAACAAATGAACAAAGGGAAAGAGAGGGGTGGGGGCAATCCAAGAAAACAGACTCTTAACTATAACACACTGATGGTTACCAGAGGGGAGGGTGTGGGGGGATGGGTGAAACAGGTGATGGGGATGAAGGAGGGCACTTGTTGGGATGAGCACTAGGTGTCCTATGAAAATGCTGAATCACTACATTGCACACCTGAAACTAATACTGTACGTTAACTAACTGGAATTTAAGTAAAAACAAAAAAAAATAAAAAATAGAAATAAAAAAATAATGCATGCCTGCTAGCTTCCCTCTAGGAAGGAATCAGCATGAAATTTTATTTCATAAGTTAGCAAAAACAAACCACCAACTATCAACTATAGAGTCTTTTAGAAAGAACAGTAACTATATAACATATATGTAAGCTTTGTAACTCCAAAATTTCTTATTCAAATAGACAGACTATACTGCCATTTACTCTCTAAAACTCACCGGAAGAAACTTACTCCTTTTCCTCCGGAGGCAATGATTTATGATAAGCATAAAACATTTCATTAACTATAGCATAGGTAAATAAAATCAAATGTCATAATTAATTATGAAATGACCAAATATACAACTTACTAGGATTAAAGAACAAAGATAACAAGCACCTTAGATTTATTTGATACCTTATCATTACAAAGCACTTTCATATACCTTATCTTAACACATACCCATATGATGCTTTAAAAATATTGTATTTTTACAACCCCTCCTAACCCATATTTCTGCCAGAGCGCAAATGGTCATGCCTCTGTTCTCGCAAACACTCTCCAGAGTGCCTCATCCTTAAAATCACACATCTTGGTCTTTTGAAGATGAAAATTTCAAGCTTCTTTTTTCAACTCATGGTAAGAGGCAAAATTAAAAGTGAAATGACTTAGCATTAATCTCTGTAGTGTATCAAACTGCCATTAATGGGGGGGATTACTAAGCTTTCAAAAAATTTTTAAAAATTTCTTCATTTGCATTTTCATTTTACCAGCTTTGTGACTGCCTGCTTTGTTCTGGTCGAAGCACTTTTCCTAAGACAATAGTTTAGGTGTTGGAAAAACCATTCTTCATTATTTTTATTTGCATCTTCTTTGTGGCTTCAGAACAGGGGACTGCTTTGTAGTCTCAGCTCTACTATAACCTGAGATTCAGGTTTTGCCAATAAAATGAGGGAGTTGAATACAAGAATCTCTCAGATCCTGTGCCAGTTTTGGTTCTGTAATTCTTATTTCGGTAATACTTTCCTTTTACAGCACCTTGTTCATTAGTCTTTTCTCGGCCTCACTATTCAGATTAGAACTTTTTTTTTTTTTTTACATGCAAACATAAGTCCTGAATCTTACCACAAGAATGTCATGTTACTAACGCTAATAATAATAATTAATAATGATAATACTGCCATATTTAATGCTTACCAACTGCCATGAAATCCATATACATTATCTCAATATAACAATCCTGTGAAGGATGCATTGTGATCCCAATTTTTCATATTGAAAAAAAACTAAAGCTCAGAATTTAATTCCCCAAATGCAAGCTATACTCATACTATTAATAAGATATCTTATTTTCAACCTGTCAGGATACCATTTTATACTCCAACTCACAGGGCAGAATTGTCAAGGTAGTGGGAGGCATGGATGAGCTCATCTAGGAAATGTATGTATTTTTCAAAATCTGCTCATAAATTCACTATGAACTCATTTTCTCCTGCCAAAAACAAACAAACCCTTACAAAAGCAGAAAAATTTGCAATTCTCATGCCATTTCATGGTAAAATGAAAGCATGCACAGGTAGATCCAAAATAGTATTTCTGGAACCAGTGATGTAGAACCTCAATATTAAGAATGGAATCCTAGAGTTCTAGAAACTGGCAACAAAAAGAGCTGTTGAAAATTTAGGCATTTGTTTTTGGTATTCTAGACAGGACAAATAGAAAATATGTGTGAGTGTAACTTAACACTCACATATTTTGTCAATAAACTAAAAAAATATTGTGAAAAAATTATGCAAATTATATATATATATTACATGAACAGCAGGGCACAAAGGGTTTGAATTTGAATTTCTTCTTCCTTGAAAACAGTGTTGCTTAAAAAATAGATATATGGTTACTGCCATTGTAGATAATGCCTTCTCAAAAGAAAAAGAGAGGCATACAGTAAATTATAGGAAAACTGCCCCCAAATACAGATAATTCATATCTTAACCATCCATTCCAGTATACGCTTCTGTGTAATTGTCCCATCAATTATGAGGCCTTCTATTTTGTTAGGTGGGAACAAACACTATTCCTGACCTAGATGAGCACTGAGCCCTGTCATACCGAGATCTTTTGGTGGCCCTTACCTAATTCCTGGGTAGTTTCCTCACATGCCTGCACTTATCATTATTCAGCTGATTTCTCAAGGGAACCCTCTGCAGGATTAAAATATTAGAGTGAGTATTCCCACTACTGTGTTCCTTTGGATGGATGCTTTTCTTTTTTTAAGATTTTATTTATTTATTTGACAGAGAGAGACACAGCGAGAGAGGGAATACAAGCAGGGGAAGTGGGAGAGGGAGAAGCAGGCTTCCCGCTGAGCAGGGAGCCCGATGCGGGGCTCGATCCCAGGACCCTGGGATCATGACCTGAGCCGAAGGTGGACGCTTAACAACTGAGCCACCCAGGTGCCCCTGGATGCTTTATTTCACACATGTAAGTGGCAACCTATGAATCAAATATCTCCAGAATTTAGACGTTGTTTGACATGCCTTGTGTTGGTTCTCATACTGTTTTATTTCATTTTGCTTATCAATTAAATGAGATTTTCAGACTTTCTAATTGTAATCAAGAGGGAATAATGGACTGGAAATACCCTTCCACATGAACAATCAAAAAGGGAACAAAGTATATGGTTTTCAATATACTGGAGATCTGTCAAGGAAGGACAGTGCCCCCAAGGAAACAAAACACAAACAAGGTGAGCCTTGTGATTACTTCAGCTAACTGCCTGGATGTAGTTTTCAGGTCACTGCACAAGGAGAGGGAACTCAGGTGGAGTCTATTAGACTCTTTGAACAGAAAAGACAGAGCTAAAAATCTGGGCAGACAAAGGCAGCTAAAGGTCACAGGCATAATGTCAAAAAGAAGAGAACTCAACAGAAAGAAAACTTTGACAATCTGCAGAGGGTTCCTCTTGAGCAATCAAGTGAGTCATGATAAGTGCACACATTGAAACTACCCAAGGCCTGGTTAAGACACATCAAAAGGATTAGCTCGAACAGTGCACAGCACTCACCAAGACCAGAAATAGTGCTTGTTTCTACCTGGAAGCCTTGAAAAATTTATCATTCATGAGTCAGTAGACAGAGTACACAGCAGAGTCTTGCTTCAGTGTTGAGGAATAATTAGCCCAAAGCTGAGCACTATTTCATTTCCACTTAACAAATTCTAAAAGCAACATCCAAAAAACCAAACTGTTTCCATGTGACTTAACTATATCTCAGAGCAAAGTTCAGTAATATTTATAGGATGCCAATAATATCCACCAACCAGTGAGGTAATATTTGTAATGTCTGGCGTCCAGTATAAAATTACCAGGCATGTGAAGTAGCAGAAAAATGTGACACATAACGAGGAGAAAAACTGATCAGTCAAAATGGACACAGATGTTAGAATTGGCTGTCAAGGACATCAAAAGAGTGATAAATTTTGCATGGGTTCAAAAAGTGAAGTAGAGAAAGACAGTGTCAAGGGAATAAGAAGAGAAGTCACAGACGGGGAGAAAATATTTTCAAAAGGCACAGGTGATAAAGGACTATTATCCAAAATAGTCAAAAGAGTTTTAAAACTCAAGATAAAAAAAAAAAACTTAAAAAGTCCTTCTTAAAAACATTGCCAAAGAAGATATGCAGATGGTGTAAGCATTTGAAAAGATGCTACATATCAGATGTCATCAGGGAAATGCCAATTAAAACAACAATATACCACTATACACCTATTAGAATGGCCAAACGCTGGAACATAGACAACACCAAATGTTAAAGAGGATCCAGAGTGACAGGAACTCTCCTTCTTTGCTAGTGGGAATGCAAACTGGTACAGCCACTTTAAAAGTCAGTTTGACTTTTGACAAAACAAAATATACTCTTACCATACAATTCAGCAATAACGCTTCTTGGCATTTACCCAAAGAAATTGATAACTTATGTTCACACAAAAATTTGCATATGGATGTTTTATAGCAGCTTTATTCTTAATTGCCAAAACTTGGAAGCAACCAAGATGTTCTTCGGTAGGTCAATGGATAAACAAACTGTGACACATCTAGACAATGGAATATTATTCAGTGCTAAAAAGAAATCAACTATCAAGCCACATAAAAGACGTGGAGTAAACTTAAATGCACTGTATGATTCCAACAGTATGACATTCTTAAAAAAAAAACAAACTATGGAGATAGTAAAAAGATCAGTGGTTGTCAGGGATTCAGGGATAGGGGGTGATGAATAGGTGGAACACAGGATTTTTAAGGTAAAATACTCTGTGATACCAGGATGACAGACACACATCATTATATATTTGTCCAAACCCATAAAATATAAACCACTGGCCGTGAACCATAATGTAAACATGGTCTTTGGGTGATAATGATGTGTCAGTGTAGGTTTATCAATGGTAAAAGAAAATATACCACTTTGAAGGACAATGCAGTGTTAGTAATAAGGGCAGGCTATGGATATGTGGGAGTAAAAGGTACATGGGAAATCACTATACCCACCCCTCAATTCCTCTGTGAACTTAAAACTTCTCTAAGAAAATTAAGTCTCAATAAAAAAAAAAAAGTGAAGTACAGACATGGAAGATACAAGGAACAAACTTGAACTTCCTGAGATGGAAACTGAAATATTTGGGATGAAAAATACAGTGGCTTGGATTAATGACAGATTAAATATGACTGAAGAAAAGGTGAGTGAACTTAAACACATTGCAATAGAAATAATCCAAAGTGAAACACAGAAAAAAAGGAAAGAGAGAGAGAAAGAGAAAAGATAAATAAACATTCCATCAGTGGGTTATGGGACAACTTCAAAAGATCTGATATATTTATAAGGGGAATCTCCAAAAGGTAGAGACAGAAAGAATATTTAGAGAAATAGCCAAAATGTTTCCAAATTTGAAGAAAACTGCAGACTCACAGTTCCAATTGATTCAATAAACCCCACATACCAGAAACACAAAGAAAACCACACCATCGTACAACATTATCATATTGTGCAACTGAGTAAAGAAAACATTGTCTTAATAGCAACTAGGGAGAAAAGAAGACATGCCCAGAGGAACAAAGATGAGGGCAACAATGGATTTCTCACTGAGAACAAGAAGAGCATGTAAACACAAAGACAATGGAAAAATATCTTCCAAGTTTTTTTTTAAATGGCATTCAGAATTGTATGAGTATCTCAAAAATGCAGTAAAAGCATTAGACAAACTACAACATCTGTTTCTGATCAAAACTCTCCACATACTGGGAATAGAAGATGACTGTCTCAACTGGGTAAATGGCATCTACAAAAAGCCTACAGCTAATATAGTTAACAAAGAAAGCAATGTGTTCCATCTAAGACTGAGAATAAGGCCAGGATATGTGCTTTTGTCACTTCTACTTGATATCATATTGGGAATCTTAGCCAGAGCAATAAGGCAATCAAAATTGTATCAGGTTTCTTTTTGTGTGAAAAATGATAGTGGATTCCAAAATTCATTTTGAAATAATTCAAAGGTTCTAAAATAGATAAGTAACTGAAAAAAATAAAAGTTGGAGGACTAACAATGATTTTAAGACTGATTATAAAGTAAAACTGCAGTAATCCATACTGTGTGGTATTGGCATACATATGGATGAATAGATAAATGGAATAGAACAATCTAGAAGTAGATCAACACATATATGGAGAGCTGAATTTTATTAAAGGTGCAAAAGCAATTCAGTAAAGAAAGGATAGTGCTTTCAAAAAATGGTTCCGGGAGCACTGGATATCAATATGCAAAATAATGAACTTTAGGTCTATAACTTCTACCACATTAGAAAATTACCTCAAAAATGTATGATGGGCCTATATGTAAAATATAAAACTATAAAAACCTTACACAAATACAAAATACAAAAACAGTAAAAATGGGCAAAATAAACACTTAACTAAAAAAGATACATGGACAGCAAATGACAGATGCTTGAAACCATCAGTCGTCAGAGAAATGCAAAATAAAACCACTATAAGATAACACTACACTACACATATATAAGAATTGCAAAAATCTAAAAGACTGGGCTTACAAAGTGTTAGAAGTGTGTAATGACCTGGAACTCCCATACATTGGTGATGGAAATTTAAAATGGTACAACCACTTGGAAAAATTATCTTAAAAATTAAATCTATTCATAATAGATGTTCCAGCTATTTTACTCTTAGGTATTTATTCAAGAGAAATGTGTATAAATATTTGTATGGACATATGTTTACAAGTTTCTAAACGGCTTTATTTTTAGTAGCTAAAAACTAGAAACAAACCAATTGTCCCTCAAAAGGTGAATGCATAAACAAACTTTGATATTTTATTACAATGAAATGCTATGCAGCAATACAAGGAAATGATCTATTGCTGAATCCTACAACATGGATGGGTTTCAAAATAATTACACTGGGTGCCTGGGTGGCTCAGTGGGTTCAGCGACTGCCTTCGGCTCAGGTCATGATCCTGGAGTCCCTGGATCGAGTCCCGCATCGGGCTCCCTGCTCAGTGGGGAGCCTGCTTCTCCCTCTGACCCTCCCCCCTCTCATGTGCTCTCTCTCTCTCTCTCTCTCTCTCTCTCTCTCGCATTCTCTCTGTCTCAAATAAATAAAATCTTTAAAAATAATAATAATTACACTGAGTCAATCAAACCACACAAAAGAAGAATGCATAGTGCATGCTCTATTTATATAAAAATCTACAAGATGCCAAATTAAAAGTATTCTATAGCATCATAAAGGAGATCAGTGATTGCCCTGTCATGGAGGGAGTTAAGAGGGATGGCTTCACTGAGGCATGAATACAGGGTTAGGGATATGTTGGTTATATTGTCAGTGGTGATGGCTCCATAGAGGTATAACGCAGATCAAACTTAACAAATAGTACACTTTAAATATGTAAACTTACATTTCGTCAATTTTACTTCAATAAACCTGATTTTAAATTTTCAAACTTCCAGCTTCTCTTGAGAAACTGGGGGCTCCAGCTGCATTGCATCTGCATGATTATGTGGCCGTGGAAGCTGTATTTTTCCAAGTCACTTGCTCTAAAGTTTGCCATAGTCCTGCCCTTTTCTGTTGCCCTTATCCTGTTTGATTCATTTATTTGACTGCTTTAGAGATTTGAATTTATGACTATCAACTGATTTTTTTTGAAAGATTTTATTTATTTATTTGACAGATAGAGACACAGCGAGAGAGGGAACACAAGCAGGGGGAGCGGGAGCGGGAGAAGCAGGCTTCCCGCGGAGCAGGGAGCCCGATGCGGGGCTGGAACCCAGGACCCTGGGATCATGACCTGAGCCAAAGGCAGACGCTTAAATGACCGAGCCACCCAGGTGCCCCTATCAATTGATTTGTCTTCTGTTAACAAAAGGATGCTAAAATAGATTCTTCCATCAGCATAAAGGGAGGAACTATCCAAATTCATTCTATGGCATCCTGTTATTCGGTCCCAACTGATTTTCCAAAACTATTTCTGAACACTCTCTCCGTCAGCTCATACATACAAAAGCTCTCTATTTCTTACTCACTATTGCCTACATTTCCAAACAAGCTCTATGTGTTGGGTTTTCTCACTTGGTATGTTAACAAGATCCCTGTTTACACCATCAGCATAGAAAGGAAGGAAGAAAAAGAAAGGACTCGGGGTTCAGATTTTTCATTTCTATCAAATGCTAATTGGAAAGTCATCTTATGTCTCTAGAAAGAAACGAACCTATGCCAGAAAAATAATTTCTTACCATTTGGTACAAAATATAAGAGGCTTAAAAATAAAATACCTCTCTGACAATGAGAGGTTGTAAAAGTTATCATCAACCATTTCATCATGGTGTAGGTGTGATGGGCCAAGTGATGCCCAAAATCTTTCCATTGTCCTTAGTCCTAAATCTTCGATGTCAGTATACTGCTGAATCAAGCCAGTAAATTCCAAATTATGTTGGTTCAACCGAAGTTAAAGATCATATTTTAATCTTTTTTTTCTCCTGTACAGTCACCTCAACCATGCCACCTTTTGTTTGAAATATTCTTTTTATTCACTTTCTTCCAAAGATAAAGAATAATAAATGTATTAAGTGACTTCATAACATTAATTTCACTTTTGATAATTTCTGCTTAGATAGTATTAAATATGAGATAATTATTTTTTCTACATTTTGCATGCCTGCTTAAATTTATCCCCACATATATCAATATTTATAATAGTTTCACATGATATACTTACAAATAAAACTTCTCATCCCATACCGGATTCAAGTTTCCAAAAATGGTTTTTGTTCTTCTTTTGTTCTTTCCCACTTGAACAGTAACATATGGGTCACTCGACCCTGTTTTGTCTTTTGCCTGTAAGCCTTGTGCCGAGACCACTGAAATAAACCAAAATAGAAATAGAAATTTTAATATAAAGCTTTCCTCGAAAAAAAAATGATAACGAAGGGCAGTTTTTCTAACACTTTGCACTCTGGGTTTGTGCAAAGGGATGCTAAAATAGGGAGGAACTATCCAAACTCATTCTATGGCATCCCATTATTTGGTCCCAACTGATTTTCCAAACCTATCTCCTTTATTGAGGAAATGAACATTAGGACTTAAAAATATTTAATGAAAGAATGAAAACACTGAATATTAAAACCTTCCTTGAGTAAATATTTGCTTTTGTCTGCAATGAGTAGCAGCTATATACATATACTTTCATATTCACACTAGCTATATACTTATATACACATTACTACATAAATGTATAGAAAAATAAAGATGTACATACAATATGCCAAAAGGTATCCAACATAATTCAAAGGTCTGTGATTTAAAATGTATTTCTATTTGTGAGTTTGCTGTCACTACTGAACAACTCAACCTAGTTTAAAAAAAAAGGCATCTTTATTTTATCTTGCAAGTACCATATGAGTAAGTTAAGAGGTTTGGTAAACATTAATACAACATATATGCACTTGCTGTTGTTATAGGCAACCTAAGAAGTTCAAATTACTAGACATCACTAAGCTCAAACTGCCTTGACTCAAGGATCAAATGATTAGGGGTACTGATCAAGGATTAAGTAAAATGATGTGTGTTTTCTCATTAAGAAAAACTGACTAAAGAGATTTTTGGCTACTCTTGTAATTTATCAGTGGCTGGCAGCTACAAAGCTAATTGCAGGATATTGATGAGTATGTTGTAAAAGAGAAACTTCTTCCTCTAGAAGAGCTTTTGATTAGAACAAACTGCAATTACTTCGATTATCTAGTATATATTTTAGAAATTTCAAGTACCAACTACATGTCTTATCAATATTGACAAGTTTGAAAACATTCTACTTATTTTACCTGTAATTATTATTAAGCAGTGATTTCTAAGTCACATAAAACTCTCAATGTGGAATCAAAATTTTCAAGACAACTATTTTCACCTGTAATGGTTATTTTTGCTGACCACTTAGATGTCCCATCCAGTACACTCTGCTTGGCTGCTTTTGTGTACTGCACAAAATCTTCTTTAGAAATCTGAAACATTTCCTGAATTACTTCAAACACCTCCGGCCTGTTTTTCTCCCTAATCTTCATTCTTTCTTTCATAGCTGTAATAATGGTCTGAGTCTTGTCTTCGGCACCATGCTTAGAACTCTTTTCTGCTGCTCCTATAATGGAAAAATCAATGGTGACATAAATGCACATAAAGTTACTTTTTGATGGCCCAAGAGAGGAAGAGAAAGAAGGAATAGGAGAATGAATAAGTGGTTTCATTCTGAGGAGTCAGGGTACCTTCTTCACAGAACATCAGGACGATATAAATGCTGCTGCACAAAATATCTAGGCTGAGATTCAGAACCAGCCTTTGTGTTAATGGCAAGTAAATGGACTTCCGTGATTCCCAGTTTTGCCACAGTTGTATTATTTGATTAAATCAGGGCTGTGCAAATATGTGGTTTGAATTTTCAAAGAGCAAAAAAGAATGCACACAGTCAAATATGGCATATACCACCTGCAAAACAAAACTGAGAAACAGATAGGATATATATGGCAAATGTCTCCCCAAATTCAGTATTTTAAATACTTGCATTCAAAGTGCTTAATTATTTTTAATGATGGAACTTACCATAATTAAGTGCTTAAATTCTTCTTGTAAAATAAATACCACTGTTCTCTCTTATATACTGAAATACAGGTTAAGATTTTACTTGGAATTAAAGTGATTCTGCTGTTTAAAAAGGATTTAGAAACCAGTGGGTAGATGACGTCTAAATACATGATGGATCACAGGCCTCAACTCTCACTTTGTGATATGGCCATAGTTTTTAATAGGATACATTCTTTCTACTCAAAACCCTTTTTGATTTCCAGGATTTTTTAATTTTTTTATTTTTTATGATTGGTCTCAACTTTCTGGGCATTTTTGTTTATAACACTAATCCTTCTGGCAATGAAGATTTCCAAAGGTCCATTCCTGGATCCCTCACCCTCTCCAACTACCCACCAGATATTTTCAGTGCTCTGTGTGGCCTCTGGGTTGTGCAATATTATACGACAAGTTAACAGTGAACCATGATCCCAACTCTCATGGCTCCTTACTGAGTTTTAAATGAGAAAGCAAAACCGCATGGACCAGTGTTGCAGGAGCTGCCACTGCTGATACCAAATATTTTGGGGTGCCAAACAAAGGTGATGTAGTGAAAAGAATAAAAAACAAAACTCATGTTCACAGCTAGTAACAGTTCCAATTTTCATCTACATGACTATATTACCCAACTTACAATTTTTTTGAAATATATTTCTGAAATAGGCATGTTAATATCTGGTAGAATGTTTAGAGGTTAAATGAGATAATTTATCTGCATGATTTCTACCACAAGGGATAGCCTCACTAATGTTCTTTGAATCTAAGTCTTTAAGCATTAAGCCCAAATGAAGCACAGAAGTTAAGACGAAGAGGAAAAGGTCAGCCCTTAGCTTTCCTTATAATAAATTCATATTCAACAGCAGTACTTTGCTGAAAATCTTGATTTATTTGAAAGTATGACATTTGTTTCCTAAAGTGGAAAAAACACATTCATAATAACCAAGGTATAATTAGACAAAGTTAAAGGGATGAATATTCTAATGGTATAAAGAGCAGATTCCCTGTCTTTATCTTAAAACAACAACAACAAAACAAAAACAAGAAAAAAAACTTTGAGGAATTAAATCACATTAAAAAAAAAGAATACTAAAAATGACTGCATTAAATTTAAGGTAATTTGAAAGGACATTCTAAATGCCCTAGTCATCTGTTAAAACAGGCCATAGCAAAGCTACGCATTTGTAAATTGCATATCCTTAAATAATTAAGCATGTTTGTAATTTATCAACAATGGTTTAACTGTGCATGCATAATTCTTATACAGTAAAACTAGCTTAGGCTACTTGAATACTCCCAGGTACCCAATAGGCATATTGTACTTCAAGTACGGAAATATTCATTAAGTAGAAAGAAAAGGCAGTGCTGCCTTGAAAAAATTACTGCAAGATTCAAAGTGCCCCAAAAGTTTGATATGTGACAGCCATCCTAAGAATGAATGTTCAACAGGTGAGAAATGCCATAAAATTTAACTCTTCCCCAAATTTCTAAGTAACTATTATTGTTTTTGCTCTCAGTGCTCCCAAAGGCTACAGAAAAAGAGTGTTAAAGTCCTTGAGAGTTAAATATATTTTGGATTATTTTTCTAAATTCAGGAAGAGCCAGCAGACGACCACCCATGTAATAACACTCATTTAAGTAATCACTACCAAATTCAAAGGTAGAAGGAATCAAATCTCTGTACTTAACAACCGCCTCCTGAATTTTTTTTAAAAGAGTTAATTAAGAAAGCGTGACGATTTGCTGTGAAATCTTTCACCAATGCTCTTGATGTTGGAGCAGAGAACTCTAATTTGTGGACAACAGACAAACCATCAACTGTGAAACCACTATTCTGGGGAGAGCAGTTTAACAGAGGCTTATGTTTAAACCTTTTATCTGTTATTTCTAGAAAAAGATATGTGGCATTTTAAAAGTTCTACTTTTACTTTTACATGTTTTGATCTGAGGGAAATTATTCAACTTAAATCTATGTAGTTTGGAGACAGAGACAAATCTGTCACTTTTGTCACCGATCTGCAAGCACTTTCCACCACCTATTGTTTATCAAGCCTGATTTTTCTAATGAAACTATTTCTGAGATAGCTGCAATTTGCCACAAATTTCCAACCCTTTGGGTTTATTATATTCCTTCAGGCTTGGTCTGTTTATCTCAAAGTCATCAGAGATAAACTTAAATTTGCATTTATATGACTCTTCCTTCCAAGTGTATGACAGAAGGTGTAGTAGCTTCACTGAAATACAATGAGTAGTAATATGTCAACCAAGGATCAACAATAAATGAGATCAAAAGAGATAATGTACAGTGAAAGCACTTTGTAAAATGTAATACATTATCCAAATGGAATGCATCATTGTTACTTTTAAAAATACTTAATTGACACATCAGAGGATACAATTATGAACAACAAAATTCATCCTTGCAAGAGATATAAGAGAATTCATCCATAAACGGAGGCCAACTTACCTCAAATGGTTCCTTTCTACATAATTTAATGGGAAAGCCACTTAATCAGAACCCTCACTTTTCTCTGTAATTTTTACTTATTACCCAAAACATATAAATTTCATGTGAAATTCATAATTTTACCAACTTTGCATGGCAATTTATGTACATCTAACAGCTGCAACAGTGTCTCTTGGTCTCAGTCTCTTTTCTTTCCTATTTTTCTCAAGAGTGATTCCAAAAATTTCTATTTTCTTCAAGTCACTTACCTCACCCCATTAACCTCCACTCTCAGCATATGATCTTATCTCTTCCTTAACAGAAATAGAGGCTCCCTAACCCAGTGGTCCCATTTTCTCCCTCCCTTATGGAAAACAAACAAACAAACAAAACAAATAGGAACAACAACAAAACCACACCTGACCTGTAATATTAGCAGATTTCTATGGTGTAAATATTCCTAATATGGCTTATTTCAAGCAACTGCCTCACGAAATTCTTAAACATTTATCAATCACCATTGGCTCAGCTGCCTGTATATCCATTTAGCTTACATGCTAGCCTATAAGGCCAACCTCAACTAAATGTGTGTTCCAAGTATCAGGCATGCTCTTTAGAAAATAGGATACATTCGACAAATAGAGAAGATAAAATATTTCTGGGGGGAAACTGAAATAAAATGATCGCCATATTTGAGTATTTAATCTGGCTCTGGGTTCAATTTTATGTCTTAGGAACTTTGTGTATGCTTTCACCCTAAGGCCATGATCCTGGAAAAAACAAAAATAAATTCAGTGTAAAATGACATACATGCTGTGGAGTTTTATGAAAAGACAAAATACATTGGGCATTTGGCTTCAGGTTTAGAATTTTCAGTAAACAAAGGCTGTGCCCATCATTAGAAAGCGGAAAGTGGTTGGCCTCATGCACTTATAGTCAGCATAAAACAAGGGCATAAGTCCAAATGTAAAATGGAAGAAATAATATCAATAAAATCACTTTTAGATAAAGCAAAGGAGCATAGCGGCTCATGATGCTTTGCATATACTAAAAGGTGACAGTCTGTGTGAATTCTGACTTGCCAATTATTAACCATCTGAAATTGCGCTACTTTACCTCTGTAAACTTTAGTTTTTTCATCTGAAAAACAAAAAGAAATAATAGTAGCATCTTTCTTAACAGGGTCACTGTAAGGATTAAATGAGATAATGTATAAAAGTTTCAGTACTAATAATTGAGCAAGTATAAGGTCTAGATGTCACAAGGTGAAGACACAAGCATTTATTAAAGAATTTTACATTAACATGGAATTTGGGGATTTTAGCTTTAAGATTACTTGACCTGTAAAGCAACTCCTTGAAAGCTCTCCCCATGGACAGTTTCACACACAATGTCTGCCATATGCTTAATGCTCTAGAAGAACTTGCTAGATGGGAGCCAATGAAGTACTTGAAGATTTAAGAAAATAAAATTCAGGGGTGGCTGGGTGGCTCAGTTGGTTAAGCATCTACCTTCAGCCCAGGGTCACGGGATCGAGCCCCACCCACATCGGGCTCCCTGCTCAGTGGGGAGCCTGCTTCTCCCGCTCCCTCTGCAGCTCCCCCTGCTTGTGTGCTCGCTCTCTCAAATAAATAAGTAAAATCTTAAAAAAAAAAAAGTTCAGAGAAACTAGAAGAAATTATAGTATTTTTATTTTTCATATCCATAAATTTTTACCTGCATTTGAGGCTGGTGAACCCAGAGTAAATAGGTGGTTGATATGCACAGAAAGCATGCAGAAGGTCTGATACTGAGGCATTTCTCTCTCTAGGAGTCTCTAACCTATGAAACTTTATTGCTTTTCTTTCCTTTCCCCATAAAATCCTGTAGGTGGGCCTACTCTTGGTGCCTCTGTTTTTCTTTCTCATGAAATCATGTAGGTGGGCATGTAGCTGGCATTTTCTACCTTTTCCCTTTAGTTGCTTTACAGCCAAGATCATCTTAATCCTCCTTTTCTAACACGCCTTCAATCTTTCCAAGGAGCAAAACTACAACTCCCCCAGTCTTCAAATCACAGGTCTCCTTTGTCTTATACAATCAAAGTTACACACTCCACACAATTTCTGGAACACAATAAAGAACTGACATTTAATAGAAGGATAATTGGAGGATCACAGACCTAGCAGAGCATCACCTCCCATTCTCATAGGTGTCCCCATCACTGACAATAGGAGAATGTGGGCAGGGAGCCCCCTTTCAAGGAATTGCCACCTTCTATAAAGTAATTTTACTTTTGTTGAGCTTGGGTCCAAAACCAAAAATCAACCTTTCTTCGCTGCCCACCTCCACCATATTCAATCATCCTATCATTGGTAAATGCAAACTTTGAGAACAAGTTCAGAAACATTTGCATATTAAAAGAAGACAAAATCAGGTATGCACTCTCGAAATTGTCAGAGCTACTACATTTCCTGAGCATCATTTAGATACTAACTTCCTTAAGATTTTTCGATTATTTCAGAGTCAAAAATTGTATAGATGAGGGGAAAAACTAATTTCAACAAAAGAAAAAAAGTGCTCAATTTCAGAAGTATTTTTACTATGTAAGGAAAAAAGAAATCAACGGAGAGATGGAGAGAGGAAAGATCTTTCTTGTTCTTATCACTTTTCGCAACAGATTTTTTCCAAGTCTTTTTCAAAAAAAAAAAAAGATAAAACAAAAGAAAACAGAAAATTTTAAACCCAAGATTTTTTTCTATTTCTCTTTTTTTAACTAGCCTCTGAATGGAAGTTGGCTGACACAACTAGTTCACAGTGTTGTTCGAAGCTGGCCTGGTACTCACATTCTTAGACCATGCTGTTCTCCTGTTGGACATGAGCAAACTCACAGGACACCAGGTTCACATGGGCTGTGTGACCGTGACCATGCTGACGTGAGACAAACAAGGCCATCTCACAAGTTTATCTAAGCGCAAATGAAAACAAACCACAAAATAACAAACGCCCCCTCTCCTAACTCATGAGTGACCACTGTTCCTTAGCTAGGTACAGTTATTTGCCTCACTCTCGTCTGTCCTCCTGGTAGGTAAGATTTTTTTAACCTACACAATCATAAATTGTCCTTTTAGACAACACCTGATCCAGAGCAACCTCTGCTTTCTAAAACCCTCTTACTGAGATGTCCCATGGTTTATCCTGCGGTATATTCTCCTTTGCAGCAATGGATAATAAATTGGACGTATAAAACTGCAGATGTGTTACCTCACACCAGTCAGAATGCCTAAAATTAACAACACAGGAAACAACACATGTTGGCGAGGATGCAGAGAAAGGGGAACCCTCCTACACTGCTGGTGGGAATACAAGCTGGTGCAACCACTCTGGAAAACAGTATGGAGGTTCCTCAAAAAGTTGAAAATAGAGCTAAAGTACAGTCTAGCAATTGCACTACCAGGTATTTACCCAAAAGATACAAACATACTTATCTGAAGGGGCACCTGCACCCCAATGTTTATAGCAGCAATGTCCACAATAGCCAAACTGTGGAAAGAGCCAAGATGTCCATTGATAGATGAATGGATAAAGATGTGGTGTGTGTATATACAATGGAATATTATGCAGCCATCAAAAAAATGAAATCTTGCCATTTGCAATGATGTGGATGGAACTAGAGGGTATTATGCTAAGTGAAATTAAGTCAATCAGAGAAAGCCAATTATCATATGATTTCACTCATATGTGGAATTTAAGAAACAAAACAGAGGATCACAGGGGAAGGGAGGGAAAAATAAAACGAAATCAGAGAGGGAGACAAACCATAAGAGACTCTTAATCATAGGGAACAAACTGAGGGTTGCTGGAGGCGAGGGTAGGGGGATGGGGAAACTGGGTGATGGGCATTAAGGAGGGCCTGTCATGTTATGAGCACTGGGTGTTACATACAACTAATGAATCACTGACCTCTACCTCTGAAACTAATAATACACTATATGTTAATTAATTACATTCAAAATAATATAAACTACAGATGTGTTTTGGTGGTCTTCAGTTAAGTGGCATTAACAAGTATTATTAACTCTTTTTACATAATGATGCTCAGAGATGTTTTGAAAAATTCCAGTAGCAGCAGGATTAGAAACAAGATCTTTCTCAAGTAACTGAGGACTATGAAATCTAGATATAGATATGGATATAAAGATATCTGTTGCTTATTGATGTTGAATACCTATATAGCATCATGTAAAGCATACTCACCATTTTTGTCCCCCTACAGCAGCCTACCCCAAACCTAACTATGCTCCACTATTAGTTTATTCCTTAAAGTTAAAAAAATGACCATTGTATTATGGTAACTCAACTATTGATTCCACTTTTACCCAAATTAATTTATTAGATGATATTCTCTTTAGTGTTGTTGAAAAGTCTATGTAGTAGGTATGTTGTAATAGGGATATACTCCAAGCTCGGTGGGTTGGCCACAGAGGACAGGCCTTGAGTCATCATCATGATGTGAGGACAACATCTGGGCAGCATAATTTGCCTAAAAGTCAGGGGTACTACATGGGAGAGTAGAAAAGCACCATAAATAAAATTCATCAACTTACCATTTTTTCCCTTAAACAAACTTTGCATATTTCTTTATAAATTAGGACAGAACATTAGGTTGGGAGTTCAGAGACCTGGGTTCTCACTCTATGTGTAATATCTATTTGATTCTTTTTGACAAAAAAAAACTGTATCGTGTGACCTCAGTAAAATCAGTAGATTGGGTCCTCCAATCCACTGATCTCAAAGGCTCCCTTAAAAATCTATGATTCTACCTCACACCAGTCAGAATGGCTAAAATTAACAAGTCAGGAAATGACAGATGTTGGCGGGGATGCGGAGAAGGGGGAACCCTCCTACACTGTTGGTGGGAATGCACACTGGTGCAACCACTCTGGAAAACAGTATGGAGGTTCCTCAAACAGTTGAAAATAGAGCTACCATACGATCCAGCAATTGCACTACCGGGTATTTACCACAAAGATACAAATGTAGGGATCCGAAGGGGTATGTGCACCTCAATGTTTATAGCAGCAATGTCCACAATAGCCAAACTGTGGAAAGAGCCCAGATGTCCATTGACAGATGAATGGATAAAGAAGATGTGGTATACACACACACACACACACACACACACACACACACACACACACACACACAATGGAATATTATGCAGCCATCAAAAGGAATGAGATCTTGCCATTTGCAATGACGTGGATGGAACTGGAGGGTGTTATGCTGAGTGAAATAAGTCAATCAGAGAAAGACATGTATCATATGACCTCACTGATATGAGGAATTCTTAATCTCAGGAAACAAACTGAGGGTTGCTGGAGTGGTGGGGGTTGGGAAGGATGGGGTGGCTAGGTGATAGACATTGGGGAGGGTATGTGCTATGACGAGTGCTGTGAATTGTGCAAGACTGTTGAATCACAGATCTGTACCTCTGAACCAAATAATGCAATATATGTTAAGAAAAAAAAAAGAAGATAGCAGGAGGGGAAGAATGAAGGGGGGGAAATCGGAGGGGGAGACCAACCATGAGAGACGATGGACTCTGAAAAACAAACTGAGGCTTCTAGAGGGGAGGGGGGTGGGGGGATGGTTTAGCCTGGTGATGGGTATTAAAGAGGGCATGTTCTGCGTGGAGCACTGGGTGTTATGCACAAACAATGAATCATGGAACACTACATCCAAAACTAATGATGTAATGTATGATGATTAACATAACAATAAAAAATTTAAAAAAAATCTATGATTCTACAAAAGAACAATCTTTAAACCATTGCATGCTACTTCTAACTGCAGTTCTCATGCCCTCATTTGTTGCTTTAACCAACCTTTATTAAGCATCTAACTATGATGCCACAACGTGTGCTAAATTCTGGAGAAATAAAGAGAACAAGTTTTGTTTTTATTCTGAGTGTGTGTTTGTGTGTGCATCTATATTGACAGACTGCAAAGTCTTCAGAAAAAGATTAGCAAAATAATACGTGTTCTAAAAACCTGAAGACGACTCTTATTTGAAAAAAACAAGTATTTGAAAAACTGTCAAAGGATGTTCATTTATTAAATATTTTCTCCAGTGGTAAGATTAAAGGATAGAAGTTTAAAGATTAGAAGTTACCAGGAGGCAGGGCTTGGTTCAAGCTGTAATCTACACACTCCAATTTTCTAATGATGAATTAAGCTGCCTGCCAAGGTGTTAAATTTTTCCTAGCGGTATTCAAACAGAGATTGATTATTCTGAGAAAGAAATCACAGAACCTCCTCATTTTCACAGGAGGCCGGCTGCATTAGGCAGACCTTCCCACTCTGATTTCCCACTTGTTCGACCTCTCCTTTCCTTCCATTGTAGGCATATGTGGAAGTCTTATACACAAGGGGTGTCCCCATTGCAAATTTCTTGCCTAAAGCAATGAAAAGATAAATTCCTTAAGGAAGTGTCACTGATTCTTTAGGGTCAATTTCAAATTTTACTGGTAGTTTTTGTGGAAAGTGCTGAGGTTGAATTCATATACTTGCAAAGTCTCTTTCTGTTCAATGCAAGGGTGGATTTTAGGAAAACAGTAAGGAGGTATTACTAAAGAAAATACTCCCCTTCCTGGGGCACTCATACCCACCCTCATTTTTCTCAACTATTTTTGATTTCTTTCAATTTACGTGGGCATTTTAATGAATAACCTCAAAGAAAAAGTTGCCTAATTTAGCCAATATCCGTCAATGTATCTTAAGAAACAGAAATGTAATATAAAAATGTTTCCAAGGTCTAATGAATGTGTGACATCTTCAGTCTCTCAAACACTGAGAAAAGAATCAGTTCATTTCTGAAGTATAATCTACATCATTTTTTTCCTTAAAGGAAAAAATTTCCTTCCATTTCCAAATGGAAGCCATTTGTTTCTAGATGGCAATGTTTTTCTGTTTTTTTCAAATGTCACTGCCCTAATATGCTTATTTCTTAAAATGCCTGTTTACAATTCAGTTTTTAAATAAGTAGACTGAATTCTAATTGGATGATGAGATTATGCAAGTTAGCTCAGTAGTATTGAGTCAATCTCCCTTCCTTTTAAGCAGTTATTCCTAAATATACTTTTTATTTTTCAAAGACACTACCTGTTTTGAAAAAACAAAAACAAAAACAAAAAAACACATTCATTACCATTAACAACCTCCATCTGATCTCATGGTGTAGGGAGAATACTAATGAAGTAAAGAATACTGTAGAATGTGTATGACTTACTACAAAATCAGCTGTGACAGCATTTATGATTTAATCTTTATTTTGACATTTTCCTCTGATCCCCCTCAATTTTAGTCAACCCATGGATGTTACACATTCATTGTATTCATATAAACAATAACAGAGGGGACAATGTTTACATGTGAAAAAAAGATTTGCAAATGAAAGTCCGTGTTTAAATAAATCTCCTTGGCAAAGTTTTTGTTTGTGTTTTGTTTTGTTTTTGTTCTTTTTTTAGTAATTTCAGTGTCACAGACACAACCAAATCAACGCAGCACTGAAAAGTCAGTAATACATATTTTAGACTGTGATGTTTTGGCATTTCTGGGCCTAATCTAAAGTAGCAGTATAAAGAATTTTTTTTTTGGAAATGGAAAATTTAAGGTAACGTCATAAAGGTCGAAGTGACATGTACCTTTTCAAAAGTGCAAAAGGATGGGGAAGCCATTAATATTCATTGAGTATCTACTATGTGCCAGGCTCTTAGCAGAGACTTTCATTTAGTCTTCTCTATAACCCTCTGAGGTAAATTTTATTATTCCTGTTCATTTGGTGGAGAAAAATGAAGCCCTGAGAAGTTAAAAAACTTGCCCAAGGTCACATATCTGGTAAGTTATGTGTGTCTTCGATATTCAAACACAAAACCTCCCAATTCCAAGAATATGACTCCTGGCAGACACCAAATAGGCTTGGGAAGGAATTCAGACTGCTGTAATCACAAGGGTGTGCCTTAGTCCTTGGCTGAGGAACATGACTTTACACATTCCCACTTTCCACGCAGGGCTATCATGAGATGGAAGTGACCAAAGAGATCAGAAGTCGCTTTTCAGTTTTCTACTTGGTGAGCCTGCCATTGCTCTGAGGCACCTAAGTCCGTGCTCAGCACTATGGGAACACATCATCAACAATATGACTTGATGGGTTGTACATGAATCTTTGTGTGATAGGAGGGGTGGGGGTTGGAATTACTGAAAACCAGCAAGAGCTGAAGAGGTCTAACCTGAAAACATGGAGGATAAGGCAGGGTCTGCATATACATCTCTACCCTAACCAGGTACTCACTCTGCAAACAGTCAGCATTTAGGAGGTCCTGACACTTTTCATGGCACTTCACTCCACACTCCAAACACTTCATGCCTTGCCGGGCAATACCCCACAGGAGCCCTTCACACTCATAACAGTAGGTGGGTGTTGTTGCCGTCCAGACTTCGAAATTGTGGGGGGTGGTGGAAGACATGGGGTAGATCAGTGCCTGCAAGGTCTTCTTGAAGACATGTATTTTCTGTAAAGATAAGTTACAATGCCAGCCAAGTCAGTGGATTCAGAGAATTTCAATATAAAACTATTTTATCACTTCTCCCTGAAAATAGTATTTTGAAAGAACCTCTTAATTATTGACAAGTCATGATAGTAAGCACAGTAATTCTGCTCACTTATTCTTCTCTCAGCATTCTAGGGCCCAGTTCAGTCATCTGAACACAGAGAACTCCCTAATCTCCCAGACTGGACTGGGTTCCACTGTTGTGCAAGCTTCTTTCACAGCAGCAAGAAACTCTAATTACCTGATAATGTCCACGTCCGGCTATACTGCAGACTCTATGAGGCCACAGATGATGATATAGATCTCCTTGGTCTAAACTGGTTCTTGGTAAAAATTGTGAACTAGATGGGAAGCATTCTTAATGCTGATGCTAACCATCCAGAAACATCCCCACCCGTCTTTTGTATTCTACTAAGCCCTCTCTTTCCTAACTCTACTCTCCTGACATTCCAACCTTTCCCAGACCTGAAGTATGTTCATTCTACAATTCCTTCTGCAGGGGACTGCTTTCATTGCCTATCCTTTAGGAAGGAGCTCATCAACTAATTTATGAGACCACTAGTAGTAGGTAAAGGCTAAATGTGGCACTCTCTCATGGTAATGGTAATATTTTAAAGGGAGATACCTTTTTATAACACATGGAAGGACTTTCAATGATAAGCCACTGGTGGGATAGAAAAATTCACTGCATGAGTAGCCAGGAGACCTGAGTTCCCTAGCATAGGGCCAATCACATGACATTTAATATGGGTTTCTTCAGGCCATATTTACGGTCAATCTTCCATATTTCTCTTCTTAGCGTCTAACAGTGCCTACCATTGTCCCTGCCACATAGTAAGGGTACAACACATATTTTGTGGAGTGAATGTTTTGCCACTTAGAAGTCTTATAATCCAGAGAGACTTAGGTCTCGAAGCCTTACTTTCTTCCCCTACATATCTACCTACCTGCTGTATTATTTTGAAGATCAAATTGTAGAATGGTAACCAACCAACTAGAAACTTCAAAATACTAAATAAATACTAAATGTTAGTACTCATAGTAGATTTTCCAGAAACCACCATAGGTTGATAGGAAAGAGACTGGTCTGGATGAGTCCTTCTCTGTGCTTTTCATATCTAATTAGGTGGGTAACTTCTTTTTTCTTTTTTAAATATTTTATTTATTTACTTGAGAGAGAGAGAGAGCGTGCATGAGCTGGGGGAGGGGTAAAGGGAGAGGGAGAGTGTGAAAAGCAGATTCCCTGTTGAGGGCAGAGCCCTACATGGGGTTCAATCCCAGGACCTTGAGATCATGACTTGAGCCAAAGTCAGATGTTGAACCGACTGAGCAACCCAGGCGTACCTGCAGATGAGTTCTTGAAAGAAAGACTATAACTCTCTGAAGTTACGTTTACAGGTAATTTCACACAACTGCCTGATGCATAATGAATGTTTACATAAATCCTGTAGGAGCCTAATTGTTAAATGAAACAATTATATTTTTCATCAATAACCCTTAAATCTCATATCTTAAATTTCATTTCAGAGTATCTTCACAGTGTTGAAATGGCCAACTTCCCACAATTTTTCAATTCTACAGTATGGTAACAGCATATTTCTCTTTATTAGTACATTCCCCTCACTGTGTGTTTTCCCAGAATATGTTTGGTAATGGTACTGGAAGATCCCCTGCAGGGAGTTAAGCTTCACTAAAATTTTTTCTAACTTTTAAACAGCAAGATCCAGCCTTGCTATATTACATGAGTGTCTGGTCAAAGCTTTTAATACTTCACGTGAGTCTACAGAGCAGCAGTATGATCAAATACAGGAATTATTCAAGTGGGAGACCTCCATATTAAGGTTTATACAAACAAATGGATCCATCCTTTTCAATAAATATAGCCTAAGCCAAGTATATCTTTTGGCTTCATCTCATAATGAAGACATCTTATCTTGCAAAAAAACCGTTAAGAGTTCTTTTAGCATTAACACTATGCATTATTCAACTTTGCTTTCATTGTGCTGCTTAGCAGAGTGGGTATCTTCAATATCATTAAAGTGAATTGAACAATTCTTGGCCTAATAGATTTTCAATCAGCCATCCATAGACAGCTTCCTGTTCTAACTGGGCTGAGGGGTTTGTGTGTGTGTTATCTGTGTGTGTGTAATGTAGCATTTTTGGTTTAGATAAAAATTAAGTATGGAGTTTGTTATATTTGCAATCACATCAGGTAATTTGTTGTAGAGAGTAGTAATTCTAACCCAATAGAACACTAGGTGGGAATAGTTTGCTAATGAACCCAAGAAAAGTAAAATATGTATGAACTAAGAAAGCAGGGTTGGGTAAAGGGTTGTTTTGAACATGAACTTATCTACATATTTCACAATTAAGTAAATGATTCATACATTTTCTCTAATTCCATATGTGTATATTTTCTTTTTATTGAATTCAAGTGACATAGTTGACCTCTAAATCCTTAGGTTATAGCAGGAGTAATAAATATAAGGAATACATTCTAAAAAATTAAACATGCTAGAGAAAAACAAAAGAGTGCTGAATAGACAGCTGAGAAGTTTTCATTGAAATGCTTTGTTTGGTTGGGATTAAAGAGGCATGATCCATTTCATAAAAAGAGAGTGAAGCTCGTTTTAAAAAAAAGAAATATGGGAAATTTAATAGACAGCACATTGAAAATCAGTTGAATGGGGCGTTAAAATAAATCTAACATTCAAAGGCTATAGAAGCTGGAGAAAACATTGGATAGCTCACTAGAGGGTATATATCTCTAGTCTTCAGGAAATGATAATATGCATCTTTTCCATTTGTGATTTTTGGGATATGAGCATTGTCTATCAAAGCTGAAAATTACTCTAAAATAAATGCCATATGGAGGGACGTCTGGGTGGCTCAGTCTTTAAGCGTCTGACTCTTGGTTATAGCTCAGGTCGTGATCTCATGGCTCATGAGACTGAGCCCAGCATTGGGCTCAGTGTGGGGAGTCTGCTTGAAGATTCTCTTCCTATGCCCCTCCCCACACTCGGGCACGCACTTTCTCAAATAAATCAGTCTTTTAAAAAATGACATATGGCAACATTTCTTAATTGAAGCAAAGTATAAGATGCAAGGATGGTCAGTTTAGAAACTCAGTAAGTGAATAGTTAGGACAGCATGTAAAAATCTATCTCATAAGAGGGGATTCTTACTCTCAGGAGAATACTTTATCCTGGGAAAATGACGTACTTCCTTAGCAGCAAAATAAGACCAAATCAAGCAAGATTATAATCAAGAACCAAGAGTGTGAGAGTTTTGTGGAATAAGTCAAAAAAATAGGGTAAGGAGCACTGAATAAAACAAAGTGGAAGAAATCAAGAGGAAACTCCAAAATTAGCCATGGACCATAGAAAATGGGAATCTAACTCACCATTAGGAGTTGGATTGAAAGCAAAGAGATTTTTTTTTTAATGTAGTACTTTTTACTAGAAAGATAACTAGTTACAGTTAATAGGATCCTAGCTGACATGCAAGGATGGGACTGGGTATGTTCTCCAGAGAGGGTCTCTGGCCTAGGTAAAGCAGAAGACAGATACGTAGAGAAGGTGGTCCCAAGAACAAGCAGAGCCTTCATCTACTGGGATTAGGACCCAAGGACATAATGAACTCAGCAATATGGAAGAATTACTGTTAATCTATTTTAAAGGTTTCTAAAATTTCCCAATCTTCCACAATAAACATATAGTACTTTCTAAAATGTATTTTCATTTCTTTTTTTAATATCCTTCCAATAACTATAAATCAGGTTGCATTTTACATTGTGTAGGAGCCTCCTGTTTCTAAATGATACTGGTATTTATAGATGTGTATATATGTTCTATCATTTTCCCCCCTCTTTTAAGAATCACAAAGATTTTGGAAATCATGCTCAACACTTCATGGAAGTGACTTGCAAAATTAAATAATTCTCATTGGCTAACAATAATCTTTTCTTTTCCCCAGTCAAAATGAAGACAAAACAAAACAAACAAACAAACAAAAAATCTCATATGTCACTTTCCTCTCTAGTATGTATTTTCTAATTATAATAAAATGCATGCTCACTGTAAAAGTAATTTATAAAACAAAAAAAGCACTAAAATTTTTATAAAGTTAATTTAATTTTTCAAAGTTTGTAAAGGTTCTTTCAGGAATTTTTTCCAATTATAGACAGAATATAAGACAACACAATTGAAATAAAACTGATAAACATCAGTTTTACATTACTGAGGTGACTGCAGAAGAAAGAAGTCAATTTTTATTTTATGGAGACACTGTTTTATCCGTAGAAATGAGGTTAAGGAATGCTTTGACTCTGACAAGCCTCTTTAGCAAAGTACAGCTTATAGATTACAAAAGGGAGGATGCTCATATCCTAAACAATTATTTTGTTAAAAATTCCTCCTCTAAGAAACTGGAATCTAAGGTGAAATGCTCTAATATGTCACTTTCTGAACAATTAGGACACAGGAAAAAAATGAATTGCCTTTTTTATTCATAACTATATGAGAAAATTAAAATGCGCCTGAGAAATAAAGCAATCAGGCTTCCTGCCAAAGGTGATGACAAGTATTTTTAGACCATCAATATTCCAATCAACCAACTGTTAATACAACAGGAACAAAGCATGTCTGCCTCCATTTTGCACACTAAAGGAAACCATTGACAAAATGAAAAGCCAACCTGCTGAATGGAAGAATATATACGCAAATCATATATCTGGTAAGAGACTAATACCAAAAATATATCAAGAACTCCTACAACTCAATAGCTGGAAACAAAAAACCTGATTTAAAAATGGGCAGAGGATCTGCACAGACATTGTCCCAAAAAAGACATAGATATGACTACAAGGCACATGAAAAGATGTTCATAATCATCAGAGAAATGCAAATCAAAATCAAGTGATACCACCTCACATCTGTTAGAAGGGCTATCATCAAAATGATAAGCAATAATAAGTGTTGGCAAGGATTTTGAGAAAAGGGAACATTTCTGCAGTGTTGGTGGGAATCTAAATGGAAAACAATATGGAGTCACTTCAAAAAACTAAAAACCTAATTGCCATATGACCCAGAAATTCCACTTCTGAGTATTTATCTGAAGAAAACAAAAGCATTAATTTAGAAAATGACATACACTTCCATGTTCACAGTAGCATTATTTACAACAGTCAAGACACAGAAACAACCTAAGTGTTGTTGAATGGATAAAGAAAATGTGTGTGTGTGTGTGTGTGTGTGTGTGTGTGTGTAACCCAACATTATTCAGCTATAAAAGAGTACAATCTTGCCATATGCAATAACATGGATGGATCTTGAGGGTATTATGCTAAGTGAACTAAGTCAGAGGAAGACAAATATTATGTGATCTTACTTATATGGAGAATCTAAAAAAAAACAAAAAACAAAAGCAAAAACAAAATGTCAAGCTCATAGATCCAAAGAGCAGATTGGTGGTTGCCAGAGGCAGGGGATGGTGCATGAGCAAAATTTGTGAGGGGGTCAAAAGGTACAAATTTGTAGTCATAAAACAAATAAGTTATGGGATTATAATGTACAGTATGGTCACTATAGTTAATAATACTTTATTATACATTTGAAATCTGCTGATCATAAAACTTCTCATCACAAGAAAGAAAAAACACATAACCATGTATGGTGATGGATGTTAACTAGACTTACTATGATGATTATGTCACCACATATACAAATATTGAATCTTTATATTGAACACCTGAAATTTAGATGTTATACATCAATTATACCTCAGTAAAAAAAGGTATATATAAATAATGGAATAGGAGATGAGGAATTTATTAAATATAAGAGATCAAAAATAATATGAATTCTTTCACTGGAAGGAAACTTTTGTCATTTTAATGTGAAAAGTTTGTTTGTTTATTTTTAACACTTGGGGTCAAGTCAAGAGTTCTTACAAATCTTCTGACAGAGGCCATGAAAGATTAGAAAGAAGAGTTAATGTAAATGTAGGAGAGGGAAGGGGGTGACTATCCCTCTTAAAGGGAATCTGTTTCACTGTTCTCTTGTGTAACCAAGCAAAGCCAGGCATGGAGCCATGGAAAGTTGCAGTAAATGAAGTTAATAATAAAAAACAATAACTAATATTTACTATGTAATTATGTGTCAAAAATGGTTGACGTGCTTTCCATTTGTTATCTCACTGATCCCCCCAAGAGCATTCTAGCAGTATTAATTTATTTATTTTACACGTTGAAAAACTGATCTGGCAACATGGCAGACTAAGTTGATATAGCTTACTAGAGAAGTGTTGGAAAAAATTATTTTAATATGTAAAAGAGCCCAAAAGAAACAGATTCTCCAGGTGTTTGGGGGGAAGAAAGGAATTTACTGCCCAGTTGTGAGAGCTGATTCAATGGAAACCCAAAGGTTGTGTTTGGGATCCAGTTAAACTCCATGGGCTACAAACATGAGCTTTTCAGACCATTTTCAGACATGACATTTAGACTTGCCTTTTACCTAATGTGGGCATTGAGGGTAGTAATGAGAGGCTAAACATTTTTAGATCATGTGGTTTTTTTTTCAGGACAGAATTATTAACTTTAAAGTTTGAAGACAAAGATGCTACAAAAAAACATTGCAGGCCAGTAACTCCAATGAACATAGATGCAAATATCCTCAATAAAATCTTAGCAAACTGAATTCAACAATAGATTTTTTTAAAAATCATGCCCCATGGCCAAGTGGTCAAGTGTGATTTATTGCAGGGATGCAAGGGTGGTTTAATATTCACAAATCAATCAATGTGCTACATCACATTAACAAGAGGAATAATATAATAATAATAAAATATATATAATATATATAATCATGTATATTTTATATATATAATCATCTCAACAGATGCAGAAAAAGCATTTGACAAAATACAAAATCTATTCATGATAAAAACTCTCAACAAAGTGGGTTTAGAGGGAACATACCTCAACATAATAAAGGCCATATATGAAAAACCCACAGTTAACATCATACTCAATGGTGGAAAACTGAAAGCTTTTCCTCTAAGATCAGGAACAAGACAAGGATTCCAGTCTCGCCAATTTTATTCAACATAGTACTGGAAGTTCTAGCTGCAGCAATCAGACAAAAGAAAGAAAGAAATAAAGCATCCAGATTGGTAAGGAAGAAGTAAGACTGTCACTACTTATAGATACCATGATACTACACATAGAAAACCCTAATGTCTCCACCAAAAAACTATTAACACTGATAATTTGGTAAAAGTTACAGGAAACAAAATTAATAAACAGAAGTTTGTTGTGTTTCTATACACTAATAACAAAGTAGCAAAAAGAGAAATTAAGAAAACAACCCCATTTACAATTGCACCAAAAATAATAAAATATCTAAAAATAAATTTAACCAAGAAGGTGAAAAGCCTATACCCTGAAAACTGAAGAATGTTGTTGAAAGAAATTGAAGATGGCACAAGTGGAAATCATGCTCGTGTTAGAAGGATATTGTTAAAATGTCCACCCTACCCCAAGCATACTACAGATTCAATGTAATCTCTATCAAAATAGCAATAGCATTCTTCACAGAACTAGAACAAAAAATCCTAAAATTTGTATGAACTATAAAAGACCTCAAACAGCCAAAGCAATCCTGAGAAAGAAGAACAAAGTTGGAGGTATCACAATCCCAGATTTCAAGATATACTACAAAACTGTAGTAATCAAAACAGTATGGTACTGGCACAAAACTAGACACAGAGATCAAAAGAGTAGGGCAGAGAGCCCTAAAATAAACCCACATGCATATAGTTAATTAATCTATGACACAGAGGTAAAAATATCTGATCGGAAAAGACAGTCTCTTCAGTAAGTGATGATGGGAAAACTGGACGGCTACATGTAAAAGAATGAAACTGGACCACTTTCTTACACATACACACAAACTCAAAATGGATTAAAGACCTAAATGTTAGACTTGAAGCCATTAGCCTCCTGAAAGAAAACATAGGCATCAATTTTAACATGTTTATGGATATGACTCCAGAGACAAGGGAAAGAAAAGCAAAAATAAACCACTGGGACTACACCAAAATAAAAAACTTCTGCACAGTAAAGAAAACTTTCAACAAAACACAATACTGAAACACAACAACAACCTACTGAATGGGAGAAGATAATTGCAAATGACATATCTGATAAGGGATTAATGTCTAAAATATATAAAGAACTTATATAATTCAACACCAAAAACAATCCAATTAAAAAATGAGCCAAGGATCTAAATAGACATTTTTCCAAAGAAGACAAACAGATGGCCAACAGACACATGAAAAGATGTCCAACATCACAATCCATCAGGGAAATACTAATCTAAACCACAATGAGATATCACTTCACACCAGTCAGAATGGCTAGTATCAAAAACAAATAACAAGTGGTGAGGATATGGAGTAAGGGACTCGTCATGTACTGGTGGTAGGAAGGCAAACTGGTGTAGCCACTCTGGGAAACATTATGGAGTTTACTCAAAATATTAAAAATAGAAGTACCATACAATCCAGTAATTCCACTACTGGGTATTTACCCGAAGAAAATGAAAACACTAATTTGAAAAAGATATATTCACCCTTATATTTATTGCAGCATTATTTAAATAGTCAAGATATGAAAGCAACCCATGTGTCCATCGATAGATGAATAGACAAAGGAGTGGTATACACACACACACAATGGAAAATTACCTGTCTATAAAAAAGAATGAGATCTAGCCAATAGTGACAAAAGAATGGACTTAAATGGCATTATGCTAAGTGAAATAAGTCAAAGAAAGACAAATAGCTTATGATTTCACTTATATGTGGAATTTAAGATACTAAACAAAAAGCAAAGGAACAAAAAAAGAAAGAGAGGCAAACCAAGAAACAGACTCTTAACTACAGAGAACAAACTGACAGTTACCAGAGGGGAGGGGTGCAGGAGGAAGGATGAAACAGGTGATGGGGATGAAGGAGGGCACTTGCTGTGATGAGCAGTGGGTGTTGTGATGGTTGAATCACTATATTGTACACCTGAAACTAAAATTACACTATGTTGGGGCGCCTGGGTGGCTCAGTTGGTTAAGCGACTGCCTTCAGCTCAGGTCATGATCTCAGGGTCCTGGGATCGAGCCCCGCATCGGGCTCCCTGCTCCGCGGGAAGCCTGCTTCTCCCTCTGACCCTCCCCCTGCTTGTGTTCCCTCTCTTGCTGTCTCTCTCTCTCTCTGTCAATTAAATAAATAAATAAATTCTTAAAAAAATAAATAAATAAAATAAAATAAAATTACACTATGTTAACTGGAATTTACATAAAAACTTTACAAAAAGAACAGCAGCAATGAAAAACAAATGAACATACAAACAAACAAGACTCTTCAACAAAGAGAATAAACTGGTGATTGCCAGAGTGGAAGTGAGTGGGGAGATGGATGAAGCAGATAAAGGGTATTAAGAAATACAAACTTCCAGTTATAAAATAAATAAATCAGAGATGAAAAATACAGCATAGGGAATATAGTCAATAATATTGTAATAACATTGCATGGAAACAGATGGTGACTACACTTACCATGGTAAGCACTGACTAATGTATAGAATTGTCAAATCAATGTTATACCCCTGAAACTAATATAACAATGTAATAAGCTAATTATACTTCAATAAAAGAGGGGCACCTGGGCGGTTCAGTCATTTAAGCCTCTGCCTTAGGCTCAGGTCATGATCCCAGGGTTCTGCTCAGCAGGGAGTCTGTTTCACGCCCACTCTCTCTCTCAAATAAATAAAATCTTAAAAAGTAAATAAAATTAAGTTATGTGAGATACATGGGGTGCCTGGGTGGCTCAGCTGGTTAAGCGGCCGACTCTTGATTTTGGCTCAGGTCATGATCTCAGGGCTGTGATATCTAGCCCCGCATTGGGCTCTGCACTGGGCATGGAGCCTGCTCGGAATGCTCTCTCCCTCTCCCTCTACTCCTCTCACCTCCTTTCCCTCTCTGGGAAGAAAAAAAAAAAAAATGCTATGTGAGATACACATAAAACACATCAAGACTTAAAGAAGGGGCTAGAGAAAGTTCTATCAAGGAAATATTGACCTTATCAATTTGGTAGAGCAGTATTAGTAGCATAAAGAAAATATTTTAAAGAAAAAGCTTTTAAGAAATTAATAAGATTATTAGCAAAGTTGAAACAATTTATTGGGAATATAAAAGTCCCAAAACTTATGTACCCAACAAAAAAAAAGTTCATATGGTTTATCTACAAAACTGATTATGAACTAAGTCATAAAATAGTTAAATACTAATGACTGAATATACAGTCTGTGTGCTCTGAACACAATGTAGTAACAACAATAAAGTTCATATGGCTTGTCTTTGGGAGAACAAACACCCTAAATTGAGGAGTCAAAATAATCATTGCATCATTTATTAAATATTTTTCTCTTTCTAAAGCTGTTATGGATACACAGGTATATGCATTGTTTCTTATGTTGTAAATATTCTTTTCTGTATATGCAATAATAATAAAAAGTCAAAATTAGTAAACTATGTATTCAACTCAGTATGTTAGAAAAGTAGTTAGCTTCAGAGTGAATACAAAGAGGGCAGAAGATGAATCTAAATAAGAAAAATAAAATAGAAAACAAACAATACAGAGTCAACAAACACCAGGGTAATCTCTTGTAGTACTCATTTAAAAAAAGAGAGAAATACAAATAAGGTGAAAACAGCACAAACTTTTATAAATCATATAATTATATGAACAATTTGATGGAATTTGAAATTTCAGGGGAAAAAGAACAATGTTCTGGAAAAAAATAATATAAATGATCAAAACTGACTCAAGAACAAATGTTTAAAGAACATGAATGGATTATTACATTAAATTATTAAGGGCAGTCAAATAACCACCCCCCAAAAAATTACAAGAATGTTTTGGAGGCAAGTTTGCCCATCTTTCAAGGCAGAGCAACAACTTACACAAACCATTCCAGAGAAATGATAAGAAGGACAGCTTTCCACCTTACTTTACAAAGCTAGTTGATTAATGCCAAAATTGCTCACAGACACTGGAAACCATAGGCCATCAATGCAAAAATCTTATATAATTCACAAACATGTAAGAAAATCAAGGCCAAGAGTTTCAGTCACTGGCCCAAGTTCCCACAACTAGTCAATAGTGGAAATGGATCTATATTTATCTCAAGCCAAAGACTGTGCTCCTGAAGAAGGATAGAATTAGGACCAAGAAGAGTACTTGTAAACCAGAGAACAATATTTAAATGTGCAATTAGATCGGTTCCCCTATCAGCACGCACTGGAACCTGACCCTCAGCTGCAAAGGTGGCAGGGAGGCACTGGATTCCACACAGATCTGGATACCTCACTGCGACTCCCTGACTACCACCTGCTCTGCCTGGCAAGACACTTTTTAATTCTCACAAACTGTGAGATAAGTATTATTACTTTCATTTTACAGATGAGATGAACAAGTCTCGGGTAGGCAGAAAGTATGGAAAAGAAATGAGTTCTCAAAGGTAATAAGAGGTAGAGCTGAAATTCAAATTCACGCCCTTATCACTTCACCTCTCAGTTACTTGGTTTGACATAGCTCCTGTTCCTGAGGAGGAGTCCAGAGTACCTGCATATGGTGAGCCTGCAGCTTCCTGACTGAACCCCAGGCACCAGATAGGTGTTCTGACCTGCTTCCTGCTTCCAGATCACCTTTCTAGGATTATGCTAGAAATAGGGCCCAGGTCTGATCTAATGATTCCCATCCATAGTTCTCATGAGTCCCTTTCATCGGGCCTGATCTTGATCTTGTTATTGGAAAGAGGAACTCTACTCTCCTCGACAAACCAAACCTGACTGAATATTGACACTTCCTGGAAGTAAACCATTAGACCAGCCCCCTAGCCATAGTTAGAAATGAATTAACTAGATAGAATAAACGTTGCTCTAGAATCCCTTTCAGGCTTGGTGATTTGCGTTCTGCACTCTACTTGAGTTTCCCATAACCCTCATCTGACACTGTCAGTTTCAACACACCCACCTGTTAGAAGCTTTCATTATGCCCTATAACAATATGGCATGCAAAACACAGTATTTCAGCTCCCTCTCACTATGTTATAAGCCTCATGATGGCAGAATGGCCTCATTTCCAGAATCTGACACACTGCCTGACACATAGTAGACACTCAGTTAATATCTGACTTATTGAACGGTTTTACTCGGATTGCCCCCCTTTTGGGGCTACACCTAGGAAACTACAACTCTATGACAGCAAGCACAAAGCTGGGTAGCATAGTGTCAGGCAGAATACTGTTAGATGGATACTAGATTGTTACCCCCTCTTGGGTTATTAGGCCAGACAGAAATGTTCAGAAATTATGGTCCTGAAGGGCTTTTTAGACTGAGATTTCCAATCAGCCCCAATAGCCCTGTGGGTGAGGTGGGATTGGTGATGGCTGAGGGCACCTGGCGTGCTTCACCCACTGCTCACAGAGGGTCATTGGAGGCGGTGCTGGCTAGCCCACTGTCACCTTACATCAGACTTTAGAGCCCTTCACTGCCGTGGAAGAGCTGACTGAACTTTTTATCATACATCTCTTTAATTAAAACAGATGTGCTACCATTTGATATTTTCCACATGGCCAAGCCATATTCCTTCATGTAAAGACACATATTTCATGCTTTCACATTGAGGGTGCCTAGGAAGACTTTCAGCTCGGAAAAGGGGAAATTATTTGCTCCAGCCTTTATGTTAGCTGCCCATGTAATAACTTAATGTGACAGCCTGTCAGGAGTGACATTTAATATGCTTGTTGTATAGAAGTCATCTTTCATTTACTTTTTGAGACATGGGCCCCAGGGAAATGGGCTTTATGAATTTTAGAGGGAGCTGATGGACTCCATTCATCCACCCGACACCCACACAGAGAAGTCTTTTACATTGGTCTTCTGAAACTAAAGAAATACAATGTATTTTTAAGTGGATGAAAAGTAGATCAATAACTAAATTAACCATAAAGTGAGGGTATGCTCCCCGTTCAGGGCCTCAGAAAATGGAGTAGTGTTCTTATTTCTCTCTCTTTCCTATTAACTTTTCATAGGAATGAATATTTGTGGTTCAGACCAAATACCATATTTTTAAAATTAAAAAAAAGGAATAGTATAGGAGTTTAATGATAAAAGCCTCAACCTTGATTACTCTCTCAAAAGCAAAAGACTAGATATTTCAAGATTCAGCAAGCAATATGGTACTTTCTCATATACCATATATATATGAAATATACATATAAATAATGGTGTTAAATGCCAAGCGTATAGAAATTTAAAATAAGTATTATTACTGGCAAATTTTTATTCTACAGGAATGACAAAGTCACTAAAATTGGGAGAGGTAGAGTATATGAGTTCTCCTAAGGGAGGACACATAAATTGTCTCTAGTAAAATGGAGTGGCTGGGCAGGAAGGAGTTACCAGGGCACAAAATTGACTGCACGTTAGAATTGCCTGATAGTTTAAAACAAAAAAACCCAAAAAACAAAAAACACCCTTATACCCAGACTACATCTGAAGCCAATTAAATCTGAATCACTGGGAGCGAGACCCAGGCATCTGCATGGTTTAGAGCTCCCACAGGTGATTCTAATGAGCCAAATTTAAGAATCCCTGACCTAGATATTTGCAGCCTACTTGTATTTTCTAATCATATTGGTTCTTTCATTCAACAAGAATTTACAAAGTATCTACCTCATGCCATACCGTGTACTAGGTAGTAGGGATCAAAGTATTTAACAAGAACAACAAACAAGATACAGTGCTACCCTTAAGAATATCAGCTTCTAAAGGAAAGGTTTATGCAAAATAATAAAATTGCTTACAAAAATAATAAAACCAGCAGCTTGCATTTTTTTCTTTTACTATACTCTAAGCTATGCCAAGTGTTAAACACATTTCCCCTCCCTTCATAAATTCTTATTACCTCACTATACAGATGAGAGAAATCAGACTCAGAGAAGTTAGGTAATTTACCAGGTAGAACAATGCTAGTTTAGCACTACAGATGGGACTCGCCCCGAGCAACCTTCACTCATGCCATACTATGCTATGGAGGTCATGATTAAATGCTTGATTAAGAGCCCAGAGGAGGAAACTAAAAAGTCAGTCAGAAGAGGAGGAAGATATTTGGGACAGCCTCATAAAGGAGGCAAAACTTGAACCATACAAAAACGTAGAGGGTTTTTTTTTCAGGGGAGAATTACAGATAAAATGTGTGAGAATGGAATAGCATTTGTAAAGATTGATAGGCACATGCATATTGGATCAGCAGAGGATCATCTGTATGAGAGTGAAGCTGAGGTCCTGAGGAAATTTGTTTAGGGTCAGACTTTCCCCATGTTCCCAGTTATTTCTGGAATTTTGGAATCAACATTACGACTGAGTGGCTTGATCAGAATCACTCTCCCCTGGACTATGATCAATACATAGTAACTGACTCTGCACCTACCAGTTCCTCATTGTTTAGTGATGTCCTAATCACCATAGCCAGGGAGAGTCCAGATTTCCGGGCAGCCAGAGTCTAAAATAAACAGAATTAGAAGTTATTGGCACATGAGGTGGCTGCCATGAACATGCGGCTCAGCAGCACATGAAAATATAATAATACAGACTATCATTGTTCATGTTTTAGTCAATAGGACCTGCCATTTTCAGTAGTCAGCGAGTTCATCCAGAATGTGGAATCATGGAACATCAAAGCTGAAAAAGTCCCCTTCTATCATCGAACTCAGCCCCTACATTTTGCAGATGACAAAACTGAGGCCCAGCAAGGCAGGATGATGAGCCCTAGGTTTCCAGGCTAGCAAGAGCTTCTATAACTTTGCTTTTCCCCAAGGTGATCAGGATCATGATCACTTTCCTTCATAAAACATGGCCACTGGTACAGAGCCAGATGATCTGTGTGATGGCCATGAAGCACAATTAAGGTTAGAGGATCCTTGAATTGTTCACAGTTCCCCCAGAATATTCTTTCATATCTAACCAGGATATTTTTTCTAAGTGTTCATTTTATCAACAGAAAACCATTATACCCAGATTGGTTTTCTTAATGCAATGCTGCCAACTTCAGTGATTTTAGTTAAAAGTCAAGTCCTTTTAGTTTCCCCACCGTAAAACAGAACCATTATATTGCTCCTCCTTGAAATGTGTGCAATATAATGCACTCAGCAGTGCTGTCAAGAACTTTGGAAATCAGAAGTTTTACATGGGAATTTTCAGTATGTCATCCCATTAGGAGCCAAGGGAAGTAAGTCATAGTGGAATTCTGTACCTGGTCTTAAATCTATCTCCTTGGAGCTACAAAGCCATAAACTCAGATAAAAGTTCAGCACAATGCTGGGTGAGGAAGTCACTGTCCACCCATCTCCACTCCTACTGTATAAACCTATAGAGGGCTTACCTCCAAGGACTTACCCAAGATGATCTTCCAACTCTGACAACTATTATCCTTAAAATTATGTCTGTATTCTAGTTTAGTCTATATTGACACCTGTCGTATATATAATTTGGTTTATCTTTCAGAATTGAACCAGAGGCTCTCTTGGAGAACCTAAATTTCTTATTCCTGTGTCTCTTTTTATTTCCCCATCTTGCCCTCTTTTATCTCAAGAATAAGTGCAGTGTACATTAAGAAGTATGGAAAATATTAAGTTGAAAATCACTTACCATAGCCTGAAGATTCCAAGTGTCAGAGGAAACAAAGCGTAAATAATTATAAGAAATGTGAGCAGAGAGTATAATGATGTTAAAATAAACTTAACACTTTAAAATAATGTCCACACTATAATGGCAGAAATATGAGCTGTATACACGTCATGCTTTTCAGTGTAAGATCTTTCCAATCAAGGTTTTATCTTTCCTAATTTAAAGCCAAAGTGATGGTTTTCAGATGATGGTTTTCATAGTAAAATTAAAAATTGCTGATTATGAGAAATTGTGTACATTGTTGCAAAAAGGGAAATTTCTATTTCCCTTGGATAAAACATATTTTTAGGTCATAAACTACTAAGACTATGCTTCCATAAAAAAAATGTGAAGACAATTGAGATAATAGAAAACATGCTGGTAGGCTACTTGTTTTTAGAATCTAATGCATGCCATTATCAATTCTTTGCATCTTCAGGTGGTCTCCAGCATATTTTGTTATAAGAGAGTTTGAGTTATTGAAAGTTATGTTCAGCTTCATAAAGGTTTTAATAACTTGGGAGCCATAGATTTCCTTAGATAGTGGAATCACTTATTAATGTGACTAGATCTTAATAAAGAATTGATTAATATTATCTGCTGCTTTTTAAAGTAGAAAAATTCACTGGGTTAAGGGGAGGAAGTTCAAATCAAGACTCAAAGTGTGCTTTAAACTTGTGGTCATTTGAGACGTTGTACATATCAAAGTCCAGTTGCAGCAGCTCACTTGGCATGCTGTGTGACTTTTGCTCAATTATAGTGCCATTTTAACTCAGTTTGTAATTTCAACCAATATAAAAATCTGTCAAGTGGTGTCTGTCTGGCTCTGTAGGTACAGCATGCAACTCTTGATCTTGGGGTCATAAGTTCAAGTCCCATACTGGGGGGGGAGAGAGAAGCAAAGCTTAAAAAAAAAAAAAGCTGTCAAAAGGTTAGAGTTATTTCATTCACCTAAAAGATTTTAAAGAAATGATAAATGCAATACTTGGTAGAATCCAGCACCTTATATATTTTATTCCATGAAATACAGGCAAGGCACTTAATGAGAAGGCCAAAACAACAGCTAATGAAGAAAACAGGGACACATGCAGTCAAAGAGAATGCAACAGGAGTGGCTTACCACATCTCGTACAATAGGCAAAGTTTTTTTCCTGCGCAAATCTGGCATACTGTCAATGCCATAAAGTCCTCGCCCAGCCCTGAAAGGAAAAACAGGAATGATTTCAATGGGAACCGGACTTCCTTTAAGAAAAAAAATCCCCATTCATGGTAAAAAGGCTGTGAAAAAAGATGAAATGTATACCATGCTTTTCAACTGGTTCACAAAATAAGAACAATCCAAGCCTCTAAGACTTCACCCAGGGAGAGGGAGAAAGACTCTAGCTACCAAAGTGATCACTTGTATTTTTGGATAGTTCTATATACACTGAAACTTTAAAAAATGCCTGGCTTGATTTGACACACAGTTTTTCTGTCAATATCACAGAGAAGATTAAAAAAATTGTTAGTTATATGATACTTTGTATCTCCAGGAAGAAATAGAATCAAACCATGGTTAGTATAAGGTGTAAGTTTGGTCCTCAATGGTAAAATAATTACCTGTGTTTGTAAAACTATCATTCTTTTTTAATGTGTTACATCTTTACAGATTAAACCCCAAAGTGGTATCTCAAAGAGCCATAGCTGCATGTAAAATATTTGTGATAACCCTTATACCAGAATTTTCACTTACCTGAATTTATCCCATGGAAAAATGCCAACAAGAGATTAAATTAATTTGTTGTACAAGAATATTCACCATGACATTTCTTTTTGTAATAGCAATAAAAGTTGGGTAACCTAAGTATTTATTGAAAGAATTATATTATTGAATGGGAAGAACATAATAAAGTGAATGAGTTAAATATATATGTGTATAAATGAAAAATATTCACAGTTATGTTAAGTGAAAAAAGTAAGTCTGCATACTAGTAAGTTTAATATTATACCATGTTTTGTGTTTATACATGTACAGAAAATATCTAGAAAAATATTCATTAAATTGATAACCAGAGATACCTTTGCCGAGTGATACTGTGTGGAAGAAAAAGGGAAGATTCTCATTATGTTATAAATTTGGTAATAGTCAATGTTTTTCTACTAAGCATTGCCATTTTTGCAATTTAAAATAATCTTAAAACATAGTCATTTTTGTTTATTAAAATGAGTTTAATACATTGAATTTGATTTTTGTTGCATCTAAGCTAGTAATTTTATACAACCAAAAATGTGCTCGAGTCCCTGATGACAGCTTTGCCTATGCTCACTTGACCTACAGAACTCCTGCTTAACTCTAGCTTAAAGTCAACTTTTTTCACCAGGAACACACAATTGAAAGGTCGGGGTATTAGGTAGGCACCTCTGCTACTGGAACAGGCCACAACGGCCGAGAATATGTTATCAGCATCTCACAGTCCAGTTTTTCTCTGACACAGAGATGGCCCCTTTGCTCCTGCTGTTAAAATAGCTTAGCTTAAATATAGGGAAAGTTCTGCCTTATTGAATTTTTCTTGGTAGCCATGGTCTTAACTCTAATACTTCTAGTTGCATTAATCACTAGCTTGATGATTTTGAATTCACTAGATTATCATACAACTCATGTGAAATAAGAGAAGTAAAATATTAATAAGGATAGAATGATAACAAATAGTAACATTATAACTTGTATGTTTGAAAGTAAAGATCAAATCCAGTAATAAATGTGAAATATTAAAACCACGGCACATGAGTAAGAAGGATGTCAATGTTGAACGAATTATACTTAAGTTCATGAATTTCAACACAAAGTTATCTTTAGGTTAGATCATAGAACACAGGAAAAGAGTAACAGTGGGGCAGGAATCAAGACAGATGAGAGAAAGAAGAGCAAAAGGAGAAACAACAGGAGGGAAGATAGTATGGGTGGCAACATGTGTGGGCGGATGACACTTGAGATCCTGTCCACCACTGACTCTACAAGAGTTCATACAGTTTCCATCATTGCCCAGAATAATGCCAACTGACATTCTCTAGACCAATGACTGTGGTAGTCACAATGACAGTCAAATATCAAGACTGAGAACACAAAAAACAATCATTAGCAGTACTCTCTTATGAACTGCAAGAAATGGCAACATCAAGTAGGGGAAAGGGGCAAAGAACTCTTCTTTTCAACACCCATCTTCAGAAAGTGAACCAACTACTCCAACAGTGTAACTTCTTGCTTCCCTCCTATTCTCTTTCCATATTCTTCCGTTCTCCCTACCAGTTCATGCTTGCCTCTGCCAAATCCCAAACATCACATTCATGGGAAAAGGGTTATGGAAGTGGGTTTCTAGAAGGATCTTTTGAGTTACATTTGTTTCAATATAAGGCTCTGGTTCCAAGTGGTTTTTATTTTCTACCCCTTGTGAAGACACTTAATGACATAAAGTATAATTAATAAATGTCTTTCTACCACATTACATGGCAATCATACTAACTAGCTGCCTTCAAGTGTTTTGAAATGTTCTGATTATTAAATAATGACTTTAATAACTAGGTAAAGAAACACATCCAATTGTTATAATGGTTGATAAAGTGATTTATAAACTACAAAATGTAACATATAGATGGGTGGTGTGTTTTCTTTCTCTCACTAATGACTTCTTTGTTTTCCTTCTGACAGAACTTAATTCAAATTCTTTTTTTTTTAAAGATTTTATTTATTTATTTGACATAGAGAGACACAGCGAGAGCAGGAACACAAGCAGGGGGAGTGGGAGAGGGAGAAGCAGGTCTCCTGCTGAGCAGGGAGCCTGATGTGGGACTCGATCCCAGGACCCTGGGATCATGACCTGAGCCGAAGGCAGACGCTTAACGACTGAGCCACCCAGACACCCCTTAATTCAAATTCTTAAGAACACCTAAAGTTTTGAGCATATACACACAAATTCAGGAATCAGTTACACACACATATTTTCTTAGGTCTTACACTTTACTCCTTTGCTTGTCTCATCAGAACAGAGAAGGCCAAGGACCCAGGCCAAACCTGAGCATTATAGAATAATGAGCCCAAGTTAGAAGACATGGATCCAAAATTTATCTGTCCCGAGTTTGTCATTAATTTCATCAAATCCATGTTTTGTCATTTGTAAAACTTTTATTGCAAATCTGAGTCTTAAAAAAGAAAAGAAAGGTTTCCCTAATGGCCTCACCTCAAGAGTGGAGAAGCACTTGGTAAATACTATAAAGCTCTCTAACAAATGAAAACAATTTTGTAATATTTATTGAAAGTGTTCCTAACCAAGAGACATCTGGGAGAGATTAAATTAAAAATGGTGAAGGGGCGCCTGGGTGGCTCAGCTGGTTAAGTCACTGCCTTCGGCTCAGGTCATGGTCCCCGGGTCCCGGGATCGAGTCCCCCGTCAGGCTCCCTGCTCGGCAGGAAGTATGCTTCTCCCTCTGACCCTCCCCATTCTCATGCTCTCTCTTCTCACTTTCTCTCTCTCAAATAATAAAATCTTTAAAAAAATAAAAAAATAAAAAATGGTGAAGACCAGAAGTATCAATATATAAATAAATCATTGACTTTCTAGGCAAGAGCAAGTTCAGGGAGATCAGTTAAAATCTAGAAGAAACTAGCTAGGCTCATTGATGAAGAGCTCAGGACGAGTCATCAAGACAGGCAATAGCAGACAAGAAACTCCGAAACCCCATGTTCCTTGTACATATATATACACACACACACATACATACACACATTTTTCCTTTTTTAGGAAGATATAAAATATCTATCCCAGTTGGTCTAGAGTTGTTACCATTATTTGGAACTGCTTTCACTGTATTCCAAGACAGTATTATCTTCATGTCAGAAATGCTGTATCACTGGATAAAATAGTCCCAATCCTCCCCAAACAGCCCCTCTTCACCTATTCAAGAGTTCTCCCTAGGAAAAGGGAATCTTTTATACTGCAGGCATTACAAATGGGATGAAAATATCAGATCTATGGAAATATCTGGGAAATCAATCATCACATAAAATTGACAAAATGGGGGCGCCTCAGCGGCTCAGTCAGTTAAGCATCTGACTCTTGATCTCAGCTCAGGTCTTGATCTCAGGGCTGTGAGTTCAAGTCCCATGTTTGGCTCCATGCTGGGCATGGAACCTATTTAAAATAAATAAATAAATGATAAAATTTTTAAAATGACAAAATGGATAAAATTTCATAAACTGTGATGTCTTCTAATTCATTATTTGTTTTATATTACACAGTTCATATTTTTCAGTTTTATTTCTTAGTTCTTTGCATAATTAAAAGGAGTTTACTGAGTTTAGTAAAATTGGAGATATGAGAGTATATTGCGGTATACTTTGACTCAGATTCAGTTAACCATCTGGTTACAGAACACAATACACATTATCTAAAAGATATATATTCTGTAATTGTTAAAGAATCTGATGTCTAAGGTAGAAGGGGTAAGAGCTGATTTTAATATATATTAATAATTATCTGATAATATACTGAATATATATTGATTGGAAAAGAACTCTGAGAAGGCACCAAGAGTATCATGTAGAAAATATCAAACAGATTTTCCAAAGGTAGTACTTTCCGATTATGGGATAAAGGTATGCTGTTTCCATATGTGGGCGGTTGATGGTTAATTGGCAATATTCACAGACTACCTAATATCCATTAGAAATCAGAAAATTAGTAGACTCTGTTTATAGGCAAAAGTTATTAAATCAATTGAAGACTATAAGCCTAAAAAAAAAAAAAAGATCACAGTGCTTCTGTTTATTTCTGTGTTTCCAAGACAATTATTGAGCAGGGCTATGTAATTAATCTTTTTTAGCATTATGGAACACTAAGGCAATGTAAAAGATTAATAATGAATCATTCTAAGTCCCTCTCCTGTAATACAGCTGTCTTCTTTCAGACTTTTAAAAAACAATTCTTTGTACTTAGTTACTTAATGGTAAACATACAGTAATTTATTTTGTTTTTGCTTAATGTCATATATTTTACATACATTTTAACAATTTTCCTGATGATCATTATAAACTTTAATTATTCACCTGCACCTTATTAGGATATGTTATTCAGAATATTCTCTTTATTCACCTTTTTATTTTTATTATTGTCAACACTGAATGAGCTATTTGTGTCTGTGTAATTGGATAATTCACTCCCCACATCCAATTAATCACCAATTCCTAAAGATTTTTTGAGTCCATATTCCATCACAATTAACACACCATCTGTCATAAGATATAGCATTATGTATTTATATGTTAGGGGGAAAATCAAATTAATCTCTGACACTGTGCTTTCTTAGCAAGTAGAATTTAAATTGTGTATTTATTCAAAGGCCCCCTCTTAAAATGACTTCATCTACAGCATAGATGTGTCATATTTTCAATCGTTTTTCTATACATAAAAATAAAAATATCAACAAAATAAATTGCTATTCCTTAAGTTTCTCATTCAGAGTCCAGCTTTTTAGAATTACTCTTCAACAAAGAATTGTCAATGTCTCGGTCTTTGTCCAAATTATGGTCTTTTAAGCCATCAAGAGCAATGGTAATTAGCATTTTATAAAATAGCACTTCGTTATCGTTCCTTTTATTCCAAGAAGTGGGCAGCTCTGCTGCAGATACTGATGTTGGTAGGCTCTCAATCTCACCGAAAACTTCAAAGGAGATAAACAGGTCTCTTATTCTTCCTCAAATCATCCTAATTTTTCTCTGGACTAAAACATTAAGAAAATGCAATTATCCAGCCCATACCATCAGCAATAACAACAAAATTACAACACCTTCCCAGGACAATTTTAGCTAAGTTTATAAATATACAGACAATGGAACTCTTGTAATTGCTGCTTGGTTACCAATGTTTTTAAGACACCATCGATTGGATGCATCTTGATATTTTATAATGCATAAAAATGGATGTTGTAGAATTGATAAAATATAGTACTTTTGGCATCTCCCTCCTGAACCCCCACACAAACAGTGCTCTATTCCAGGCCTTACTATTTTTAGCTCATCTCTTAGATTTTTTTTTTTTGCCAGCTCATTTTTTTTAATTGCCAACAGTTCTTTTCCAGAATACAAATCTAAACATATTTTTTTTTCATATTCAACATCCCTTATTGCTTCCAAGATAGAGAACAAATCCCTTTCCATCCCAGCAAGATACGACTGCCCCTCCCATCTCCTCTCCTCTGAGTTCTTCCTCTACTTTTTTGTTCCAGCTGTCCAGAATGCCTTTGTAGATCCCCAGAGACCTCAGACTATTCCCTCCCTTGTCTGTTTTCACTCCACTATTTCCTCTACTGGTACTGGCCTCCTTGGTGGCACAGGCTCACACTTACCTCTCTTAAATAAAATTTGAATGTAACTTTTAAGGTACCTCCTCCCCATCTCAATTAACTGCACCTCTCTATGAGCTCACCCTCAGGGATTCACAGTGGGAGGGGCTGGGTAATGAGCAGAGGAGGGGAGGGGAAATCATAACTCCTGGCCTCTTAGATGGGCTTAGCAGCAGCTGTGTGAAATCAAAGCAAATATTTGTTACTAACAGAGGATAGCACACTTTTTAGTTGAACCGGAGCAGAAATGCTTTTATTTACAATTTTAATTCCAGCGTAATGTACAGTGTTATATTAGTTTCAGGTGTACAATACAGTAATTCGAGTTCCATACATTATTCAGTGCTTATTATGATAAATGCACTCTTAATTACCTTCACCTGTTTCACCCATCCTCCCAGCCACCTCCTCTCTGGTAACCACAGTTTGTTCTCTATAACTAGGACTCCGGTTGTTTTTGGCTTGTCTCCCCCCGCCCCTTTTATTTTTCCTTTTTTGTTTAGTTTCTTAAATTCCACCTATTAGTGAGATCATACGGTATCTGTCTTTGGCTGATTTCATTTATTGTACTCTCTAGCTCGACCCACATTGTTGCAAATGGTGAGATTTCATGCTTTTTTAGGCCTAGATGATATTCTATTTTGTGTGCGTGTGTGTGTGTATATATACCACATCTTCTTTATCCATTCATCTATCGATGGACACTTTGGCTGCTTCCATAATTTGGCTATTGTAGATAATGCTACTGTAAACATAGGGGTGAAGCAGAAAAACTTCTGAGAACAATTGTTCTAAGGCTTCTGTTATAACCTCTGTAAAACTACCTTCTGTTTGTTTACGTGGATGTCCCCACTAGAATTTATGTTTCAAAAAAATGACAAATCTTACTCATTTCTAACTCCCCAGGGCCAACTCTGGCATGTAGCAGGGAGAAATAAAAGGTTGAGGTTCAAGTGAATAGGCCTTGACACCAGAGAGATTATCCATTAAATAAACCATCATCTTGACTTAAAAATTAAGATTCTTGGGGTGCCTGAGTGGCTCAGTCGTTAAGCGTCTGCCTTCGGCTCAGGTCATAATCCCAGGGTCCTGGGATCGAGCCCCGCATCGGGCTCCCTGCTCCGCGGGAAGTCTGCTTCTCCCTCTCCCACTCCCCCTGCTTGTGTTCCCTCTCTCGCTGTCTCTCTCTCTCAAATAAATAAAATCTTAAAAAAAAATAAAAAGTTAAAAAAAAATTAAGATTCTTATCTTTGAAACAGTACCTGGAAAGAGCAAGACCAAAGCCTGAGGACCAGTGAGAAAGTCAATGACCTCACACTGAAGTGAGTTAGCAGGCAAGGGCTTTGTCACCGGAAGAAGATAAGAGCCTTGTTACTAGACCAGTAAATACTTTTTAACCTTTATGAATCTCAGTTATCTTATATGGAAAATGGAATGACTGTCTCTGTAACATTTTTGGGAGCTTTGAGATAATATATTTAGGTAGGTTATATATTATTGGTAGTAATTAATTTATTGTAGACTTGTGTAGGCAGGGATATTATTGAAGTTGATCAAATATATCCTGCCTAACTGCTGCCCTGGGGCTATTTATATTCCTCCAAACTAAAGAATAGATTTGTAGCACAGTTTCTGTAGACAGGAAATTATAGGTATCTATCTACTTGAAGAATTAAAGAAAAAGAAGGGCAGGAAGCCAAAGTTGTGATTATACTCTATGCTTTACTCTGAGCTCTATTAACTTTCTCTTTGGACTCAGTTTTGGTCTAGACTTCTTTCCTCTGCCAATCTCGTTCTGCTTAGCACCTCAGCTCTGATGATGATGCATGTTGGCTGAGATTATTCCTTGTTTCACGCTTATCTACAATCCTGGTCCCAGCTATTTAGCTTCCTGTCAGACAAGGGTCTCACAGATGCCCCAAGTTCGTTTTTTTCCTGTTAATTCTAATCTTTGAAAAACACTGCTTTTATCTTCTCAATTTTATAAGCCTTGCCTCAGAATGGAAATAAAACTCAAAGCATAAAGCTCCTCCTCAGTACTAATCATTCCAGACTCCTCCATCTTCTCTTCATTATCTCCTGGATTCTCTTAACTGTGGCCATAAAGTAGAATGTTTGTCTTTATTGGAAATCACAGAGTCCTCTAAACTACCCTTGATGGACTCTTTGACTGAAACTATGTTAGACACCAACACGCTCTCTCTCCATAAAACCATTGCAGCCATATTTCCTCTTGCCTTGGAGTGATCACTAATTCTTTGGTTGAGCAAGAGAGGAAATAACTGGCTTGAGCTTAGAGGACATGGTTGTATGACAAATATATACAATTTTGTATCCTGGGACAATACTGTTAACATCTGAGAAGAGGAAAATGAGACTTAAACAGGGTACAGAATATTCATATCTTCCATCTCTCGCCCTCTCTGGCATGTATTAATAAAACAGTGAACTGGCATGTTGAATTGCCCGTCATTTTTAAGTGCTTTTTCTTTCACTGGCTTGCTTTCCCTCTTTTGCTCTTTCTCTAATTCAGGCAGTAAATTTGTATACAAAGTGATTCCACTGAAGTCGGCAAGAGGCATGTTTATTCTACTGAGTGCCTGGAACACAGTGGGTATCAATAAATAGTTTTTAAATGTTCTCGAATATTTCCACAAACCTGTCAGCATTTTTAAGCCAAGACATCCATTTTAGGAACAATTATTTTCTCTGCAAAATTTTTTTTGACGTCTCTTTCTGATTTCAGTGTTTTTAATACTATCATTTGGCCAGTCGCAGAGGTTTAAAATCCTAAATAACAGCTAATCCAAGTTGTAAGATTCAAGCAACCTAAGAAATGACATGTTCCCACATTCTTGTATTTTAGGGATATTGAAACTGAGCTGCAAAGAATGTAAATGCTTGCATGAGATACACAGCTGACTGGCAGCAAGCCAGAAATACTCGGAGCTCCAGATCATCACTGCAATCCTTCCTTCTCTGCTTCTAATATCCAAGAGGCATCAAGATTTGTCCATCTTCTTTCTCATTTCTGTTTCTCTCTCTTCTGTCATCCTCACATCCTCTTCTCAATTGTACCTTCCTTTATATTTGGATCACCACAATTTGGTCATAAGTCTTATTGTTAGGCCAGGAATTCTTCTCATGGACTTTGTGATGACCAATCTCCCCATCTCCATTCTTTCCCATCTTCCATTCATCTCGAACAAAACTGCTGCTTCCACCTTCCTGTAGTTCGTGCCCATGAGACTAACTTGACCAAAGGATGCTGGAAGAAGACCAGTCTGGCAGTGCTGCTCATGATGGATTAGAGACAGGTAAAGGAGACAGATGGTCTAAAAAGATTGTTGAAGTAACCCTAGGTTCTTTAATGGGTTCCTTAACGAGGGTCTTGACTGAAGTGGTTTCAACCCCTTCATTCCGCTTTATGAACTCTGGTAGAATTCCCAATTCAAACCACTACAATATTTTAAACCGCAAATGGTCACATTATCAAGGACAGCCTTTGTATTCCACTAAATTACTTTCTCCTTTCCTAGGCATTTGACCTCTTAATGCTCCATAATGCTTTTTAACACTTTAAACAGGCTCTTTCTTTCAAACCCTTGTTCCTTTGAAACAAGGTTTCAGAAGTGCTGACTACCTCATTATTTCTCTTTACATCTTCTTAAGCGAATGCCATTTTTAACTTTTTAAAGAGATAAAGGGGATGTGAAGGGTTTACTATCCTGGTGTGACATTTTGTACTTCCAGTGATTAAAAATATTTTTTTCATAGCAAAAACAACCAAATGGTCCTAGGTTTTATTCCAATGACTTGCAGAAGTGAAAATGTAAAATGCAGCCCTTAAAACATTCCCCTGAAGGTTTTCTCAATGTTAGGATTAAGGGAACAATGTCAGGTGTTGGGGACTAACCTCTAACAACGCAATTACAGTGTGTACCTTCTAGGGCTCATTTCCTTAACAGATTGTTTATCAAGTGGACAATATAGCCTTTCCTGGGGCTTGCAATTCCCTGTAACAAAAACCTTTCTTCTTCCATAACATTGTCTGCAGCTAAATTAACCTCAGACGTTATGACAGGCTACCGGACAGAAAATACAAAATTCGGCCCCAAACTTTCTCATAGTTCAGCACCCATTATTGTTGGAAAAAATTTTCCATTTAATTAAAATTCATGCTACTAAGGGTCTCAATTTAGAGTGTTAGTTTTTAAACTCCTAAATCATGCTTCTGTGGCTCAAAGCTGTTGCAAATATGACATCATGTGTATTAATGCTCCTTGTTTTGAAGCTAATTTTCTTAGTAATCTCTCTCTGTAAATTCTCTGCATCCATTTATACATAGTTTCCAAGCTAGTGATTCATAAGTTAATGAAAGACCAGCTTCTTAATATGCTTTACTTAAATGCCATTACATAGAATCAAATATCCAATAGCAAATAAGTTAACATTTATCAAAGCTGAAATCTTAGATTCCTTTTAATTATACTGTTCTTTATACATAGGCTGCATAGTTAATCCCCTGAAATGTTTCACAATCCTTCTCCTATCACTAATGAAAATTAGTAGTCCTTGATGACAGAGACTAATGTTATTTGGTGTTTGCCCCTCATAGCCCAGACCCCTCTTATTAGACAATATTTTCTGTGTATTTTTTTTTACCGTTTCCCTCTACAATGCTAACAGAAACACAAAGCATGACCCAGACTTTAGCTGAGAATAAAGACACATTCAACCCAGGGGTCGAGCTTTGATAGGTAGTACCAAGAAACACCTTGAAACCCCACTCACCTCAAAGGATAAAGAATGAAGGAGAAAGAAGAAAACTCATGCTATGGGCATCTCGGGAAGTACCCCAGTCACAGATAGAACAACTGAGTCAAACCCTGGTTGTATGTTATCCCATGGTTGTCCTGTTATTTTCAGGAATTTGCAGAATTCTTAAAGTAGAATTAAAATCTAATTTTAGAAAAACAATAAATATGTACCAGGTATTGTTTTGATGAATCGCCAACTAAGGGGGTAAGTGTTGAAGGGATTCCAATTGAATCAAACAAGCAGGGATAGAATATAATAATATTGGAATAGCAATTATATTTTTTTAAGGAAATGTTTCTCTGACTACTGATTCCTAGTCCATTACTTCTTTCTTTCTTTTTTTAAATAATTTTTTATTGTTATGTTAATCACCATACATTACATCATTAGTTTTTGATGTAGTGTTCCATGATTCATTGTTTGTGCATAACACCCAGTGCTCCACGCAGAATGTGCCCTCTTTAATACCCATCACCAGGCTAACCCATCCATTACTTCTTTCACTCAGCAATCCCGTCTGTGCTCTGATTGCCTGGATGTATGAACTCAAGTCCTATGACAGGCACAGACTTCTGGTACCATTGAACTAGAGGACATTTTCATACCTCTGAAAATTTTAAGCACAACCACCAGTTATGCTGGGCAAGTTAAGAAGTGGCTTCTTTTATCTGTCCATCTGCTACAAATCATTTCTCTGCAACCCATGAGGATACTCAGAGGAGTGACTGCCCAGGGTTGTGCAAGTGATCAGAAGCTTACAAAGTTTTTAACTCAACTTCATGATCTTAAATAACTTTATTGAATAGCCTAGGACCAATCTGACCATGCTACCATCACACTCAATTTATTTTATTTATAATTTATATAATATTTTATATAATTATAATTACTTGCCCATCTATCTGACTTTCCCCTAGATTATGGAATCCTCAAAGTAGGAACTATATACAATTTATTTTTAATCTCCAGTATTTAGTGTAGGACTTGACATTTATTAGTATGGGTAAACATATTGCTTAGTAAATAAAAGGAAAATTAATGATTGGAAGAACTCCTTTCAGTTATTTTTTAGGCACTCCTGGCAAAGGCAAATAAACATACACAATTAGAATTTTGAGTAATTAGGAATTTTAAAATCGTTCTAGATTTATCATCTGCCTCAGGATTTGGAACAAAGATGATCATTCTAACAGGTATGCGTCTCTGAAAATTGAAGAACAAATCAATTCATCATTTGTGTAATCCAAAATGTTGTTCTTACTGTTCTTAACATTGGAACATTTTGCCGACTCAATGCAATCAGGGGTTAAACAGAGAATAAATATTGTTTGTTCCTAATGAACATGCCTCGCAATTTCAGGTACAGTTACTGGCATTGAAATGGAGCTTGAAAAACACACACACCCAACCAAAAGGTAATTACAGTTGTTTAGACAAAGACAAACAAACTGAAGGTTCTAGAGGGGAGGGGGTTGGGGGGATGGGTTAGCCTGGTGATGGGTATTAAAGAGGGCACGTACTGCATGGAGCACTGGGTGTTATACGCAAACAATGAATCATGGAACACTACATCAAAAACTAATGATGTAATGGATGGTGATTAGCATAGCATAATTAAAAAAAAGACAAAGCCATCTATGTTTAGCTTAATGTGTAATCAACTCTGCTAGCAGACTGTCAAACCAGTTTTCTAGAAACATTTTTTTTAAACACAGTATTTAAAACAAACAAACATAAATCTAATTAGAATGGAAGGGAGGGGGAAGGAACCAAACTAGGCAGATTTTGGGGATTTGACTGTGCTGACTGGGAAGCAGAAAGAGGAAAGAACTTGCATATTCTGCTCGACTGCTATGAGGAGGACCTTATGTGGATAATCAGCAGTCTCTCAATGCATGGTGATATTAGAACTGGCTTTTGATGACTGCATGATTCTCTGGATTTGGGCAAGAATCTTCTGGCCATTGGTGTATAAGTATAGTTACTTGAAAACGGGCATGTTTCTGATATGGTCATTAATACAAAAATGATACAAAGATCTACCTGAATTTTCCCTTTGGGTGCATGCCTGCCAGGCATTTGTCCACCATGTGGAGCTCTCCTCTGCTGTTTGGCACGGTGATAGCTTAGCTACTTACCTGATTGTGATTGTTTCATCATGGGAAATGAGGAAAAGAGAATACATGTCAAGTTTGTTTATAAAAGGCAAGCCATATGATAACAGAACAAAGGCAGCAACCTTCTACCAGTTACCAAGTGCTAGTCACAGAATATATTAGTTCCTGTTATCCTAAGTTGGTCATTTTGGCTCCCTATGCAAGCTAAAGCATTTAAGCCAATGACATTTAGGACCCCATGTAAAATAAATGGGTCATAAGAGTAAGCCAGTGAGAAGTAATCAACTGGCTCTTAACTTATAACCTGGGGGTAATGTTTGAGGGAAGAACAGAATTTTGCCACTGTTCATAACAGTGTTATAGGGGATGGGAGCTAAGACTGCATCTGGACCTGAGTCCTGCTTGCTTAAAGGCTAGGCAGCTGTCATGCAAACTCATTCCCTTTTATTTTCTCTAGTAAAAGCATCTAAGACTAGTTATGTCAAATATGGCATATCCCAAGAAGTCTCACTATCATTGCACTTATTACCCTCTCTCTCTACTAAATAGTAGAGAGAAAACTAATACAAACAGTGGAAGTTGGAGAAATGGGCATTTGGTACTATTACTTCCATTTTGTCCAATATAAGTAGTGGTGCACTGGAGATAGTCTCATGATTCTGGAGAGCAGATTGTGCACATCTTCCCTGAATTCCACATTTAGGGATGTCACATTCATAGCTTGAAATTGGCCATGAGAGAGTAACTTAGATCAGGAAAATAGGCAAACACTACAAATTAGTTTTAGGGTTTTTTGTTGTTATTTTTAATGGTGAGCCAGTTGTAAGACATTTACTAATATATAACTAATCACAACTCTTGCTAATATTCCCAGTGGGAAACTCCTATAATTTGTCACTTCACTACCTGAACTCCTTTGTTCCCATTCATCTCTATATTTGGTTGATATGGACCCTTAGTATTTTTCTTTATCATCTTTGTACAAATGATTCAGTTCTTAATATCTTCCTCAGAAACTCAATTGAACAGGAAGTCAGTATAGAATACACATAAATAGTCATGTAATTCACAGCAATGGCTTCATGATTCTCTAGCCAAATTAATTCACTTTAACATTTATTGAGCTCCTAATATATCTCTAGACTCCTAACCGCCATGCAGTGTTGAGAGACAATTCTTCATGGGTCTCTTGCTTTTCTGTACACCTTGTGAGTGGAGGTACTAACTTTTGTTCTAGACTAACTCTTCACAGATGTACACAGAATGCACACAGAGATAGTGTCCTCCTCCAGAATAAAGGACAGATCCATGTGCTGGCCAGTAAAGTAAATGTAATGTCTCCCTCTGGGGCAAAATTTGAGTTGGTTTGCTTTTTAGAGATTGGTGTTTCCTGAGCTCAAAAACTGATGCAAATCCACTGTGTACCTTGCATCTTCCTAGGTCCACCTTTACATCGTCCACCTGGGGCCTAACAGACAATGGAAACGGATGCAGACATAAAGCTCATACTACCTGCTGTGCTTGAGTAATAGCATCCTGTCTCTGACCTAGTGTGGTCTCAAGTCTTCTGCCAGCATCTATGAAAATGTGGTAGGCCATCTTGTCAGCTAGTAAGTAGGGTAAAATATTAGACACTTCACAGTTTCTAAAATGGAGGACATATAATAAGTTTATTCTTGGCCTTAAAGATACATAAAAACTTGAGATATGTGATGATGTATGAACACATGTAATTATAAAGTACTGAACTGCATATAGCCAAAATATATAAAGCTATATCAAGTAGTTTAAAAAGGAAAAGATTTGTCCCATAGATGTTTGAATTTCTCATCATGAAGAAATTTATGATATAGCGTTGCTTTTCATTATAAAAACATAAGTATTTTATGCCACATAATCCTTATTCATGATCATATTGTTAGATAAGAGCATTAATCATCTAATTAGTGACAAAACTAATTTAAAGAACCAAGATATAAATGATTTTCAACAAATCACTGATTTGAAAAATTAACACTTATTCTGCTAGATGAAAAAGAAATAGTTTAGTTTTTCTTGCTTAATAAAATAAACGATATTAAATATTTCATCATATTAAATAAATAAACAATATTAAATATTCAATTTGTTGAATATCAACTATATGTCAGGTAGTACACTAGACTCTTTGTAAGTATTCTTTATAATACAATAACTTGTCAAGTAGAAATTACTCTTTCTATTTTATAGAAGAGGAAATTGTGGTTTAGAGAAGTTAAACAATTTATTCAGAATAAATACAGCTACTAAATAGCAGGAGATTGCTTCATATATTACTCAAGTAGTTAGGAAACACGATGTCTTATACCTACTTTTAATAAAACATATTAACATATGCCAGACTCTACGCTTTCTCTCTCTGGAGCATTTAGGATAGTTTATAATTGAAGCATAGAATTGGGGCTCCCAGTTGTTTCTGGGATATTTGCCCCACTATACCTCCAATTCAACTCTGAAGCCAATTCCTCCTCAGGCACTTATTTCTCCATACATCTAACATTCAGAATGGAATGGAACAAGGCAGAGGGGCTGAGGAAAAAGGTTGGAGACCAGTGTCCAGCATCCCAGGGACACTTGCTTTCAGCATAGGACCCCTGAGGAAGACAAGGGCAAGGTGTTCAAGGTCCAGGGACTTGCCTAATTAATCATGGATTCACCTTGTATAAAGAATCTCCTTCTCTCTTAGAGACCTTGAATCACACAAAGAGTTCTTGCTCCATTTTGGGTTGACAGTGTAGACAAACACCGGTAAGCATAAATATATTGGGGTCAAAAGTAATACACAAGAATCAAGAAGTGATTTTACTTTTTCTTTGAAAAAATATATACCAGAATTCAAAAATAGTATAGTTTAGAACCATTGTATATAATTTTTCAAATATCATCTTCTCAATGAGACTTACTTAACCTTACCACTCTACTGCACTAATGCAGACTACAACCTACATACTGCCCCTACTCTCCCCCCAAACCTCACCCCCACTTCAGAACCCCCAATCTCCTTCATCCTGCTCTACTTCATTCTATTTTCATAGTTCTTACGATCATCTTATACATTATATAGTTTAGTTGTGTTTATTATTATCTGTCATCCCTACTAGAACTCAAACTCCACAAAGAGAACAAATCTTTCTTTTGTTTCCATGTGGTTTGAATGATGCTTGGTACATAATTGCTCAATATATATTATGGGACTAAATTAGTAAACAACCATTAACTGTTCAAGGTTATCTTTTGAGCTCTCACTACGTGCCAGACACTGTTATAGCTGCTTTCCACACATTAACTCATTTAATCCATACAATAAATCTGTGAGATGCAACTCCTATTATTCTTATTTTAGAAGTCAGCATACTGAAATACAGGGATGTTAAGTATCCTGCTTCAAAAGCATACCACTAACAATCACAGAGCTGAGTCTAAACCCAGAGAGTCTAGTTTCAAAGCCAATCTTCTAACGACCACATCAGGGATTGATACTCATTATAACGACCTGAGCCATTTCAAGAAAAGACAAATATGTTCTGAATGTTTTAAGAAGGCAGAAATGTATGCATTACTTTGTAGAAAGAAACTTAAATCAAAATTATTGTAATAAAATATTACTTAAGTATCTTTAATGGGCACTTCAGTTATCTAGATAATTAATTTAATGGGATATCATTCCCTCAAATATTTGGTTAATTACAGAATTCAGTGGGACATATTTCTGTTTCCATAATTTCTTCCCCTCTCTCCTTCCCCTAATCCTTTTCTCTTTCCTGCTCCACTCCTGCCCTTCATCTTCTCTCATACTTGATCATCATCATCACCATCATCATCACCCCCAAGGTGTCACTGCTATCATAAATTGGCTCACCGCATTGTATGAGAATGCTTCCTGAGATTGTGCAATGCAGAATTTTAGTCAAAACTTTTATTGAAGGCCCGCGTTATTCTTGCTTCTTCAGAGACCTTAATTTTATTTCCCACTGGAAGTGGGTTGTATTTTAACAACCCCAGCACAATGCTTTATATATTGGGAGTTATAAACATAACTGGAGGTCACCACATTCTAGACTTCTGACATTCGTGAACTGTGTTCTTGCCAGAGCAATTTCATAAGCCAACAGCCCTTGCCCTGCAGTTTCACTTTGTTGTAATTTTCCAGATTGTGATTATTTGACCACACTAAGAGTTGACTCCTTATATTCACTTCATCTATTAGAAGCGCCATGAGGTTCCCATTTTTACATTACACTTGCTGAAAAGTGCCACAAATACCTTTAACAATTTACTGTCTGATCTAGACAGGTTCGTATCTGACAGGCACTTCCTTCACTTGCTCCTCATTTCTGCCCAACTGTGAGGATGATCCGCTTTACCTTAGGAAGAAGCAGCAGAGTGATACAGTCCTTAAATATTGTGGGCATTGATTCATGGCCCATACTTTAATAGCTGTCAACCATTTAAATGTCTAAACAGAGGCAATATTCTCATTTGTTAACCATTTTCTGTTAGGACTGCTGATGGAGGGAGGTGGGCAGGGAATGGGCTAAATGGGTGATGGGCATTAAGGAGGGCACCTATTGTGATAAGCACTGGGTGGTATACGAAAGTGATGAATCACTAAATTCTACACCTAAAACCAATTTTACCATCTACATTAATTAACTAGAATAAAAAAAAAAAAACTTGGGGGGGAAGGAATGCTAGGCTGCACTAAACTGTTTAAAGAAGATAAAGCTGAGTTCAGAATAATTTTTTCCAATGAAAAAACTCTTTTTTGCTCTTATGAAACTAACTTCTATTCATGTAAATGAGCATTTAAGTTGATTAGAGGATGAGGGGTAGGGACCTTATGAAGACTGATTTAGGCAAGGCAAGTAGGTGGTAAATGAATGGTGCAAAGAGAAGGAGAGATACTATTACAGGACCAAGACAAAAAACAAAACAAAACAGACCAAAAAAAAAAAAAGCAGAAAAAAAACCATCTATAAATATTTTTAGAAAGGTGATTTTTTTAAAATTTTGTGAAGAGTATAACATCAGGAATAATGGTACTCTTAAAAATTGATCATTTACTACAAATCCAATTTGTTATGCATTACTACTTCAGTATCCTTGATTTTATATTTTGGTATCTTAGATGATAGTAAATTCTTGATCTAAAATTAAATTATACCATAATTCATCAAAGTAAGAACTTAATAGTTCTGCTAGAGAAGTGTATCCTTAGATATGCATAGTTTAATCCTACACCAGTCATAAATTCTCAGAAGCACAGCTGTAATTTCAACTGATTTAATTACTTCCTTGCCTCCTCACCGGTCACCCAATTTTGGGGATACTGCATTATACTGTCTCCCTGTGTTGCTGCACCCCACAACATACTCTGAGGAGTGTGCACAGAAAGGTGAAGGGTAGGTATGCCAGATCATGGCTGCAAGTCAGGAGCCTGACTTCTGATTAGAAACCTGTGTGTGATTTCTCAGGCTTGACCGTAAGCAATTACGAAGGCTCTACATGGCGGGGCCTCATGGAGGTAAATCAGCTGCCCTCCTCGACCAGATTTGGTGCGTAGCTCTGGAGGGAGGTGCAGTCACAGACGGCACAGACCCACCTGGCTGGACATGTTCTTTCACGTATTTTCATTCCCGGCTCTGGTGCCTTCATTCCCAGGCCTCTTTATTTGAGACCTCGGGCGGAGGTCTTTCGGTGACTCTTTAGGTCTCCCTATAGGGGCTGGAGAGGCAACCCTGGAAGACATCTCCCCCCTCTGACCCAGTACTTTTCCACTCCTAATCCCTCCCTCTTGCCTCCCCACCTAAAACACCCACCTCAGGGTCAATAAAACTGCTGGAGCCCTTTGTTCTGGGTTCCCTAAACAGTGAGAAGGACTCACATGTCTGCACTGATCCTCCTGGCCCTCTAACCCTGATCCACGGGGAAAATGGATCAGGAGTTGGCGCTTCCTCTGGGTTTAGACTCTCGCTTATACCCTAACAGTAGGTGATTAAAGGCTTAACTCTTCCATTTTTGGCTTGCTATTGTAATCGGCTGTTCTGAGCACCTGACAGCTGGGCTCTCTCTCCCAGCTCAGCTGAGTTCCTGACAGTAAGAACTACAGATAATTTGCAAAGCATAGAGAAAATTCAAAGGTGACATGACAAGACATTTTAAATGTTTAAAGAACAAGTTCCATGGCAGACAAAAGGGGACTTGGTTTTCAATTACTGTAGAAATCAGAACTAGGACAAATTGGTGGAAATAACAGGCAATTAGAAAGTGAATCATCACCAATAACTATAACTACAATAAACATGGAAAAAGCCAATATTTACAGAGCCTTCACCGTATGCCAGGTATGAAGCACGATGGTAAGAGCTATACAAAAGGCATCTCACTCCTTTCTCATTAATGCTGTTGAAAAACGAGGACCTAATGTTCTTGGAAGAATTGCTTTAATGAGTTCCTTATCAATGGAAATATACAAGCTGAGACATTCTGACTGTCTAGTATGATAGCGTAGAAAAAAATCTTACTTTGGCGGGAGAGGAGGAATGAGAAAACCAATAGTTCTCTCAAAATGCTGATCATCACCATAATCTACAGAGTTTAAAAAAAAAATGGAAGTAGGTGTTTGTTTTTTAAAAGACTATTACACTACCAGTCATCACCCCTTTTATCATATTCTCCTGACCCAATATCTGATTTAGCAAGGTTGTGATTAAAGAGATCTACGGGCACTGAGGAGAATAAACTGAATGCCTTTGTAACAAGAGAGAGAGAGTGACAGAGAGAGAGAGAGAGAGAGAGAGATCCATAGAGAACAATGACATCTATGTTTTAAAAAATTCTTCAGTACTCTGATGAATCAGAATTAGGAACCATCACTTCTAATATCTTCCAGGTCTAAGATTTAAGAAGTCTGAGAGAAAATAGTAAAATAAGGTCTATTTTAGGATTAAAATTATTTTAATGTGTCACTTAAGCTGTTTTAGGATGAAATAATTTATCTACATAATAATGTAAGTGATATATATGATATAAACACTCATATTTATTACTCAGTTCAAAAAAAATATTTCCAGTATTATTCAACTCTCCTCAGTTTTATTCTACTTCTCCAGAGGCAACTATCCTGAATTTTTAGAAATTAATTCTCTTGCTCTCCTCAACACTACTGTTTTAATTGCTAGAGTTTAAAAATAAGTTACTTATCTGATAGGATAAGTGCCTCTGCCTTGTTTATTTTCTTAAAGAATTGCATTAGCGATTATTCCCTTTGTCTTCCATAAATGTTTTAGATCACCTTTTCAATTAAATTTAAAAACCTATTGAGATTTTAACTATGTTGAACCTATAGATCAGTTTACTAAGAGTTCATTATCTTTACATTGGGCCATCCTATTCATAAATGTGGTATATCTCAAGTTTTGTATTTTTCCAAAACTGGCACAAATATCCACTGGAGTGTTCCTATAGTACTTACACTCTTATTAACATGGTGAATTCTTCCTAAATTGTATTTCTAACTCTTTGTTGCCAATATATGTTGCAATTTTGCATACTAAGCTTATCTACTATTCTCTCTAAACAGGCTTATTAAAACTAATAATTTGTTTAAAATTTTAGTTTTCTATTTAGACCACTGTGTAATCTTCAAATAATGAAAGTTTGGTTTTCTATGTCCAAACGTTGTAACTTTTATTTCTTTTGATTTTCTCATGGTGCTGTTTAAAACCTCCAAAACAATGCTGGATAGAGGTAGTGAGAACAGATGTTTTCTCATTCCTGGTCTTAAAGTGAATTTTTTTTTTTTTTTTTTTTTTTTTTTTTTTTTTACTATAGCATGACATTTCCTCTAGGCTTTTGTTATATAAATTCCTCAGGTTAAGACATTTTTCTTTCTAATTCACTAGGAGTTTTTTTTCAAAAACCACTAATGGGTTTTCAATCTTACTGAATGATTTTTTACAATGTGCTGAAATGGTCATATACTTTTTCTCTTTTAATCAACTTGGATAAAATAGATTACCTGCTGTTAAATCAGACTTGCATTCCTGGGATAAACCTAACTCGGTCATGATATACCATCCTTGTACACATTACTGGATGCTATTTTATCCTGTCTTTAGTGATTTCAATCCACACACATAAGTGAGCATGACCTATAACTTTCTTGCTTCGTATTTGACTTGTCTGAATTGGCTATCAAGGTTATTCTAGTTCCATAAATAAGTTGGAGAGTGTTTCCTCTTTTTCTATTATCTGCAAAAATGAATTCAGGATGGACCTTCCTAGGGTCCACTTTATGTAGGAAACTCCACTACAAAAACTCATTTTTGGAGGTCCCTGGTCCTTTTCTCTTGTGGCCTGCATACTGCTAAAGTTAAAAATCTTGTCTGAGATTAGCAGATGCCCCTAGGACAGGTGATACTTTGCTTGTCTGTCTGGATTTGCACTCCCAGATCATTATAAGGATTTTCCTTACTTTTTTTATAAACTCAGCCATGCATTTAAGAGGTGGACTTTTATGTTTTATTTAGAAAATGAGTGTGTTTCATACCTTTAGCGGAGAGAAAGATAAACCCTGTCTCATTTATAGAAGAGCTTTCTAACCCTGAAAGGTAATTTGCTTGAACAACCACAGGGACATATTCATAGAATTGGTGAATTTGGGATGAAACAAAGATGGCCATGGCCATGCAGTACTGAGTGAGAGAGGGAGAGCGTGTGTATTTGCAAGGTGGTGGTAATTAGATAAAATAAGACGCAGCTGTGATACAGCCAGCTCTATAGCTTATTTAAAATTAATTCAGCTTCTGACTTATTTTCACTTAGCATAATAACACTCGAGGGCCATCATGTTGTTGTAAATGGCAAAAATCTCATTCTTTTTTATGGCTGAATAATATTTCATTGTGTATATATACACATCTTTTTAATACATCTATCAATGGGCAGGTAGTCTGCCTTCCATATCTTGGCTATTGTAAATAATGCTGCGATAAACATAGGACTGTATACATCTTTTTGAATTACTGTTTTCATTTTCCTTGAGTAAATACCCAGTTGTGGAATTCCTGGATCATATGACACTTCTATTTGTAATTTTTCGAGGAACATCCATACTGTTTTCCACAGTGGCTGTACCAATTTACATTCCCAGCAACGGTGCACGAGCGCTCCTTTTTCTCTACATCCTCGTCAACACTTGCTATTTCTTGTATTTTGATTCTAGCCATTCTGATAGGTGTGAGATGATACCTCATTGTGGTTTTGATTTGCACTTCCCTGATGATGAGTGACGTCAAGTATCCTTTAATGTATGTGATTGGCCATCTGTATGTCTCCTTTGGAAAAATATCTATTCAGTTACTCTGCCTATTTTTTCATTGATTTTTTTTTTTTGGTGTTGAATTGCAGGAGTTTATATATTTTGGATATTAATCCTTTATCAGGTATGTCATTTGCAAATATCTTCTATTCAGTAGGTTGCCTTTGTGTTTTGTTGATGGTTTCCTTTGCGGTGCAAAAGCTTTTTATTTTGATATAGTCCCAATAGTTTATTTTTGCTTTTGTTTCTCTTGCCTTAGGAGACATATTTAGAAAAACATTGCTATAGCTGATGTTCCAAGAAATTACTGCCTACTGTCTCTTCAGGAGTTTTATGGTTTCAGGTCTCACATTTAGGCCCTGAATCCATTGAGCTTATTTGTATGTATGGTATAAGATGGTGGTCCAGTTTCATTACAGGTGGCTGTCCAGTTTTTCCAGCACTATTTATTGAAGAGACCATACTTTCCCCATTATATATCCTTTGACCCCTGAGGGAAAAAATGTCTATATATTCAAATGAAAGTTTTTATGGGCTGGGAATTCTGGACAATCCTCTAGAATGTTTGGGGGAGTAAAGAGTAGGGGAGAAATTGCAGAATGTGGTATGAAATGGATCATAGAGGATGTCATATATATTTTAATATAGCTAAATGATATCTCCTTTAAAAGAAAAAAATCAACTTCACGTTATTATAGAGCAAGAGGCTCATTTGAGCTATTTTAACAAATGCAACAAGTTGCACTCTGTGATCATCAGCACTATATCTTCTGGCTTTACTTTCCTGAAACCTTCTCATACTTTGTCACGTAAAACAACATTGATAAACATCCCTGAAAGTACAAATACAATGATAATGAAATTGATTTGCGAGTATGGAGACTGAAGAGCAAGTGGTAGAGGATTTTGAGTAATCAGAGGAGTTTGGGTCATACAAAGTTTGACTCACTTTGTACCTGTGAATCTTCATGATATTAATGATGTATCTATTGATCTGTGGTACAAAGGGGCTATTTCTGTTCTCCTTCCAATATTCTTTGATCAAAAAGTGCAAAGTTGGCTACTCAATAATTTTCACCAAATGAATTGGTATGCCCATGCTCTCTTCAAAATCATTGTCATTTATTATACACTGATTCAGTATCAAAGCTACAGTGGAATGGTAGCCTGGAATGATGGTATTTGCATTGTTAAAATTATCAAATGACTATTGTCCGCACCCACATTTTTTTCTGCCAGCCAGGCTTCTACTTAAATAATAATGTAGGGCATAAACTTGTCTCCTACTGGGAGCACAGACTTTTTCCTTTTCCAGCAGGGTTGTTTATGGAGTAGTTAAAAACTGGAGAATACTCAAAATTGAAATTCTACTTTCCTTATATGTTCAGTATCAGAGATTTTGAGGGAAGAACCAAAAAAATCATAAACACATACACACAAAACTCTCTTTTAGCCCGAGAGGCTAACTGAACCCAATATTCTATACATGGAATGCCAGTAGTAAATTGTAATTTTTGGATTAAGGATAACAGATTACATGCAGAAGAACTTTAAATTATGAACTCTATCATCATTTCCTGTTTGTCTTTCATTGATGATTTTTGTTTGATGGTTTCTTCTTTCATCTTTTTCCCCTCAATAAATGTGTCCAGTGTCTGAAGTTACTTTAAAAATATCTATTATTATTATTATTATTATTATTTTACCTAATCTCAAGAACAGAAACCCACTCAGAAGCCCTCAGCTGTGTCTCTGAGGACAAGCATGCCCATGGGGCTAATTTGGGGTTTACTAAGCGGGAATGTCCTTTATCCAAAATGTGGGAGTGTGTGGATGCCTTCTCTTCTTAGGCAGTATCCAACTCCACACCCTCTACCTGAAAGCAGGATATGACTAACAATCTTAAAGAACCTTCAAAATATGATAATTTACATCTATCACGGCTCTAATCTAAACCATCATTCCCTCTAGTGTGGATTATTGCACAGTCTCTTAACTGTTCTATATAGAGCTGCCAGAGTGATCACTATCCATATCAGAATCCCTAATTAAGATCCCCTTAATGCTTTACACTAAACTTAGAATAAAGCCCATACCCTATATGTTCTAGTCTAGCCCTCGGTATTCTCGTCTGTCTTTCCAAACTCATCTCCAACCATTCTTCCATTTGGTTTACTGTATTTGGACCACATTAGTCCTTGTTCTGTTTCCCTATTTACCTAGGCTCATCTCATCTCTGTTCCCTTTGCTAGGGCCTTTTTGGCTCTAGATTTCACTATCCAGGTATTAATTCATATGTTATATTGAAAAGCAATGCAATAGATTACCTGGCACTCTTTACCACATTATCTTGCTTTATTTCCTCCATGGCATTTAGCATTACCTGATAATTCCTGGTTTATTTACTTAATTCTCCCTGTACATTATAATTTAAGCTCCATCCGCTGCAAATTGTGTAAGGCTGTTGAATCACAGACCTGTACCTCTGAAACAAATAATACATTATATGTTAAAAAAAAAAAAAAAAGAAGAAGAAGAAGATGGCGGGAAGGGAAAAATGAAGGGGGGAAAATCGGAGGTGGAGACGAACCATGAGAGACTATGGACTCTGAGAAACAAACTGAGGGTTCTAGAGGGGAGGGGGGTGGGGGGATGGGTTAGCCTGGTGATGGGTATTAAAGAGGGCACGCTCTGCATGGAGCACTGGGTGTTATACGCAAACAATGAATCATGGAACACTACATCAAAAACTAATGATGTACTGTATGGTGATTAACATAATAAAATTAAAAAAAAAGAATTTAAGTTCCATCAACATGAGATCTTATCTTGTGACAGTTACACCAGAGCCTAAAACCATGCATGAAACACTGTAGGAGGTAAATAACTATTTGTTGAATGAATTAAAGAATATTCTCCAATGTTTAGTAGAGAACTGCAACTTCTGAGCAAGGAACTGATACATTATTCATACATACAGAGCACTTGTGTAAAACTGTGTTTAGACTTAGTAGAGACTCAAATTATGATGGCTAGCAGAAATCTGTGGGTTACATTATTAAACTGGATTTAAATGAAGACAGACCACTCAGAGAAAGATGGAAGAGTTTAACAGTATTATCAGGGTTTTAACCCTTAGGAAACAGGTAAGCAGGATGATAACTGCTAGAGAAAAACTGTAAAAAAATATTTTCCATATGGAAATAAAGAAGAAGAAAAATTAATGTATTTGTAAATACTTAATTTTCATTTGTATAAAAAGACTCACTTTTGGGGCACCTGGGTGGTTCAATCAGTTAAGCATCTAACTACTGATTTTGGCTCAGGTCCTTATCTCAGGGTTGTGAGATTGAGCCCCATGACCAGTTCTGTGCTCAGCGCAGAGTCTGCTTGAGATTCTCTCTCTCTCCCTCTCCCCCTCTGCCCTCCCTTGCTCATGTGCTCTCTCTAAATAAAATCTTAAAAACAAAACAAACAAACAAAAAAAAAACGCTCATTTTTAATTCACTAAAAATAAAGACCTAAGTGGAAAGGAAAAATCAAATCTAAATATGTACATTTAGGAATTGATATTATACAAGTAATAGAGAAATCTTCATGGGAAGATGAATTTTCCTTAAGATAAAGCCTTATATTGAGGGGTGCCTGGGTGGCTGTCGGTTAAGTGTCCAACTCTTGGTTTCCGTTCAGGTCATGATCTCAGGGTCATGGGATTGAGCCCCACATTGGGCTCTGTGTTCAGCATGGAGTCAGCCTGAGATTCTCTGCCTCTCCCTCTCTCTCTGCCCCTGCTCCCACTCGTGTACACTCTCTCTCTCAAATAAATAAACACTTAAAAAAAAGATAAAGCCTTATATTGAGTTAAGGCTAGGTCACTTTACCGCTTTTTGCTTCAGTTCCCTTATCACTAAAATGGAGATAAAGGTAGACACTACTAGGTTGCCTAGCTTTTCAACTGTTTATTTGTAAAGAGCAAAACAGAAATGGCAGTGCCGATATAAAGGCCACAGCATGTGAGTACGGGGATTTTTGGCAGTTGGAACAGGAGGAAACATTAAAAAGTCACCTCAACATAGATGGCAGTTTCTAGGATAGAAGTAGATGGGGAAAAGGGAGAAAGGATACAAAAGCAGTGAGAAGTGATGGGCTGCAGGAAAAAATAAAAAGGGTAAATCTTTGAAAGAAAGCAGTGATTTCCTCAATGAGGAGTTGTCAACATGTACTGGGTAATGGTAGGAAATGTGTGCCTTATACACTTGGGCTTCTTAGAGAAGAGAGTCACAAAGTGTAGGTTATCATGACAAGCATATCATGTGGTCACTAGTGACCTGGGAGTTTGAGGCTGAATTTCTGATTCCCAAGGAGGTATGCAAAGACTCTGATAAGAACTTTTCCAGAAAGAATTTTTTCCTAAATCCTTAAACCTTAACTTCTTTCTCATTTGCCACATATTAAGTATCACCTCATTTAGTACTTTAAAAAATAGAAGAAAAAAATGTGTAAGTACCCAGAGGCCCAGTTTTAATGATCATGAATATAAAATGGTAGAATATTTTGTAAAATAGTTGTTGGGCACGTAGTGTAGCAAAGTAATTGAGAGGATGAGCTTTGAGTTGCACAGGTTTCTATTTTGAAAGTACATAAAAAATAAATGGCACCACCTCTTCTCTCCTTTCCTCTGAAATTAATGAGAGAAAGAAGGAGAAGCAAATTTGATCTTAGATAAAACCAGAAGATACCTATAATCCAGACCACAAGATATGAGAAAAGGTTGCCAAATGCAGTGAATGTCAAATAAGGTCCAGGAAGGAGCTGAGAAAATAGTCCTACGGCTAAGCTCTCAGACGGAACTAACAGACCACAATGAGCAAAATCAGATATCCCACTCCAAACAATAAAGCAAATAATCCATCGTAACGGTGAAAAAAAGATATGCCCTAGATGCTGTGTGGTGGTAAAGTAAATCAAGGGAGAACCAATAAAAGAGGAATTATCCAGATGTAATAATGAGAAATAAAATGTTGGAGAAGGCAGCTGCATTGTGAACAGCCTGGAAGCTGTTAATCTCAGTTGTTGGGAGAGAGGTCAAAGCTAAAAGAACTCATGCATACACAGTTCTGTGTCACCAGATACCACTCTAAATCATGCAGAATCCATTTTATTCCCCCTGGGACACTTGTCCACTGGTAGAGCATTCAAGAAGAACTCAGCTCTTTTTAAAAATAACTGGGTGTTATACACAACTAATGAATCATTGAACAGTACATCAAAAACTAATGATGGACTACATGTTGGCTAAATGAATTTAAATTAAAAATATAAAAATAACTGAGTAACAACGACAATAGAAAATAGATGATTGACCCACAGATACCATAAAAATAAAGGTGAAAAGGAGCAGGAAAACAAAAATGCCAGGAAAGAATACTATCAAGATATACAAGATTTCTCTTGAAGAAATGAAAACTGGAGATAAGCGCACTATCTTACATGTAAGAAATAATTTAAGAAATAGAATGAAACAATTGCTTCTGTAAAATGAGAGGTCACAAGAAACATACACAAGAGCTCAGAGAATATACAGTTAGACCACATTTAGAGACAAATCATTGGAAGATAGAACTAAAAATGGAAGGAAGTAAAGAAAAAAACATGGAAATGAAGAACTAGAGCAAAAGGAGAACAGACACTGCTGAAAAGACAGAGAGAGACATGGAGGATAAGATGTGACCAAATTATGGTGGAAATAAATTCAGCATAAAAAATTATAAAACGAGGGGCACATAGGTGGCTCAGTTAGTTAAGCATCTGACTCTTGGTTTTGGCTCAGGTCATGATCTCAGGGTTGTGGGATCAAGCCCCGGGCTGGGTTCTGTGCTCAGTGCAGAGCCTGCTTTAGATTCTCTCTCCCTCCTGCTCACTCTTCTCTCTCTTTCTCAAATAAATAAATAAAATCTTTAAAAAACTTATAAAAAGATAGATAGGAGGAACAATAAGAAGAGATCCCATCCATGCATATTCAATACTCCAAAGGTAAAGGATTAAATAATAACACTAATTATACATTTTAAGATAAATGAAAATATTTCAAAAATAAGTGAAGGTTCAAAATATATTGAAAATACATTCTGTTCCAAATTAAAAAAAACCCAGAATAGGAACACCTGGGTGGCTCAGTCAGTTAAGTGTCTGCCTTCGGCTCAGGTCATGATCCCAGGGTCCTGGGATCGAGTCCCGCATCGGGCTTCCTGCTCAGCGGGGAGCCTGCTTCTCCCTCTGCCTGCTGCTCCCCCTGCTTGCGCTCTCCCTCTCTCGCTGGCAAATAAATAAAATCTTTAAAAAAATAAAAAACCTCAGAATGATAAATATCAAGGTATATCTTATTTAAATTACTGAACTTTACAGAATACTTCAAGTATACAGGCAGATACTGTTACCGATAAAGGGGAAAAAGGAATTATCCTTAGATTCCTTCACAGCAACATGCAGAATACAGAATTGTTTATAAGTTCCTCAAGAAAAGAAAATATGACCCCAATATGTTGTATTACCCAGTTACTCAGAACTGTTTGATATTGTTGATTCATTTGATCTCCATACCATCTTCTGTTATGTATGTATTCCAGGATTGTCAGTGAGGGAGGTAAAAACTCCCTTTCCCATTCACAAGCAGAGATGGCCATTAAATTAGGATCCAACAATTATATGCACTCAAGTGAGATTCGGAAGGCAAAAGTGCTGCAGGGTTCATTCCCTGCCTCTTTTGATCAAGCATGGTAACAGGTTTTTCCGTGCAACATTCCATTCTTTGTTCTCCGGGTTTCCAGTTTCAAAGGGAGGTGTGATGACAGCAGCAGCAGTAGCAACTTTTTTTTTTTTAAGACTTATTTATTTTAGAGAGAGAGAAATGCATGAATAGAGGGGAAGGGCAGAGGGAGAGGAAGAGAATCCTCAAGCAGACTCCCCACTGAGTGCAGAGTCCAAGGCAGGACTGGATCTCACAACCCTGAGATCATGACCTGAGCTGAAACCAAGAGTCGGGCACTTAACTGACTGAGGCACCCAGATGCCCCAACAGGGGCAACGTCTTAATTCTGGCTTCCTAAACCCTCAATGACAGCTATAGGTTTATGGATTGAATTCAGCATTTGCAGTGGTTGCCTCAGAGTTAGTGATAACTCTGCTGTTGAATGAATCCTGAATTGTTTGCAAGACATTTCTGAAGGGGGGGGGCGCCTTGGGTGGCTCAGCTGGTTTAAGCAGCTGCCCTCAGCTCAGGTCATGATCCCAGGGTCCTGGGATTGAGCCCCACATCGGGCTCCCTGCAGGGAGCAGGGAGCCTGCTTCTCCCTCTGCCTCTCCCCCTGATTGTGCTTTCCCTCTGTCTCTCTCTCTCAAATAAATTTAAAAAAATTTAAAAAGACATTTCTGAAGGATATTTACAATACTCTTGGTGGTTTTTGTTTCATGCACTGAGTTCTGATTAATAAACCAGTTAAATTATTGTTCAATTATAAAGACAATAAGCCAACTTTTTTTAAATGTTGAGGATTCAGAGAATACAGTTAAACCATGAGCTCTTCATGGAAACAGAAGATGAATCTTAACTAACCAAGAGGTGAATGGAGACACTATGGCAAAAGGAATAGGAAAGAACATTGAGTCATTTTAACTGTTATACAAAGTCAACAACAATAGGTATAAACACTGAAATTGCAAAAAAGAATGTAACTATAAGCCCTGATGATGCAAAATGGATATAACTGACAGACGCAGCAACGGGAAGGGAAACAGAAAGAGAGAAGTGGTTTAAGTTAGCTGAACTCATTATTTTTATAATCATGGGCAAGGCTAACATTTAAAGTACAAGTTCAGAAGTATATTTGAAAGAAATAACAAAATTACATTTGGGTGGTAGTGAAGAGAAAACTGAAGGATTAAACTAATGGAGCCCAAACTATTCTATCATTGCTTATCATAAGAAAATAGATAATGATGTCTCAAAAACGGGAGGACCAATTACAGATTAAAAGGATAAACGCACAAGAGACAACAAGTATTAGCAAGGATGTGGAGAAAAAGGAAACCTCGTGCACTGCTGGTAGGAATGTAAACTGGTGCAGCCACTGTGGAAAGTTGTACGGAGGTTCCTCAAAAAATTAAAAATAGAAACACCATATAAGCCAGTAATTCCACTACTAGGCCTTTACCCAGAGAAAGTGAAAACACTAACTTGAAAAGATATATGCACCCCTCTGATTACTGCAGCATTATTTGCAGTAGCCAAGACATGGAACCAACCTGTGTCCATCGATAGATAAATGGAGAGGGAAAACGTGGTGTATATACACAATGGAATATTACACAGCCATAGAAAGGATGATATTGTGCCACTTGAGACAACACAGATGAATCTAGAGGATATTACGCTAAATTAAGTTGGACTGAGAAAGACAAATACCATATGATTCCATTCATAAATGGAATCTAAAAAAATGTATAAGGAAAAAGTAGAATCAGAACTATAAAAACAGAGAACAAACCAATGGGCGACGGGGAGTGGTAGATACAGGCCTCCAGTTATATAATGAGTAAGTCCCAGGCACAAAAAGAGGATAAGGAATACAGTCAATGATATTGTCATAATGATGTAATGAGACAGATGGTAGCTACACTTGTGAACACAGATAGCATCACGTATAAACTTGTCAAATCACTAAGTTGTATGCCTGAAACTAAGGTAAAATTACGTGTCAACTATACTCAAAAAAAGATAAACTTAACAGATTACTAAAGAAACATATGAACAGACTGCCAAGAGAAAGAAATCATAGGTTACAAAGAGAGAAAACATAAAATGATAAAAGATAAAACTAAGCCAGTTATTATCAATAAACGTAAATGGTTTCAGTATTGTAACATTCAGTCAGAAAAGTAGAATTCAACTCTACTGCATGCATAAAGATACACCTAAAACAAAATTACTAAATGGCATATATAAAAATAAGTCTTTTTAGCATTTTTAGCATTTGTAATAAAACAAAACTGGAAGGAACCTAAACATCCCTCACAGATATTATACATTATAGAATGGAATACTACATAGCTTCTAGAAAATATAAGGCAGCTCTTTATCTATTAGTGTGAAAGAATCTCATTCTTATAAGTTAAAAAATATACAGGATAACTTATATGGTATTCTACCATAATTTTTACACACATAATAGCATACATAAAAATGCTTAGAGTGCACAGAAGATCACTAGTAAATGAGTAATGTGCTTGTCTTTCTAAGGAAAAGGAACAGGTGGCCAGGAGTAGGGGTTTAAGAGACTTACTGCTATGTGTTTTTGGTGCCATTTGAATTTTTGTGTATGTATATTGGCTATTTTTTAAGAAGACTTTTTTTTGTTTTTTTAAAGCAAAAGCTTTCAGGTTGGTAGGTTTTGAGTTGGAATCTTGGCTCAGGCACTTACTTGTTGTGCCATAGTTTATCATTGCAATGGAGGTGTCTTAGGGAGCTTGGGCTGCTATAACAATGTAACACACACTGGGTGGCTTATAAACAACGGAAATTTATTTCTCACAGTTCTGTAGGTTGGCAAGTCCAAGTTCAAGGGAACAGAAGATTCTGAATTCATAGGCAGCTATGTTGTTGCTGTAAACCACATGGTGGGGGCTCTCTTTGGGGTCTCTTTTTTAAGGGCACTAATGGCATTCATGAGGGCTCTGCCCTCATGATCTAATGATCTAATCCCCTCCCTGAATCCCCACTTCCAAATACCCTCACAATGGGGATTAGTTTTCAGCATATGAACTTGGAGGGATGGGGGGGCACAAACATTCATTCTATAGCACAGCGTCATGGTATTAATGCATAGAGTTGGTTAATGTAAGTATCTCTGTTTATATAAATATACATTCATAAATGTAGTTGTTTTAGCCAACTGCAGGGACCAGAATACTAGAAACTTTAACCTTATTGACCTTATACATTACTCTACAACCTTAAGGAGGAAAGGTGTTGCCACACTAGACATTTTCATAGAATTCTGTAGAATTAGTTATGTCCCCTAAAGCCTTCTTACAAATACAAAAAAACGTTAACAATGACAGCAAATAACATATATCTGAAGCATTACATCACATTTATTTTTTTCCCAAATTATCTAAATCAATTCTTTCTTTATAGTAGCATTTTTTCCTAAATAGGATTTTTCTTTACTGAAATGGGTATCTAGCAGCACCAAAGAATAAAGATGACATAAGAAGGCAGCACTGAAAACTCCATCTGCATGTGTTCTTATAAACTTTGCTGCAATATTGACTCATGACCAAGAAGCCCCTTGAGTTCAATAATTCAGTGTTCTATTAATTATCTTGCTATTTGCTCAAAATATCTAGAATATTGTTTCAATTGCCTTCTTTATTCTGCCTCTGTTGACACAGCTCCACACCCTAAGATACTCTTAAAATTTGCTAATAACCTCTATTGAAGTAGTCACTACTTATGGAGCTCATTTTCCTAATAGTTATAAAAGATTCAGTAGGCAACTGGTGCTATGAAGGTGTTTTTCTTGAAATTGCTATTAAAATAAATTGAATTTTTAAAAATGGTAACATCAAAGAGCTCACTTTATAAAAAAAGAAATTCTAAATAGAATATGAACAGGCAAGCTGAACACCCACATCTTCCAACTCCTTTCTCCCTTGTGTGCTGAGGAAATGTTTATGTTCTGGGTGAGGAGAAAAGAAATTTTCCTGAGTCACTTTTATACGTCCTACCCTGATTCTACACACTGACCTGCAGGCCAAGGAAAATGAGCTTTTCATATGTAAAGAACAGATGACCAGTACTCATACTAGCAAGTGGGATGTCCCTGATACATATATATGTAGAAATCTCTAACTTTTCTAGGAATGACTGACTTTTTTGGGATATCATTTAGCCAAAACCAACTTCCAAATCAACAACACTCCTGATCTTTAATGCAGTTTTATCAAAGTAGTATTATGTAAGCATATGCCTTGCTGCTAGAAAATTTGTAACTGTAACAATGGAAGAGTGAACTTTCATTGCTTCCTAACAAAAGCTCCTATTTGGAAAAGGCAGTAATAGTTAGGCATTAGTGATTTCCCCTATTTGGGATAGTCATTTTTAAATTTCCAATACATGAAATTACACAAAGAGGGCTTCTAATAAATAGGGATGATAATTCACACCTATCCAGCAATGAGGCTCAAGTGAGATCACATAAAGCCCTTAGCAGAGTGCCTGGCACAGAACAGATGCTTAACAAAAGATGGGTAATAGTATATATATAAAATTGCCACAGCAAAGCAGGAGTATAATTAAGAGCATAGGCTATGGAGTCAGGCAACCTGATTCATTCACAGCTGTACTTGTGAGAAGTGAACAAATTCCTAAAAACTGTTTAGCAGATTCCACTCACATCATAAATTCAAAATAAATGTGGTTTGCTGTATTCCATCATCATCATAAAATCATTTTATTAAGGTCTTCTATTAAAACTGTATAGCTTTTGGCAATGATAAATAAAATCCCTTTTCTATAATTCTTATTTTCCCTTTTCCAGTATATGAATGAGATAAAAGCTCCATAAGTATTTTAACATACATCACAACTGGAAAATTACTTAAATTTGGGGTTTATCCAAAACGAGGTCAGTTTATGCCTTTTTATGCTACTGGAATTAACTTCAATTATAATGACTTTCCACTTGGTTTAAATAATGTAAGAACATTAAACAATTGTTTGTTGAGTCCTAGTATGTACCAAGCACTCTGACTAGGACCTGAGGAACCCGTGGAAGATGAAAACACACAGTCTGCATCCCCCGTGGCCCTCACTGTGTAGTGGAGAGATTTATCAAACCACTATACTGATAAAGGGACAGATACAGCTGGCTGAAGGATGTAGAAGAGACATACATGGTGCTGTTGGAAATTATTATTGAAGAAAATCTTATCCCAGAGGCCAGAAAGGCTCTCCTTGAGGACATGCTGACTGAGATTTGAGGGATGAATAGGAATTAACTGTGCAAAGAGAAAAACAGACTGACTACTCTAACCAGAGGGGGCGTCAGACACAAAGGACCAGTGGTAGAGGGAGCTAGAAACTGAAAATTTAGAAACTGAAAATTCAGTGTGATTGGAATGCAAAGAGCAGGACTCTAGACTTATGATCAAGTGTAAGGCCATTTTATAGACGGTTTTGCTCTTTAAGAGCAACGGAGAGTCTGTAAGGAATTTTAAAGAGTAGGATGACCGTTCACAATGGCATTTTTGAAAGAGTCCCCTCGAGCCATGGTAAGGGACAGAGCTGAGTGTGGGGTCAGAGTGGAGGCAGGGATGCCACACAGAGGACACTGACAGAAGTCTAGGTCAGAGTAGGGGAGTGGTGATGGCGAGGAACAGATTTAGAAGTTAATTAGAATTTTGCTTTAATTTGAAACTATCCTCAGAAATATATGTCTCCTCTTACATATATACTTTAAATGCATAAATACCATACCAGCTATGTTTTGTGTGTGTGCTATAGATTATAATAGTTTAGTGATTAGGGGCAATGTGCATTAAGTAATTTTTAAGTCAAAGACACACTCTCTTTTCTCAACTACATAATAAAGATTTTCTCCAAAAGCCCAAAGGTTGTAAGTTGTTCTTATACTGAGATGGTATCGATCCATCCTTACTACCAACTCATAATAAAAAATTTTCCCCACAGTGGGTGTGGACTTGTTCTGTTATAACATAAAAATCATAATGTAAGTTATCTACCTTGAGGAAAGTTATATTGTATAATATAAAGTTAAGGGATAAATTTGTTTTTAGAATCCTAAAATACAGGGTATAATTGAGGAGAGACTATTTTAGTATTGCTCTACTTGACTGATCCTACACAATTATTTTGCGGCTTAAGACATCATTTTTTAAGTGTCAAGTATATACCAGAATTTATTGTATTTTCTCCATCTACTTCCAGTGAAAGAAATTTAAAACACAAAACAAATGCATACTGAATCAAATACAGAAATTGGTTAAAAATTCACGATAGGAAAACACCTTGACTCGCTTTCTTGTTAACGTTCTTATGAGCATCTTTTACTTAAGAAACAAAAGAAGCCAACTAAGTCAGATGTTGTACTTTGTGATGGAAAAGCACAGTATTTCATAGACTGTGAGGCTGAAAAACTGTTATACTTTTTAAGATTATTTTTATACTTTTTAAAAGTTATGTGCTTACTTGCAAATTTTTTTTTTTTTTTTTTTTTTTTTTTGCCAAAACTAGTTAAATACCCCTTCCTCAACTGAACTCAGTTAATTAAAGAAAGAGTTAATGTGCCTGGTCCTTTGTGACTTCCATGTCTTGATCTAACAAAGGCAGTTCTTCTCTTTGTGTCCCTGCTCAATGTTCTCGTACTTACCACTGTCTGCCGTGATGGGTCTCCACTAGAGAAAGACTGAAATGCTTTTCCATCTTACTATGTCTTGTGCCTATGACAAAAACTAGCATATAGTATGTGCTCGATAAATACTCATTGCACAAATGACTGAATTTCATGTCATGGTTCATTACTTATATTCTTCAGAATGTCATTTCAATAATTCCTTCCCTCAATTTCACAAATCTTCCCTGTAGATAAATTTCTTTCTGATTTTTATTTTTTTTAAAGATTTTATTTATTTATTTGAGAGAGAGAATGAGAGATAGAGAGCATGAGAGGGAAGAGGGTCAGAGGGAGAAGCAGACCCCCTGCTGAGCAGGGAGCCCAATGTGGGACTCGATCCCGGGACTCCAGGATCACGACCTGAGCCGAAGGCAGTCGCTTAACCAACTGAGCCACCCAGGCGCCCTCTTTCTGATTTTTAGCACATATATTGGCCCTCAATAACCTTGTCATTTCATATGTAAATATGTACACAAGTAAAATAGTAGTACTTATTTCCTTAGGAAAAAGATGATTTAAGAATCACAAGTATTAAAGAAAAGTTTTTTAAAAGTTATATTTTAAATAATACATTATATGTTTAAAAAAGAAGAAGAAGATAGCGGGAAGGGAAGAATGAAGGGGGGGAAATCGGAGGGGGAGACGAACCATGAGAGACAATGGACTCTGAGAAACAAACTGAGGGTTCTAGAGGGGAGGGGGTTGGGGGGATGGGTTAGCCTCGTGATGGGTATTAAAGAGGGCACGTTCTGCGTGGAGCACTGGGTGTTATGCACAAACAATGAATCATGGAACACTATATCCAAAACTAATGATGTAATGTATGGTGATTAACATAACATAATAAAATAAAAAAAATAAAAAAAATAAAAGTTATGTTTTGTTTTGTAAAGACAACTTGCTATCCCCTGGCTATACAAATAGTTAATAGCATAGTACTGGAGCCAGTTTGCCTAAATTCAGAAAGTATTCTCCCTAGCTCTCTACAATGTTTAATGCTAGTGTTTGTCCAGATTTCTATCCTCTACATACAATCAGTACTTTTTTTTAAAGATTTTTTTTATTTATTAGAGAGAGAGAGAGAGAGAGAAAACGAGTGGGGGGAGGGGGCAGAGAGAGAAGCAGATGCCTTGCTGAGCGGGGAGCCCGATACGGGGCTCAATCCCAGGACCCCAAGACCATGACCTGAGCCGAAGTCAGACACTTAAATGACTGAGCGCCCCCCCCCAGGCATCCCTGTACCACTTTTATTTAATATTTTTCTTTAAATCAAACTTACTTTTCCGTTTAAGTGTTTTGGTAAAATAAACTTTATATTGATATAAATATTTTTATAATATGTATTAATATGTGATATTCATTGCCATATCTCTTTTGTTCCTTTATTCCACCTCTTTACCTTCTTTTGGGTATAGTGTTTTTTATTACTCCATTTTTCTCCCCTATGAGCTCCTTTGTGTTGTGTCTTTTTTAAAGTCAACTTCAGATTAGTAATTTCATATCTTGAACAATAAGGGAAAGATAATATTTTAACCCTCTTGATACAGTATATATGGCATTTATTATTACATATGTTGTAGACCAAACACACTATTATTTTATTTATCTTTTATATCTATGTACATATTTTTCTCTTTCTGGTGCTTTCTAGTCTTTCCTAAGTTTTCATGCTTTGATTTAGAATTATTTTCCTTCCTTCTAGGAGTTCTTTAGACTTTGTATTTGTTGAAATAAAGCTATGCTGCTGAATTCTTTTAGTTTTTGTTACAGGATATTTTCTTTGGTTACACAGTTATGCAGAATAGAATTCTAGGTTGACATTTAAAACAACCGTAGCACTTAAAGATGTCATTTTAATTACCTGTAATGTCCATGGGTTTTTGTTGAAAAATCAACTGTAAAGCTTATTCTCTTTTTAAAGAAATGTATCTCACTGCTTTAAAAAATTATCTTTTTCTTTGGCATTAAACAACTGGACTACAATGTACCTTGGTGAGACTTTCTATTTAACCTACCTTGGTGCTTTTGGATCTTGTGATCTGATGTCATTTATCATTTTTTTGGAACTATTGTGGTTATTTTCTTTTTCGATATTGACTTTCCACTGGTTGAACATCTTTCCCCTTCTGGGATTCCAATTGCAAATATACTTGAACTTCTCACTGTAGCTTACATTTTTCTTATCGTTTTATTTTTTTTTCTCAGTTTCATTTAGACCTTTCCAATTGGCTTATCTTTGACTACATTTATAATAGCATCTTCTCCATGCCTCTCCATTTGTTAGACCCAACCAATGATTTCTTAATATTAAGCTATGTATCTCTAAAATGTCAACTTGTTTCATTTTTACATATTTCAATTCTCTAGTGAAATTTACCATCTAGTCACATATTTAGTGTACCTTTTCTTCTGTTCTTTAATATATTAAAAATAGTTATTTTAAAATCTGTATTTACTCAATCTGATATTGGATTGTTTGTCTACTTATTTTTTGTTTCTTGTTATTGGTCACATTTTCCTGTCTATTCACATGTTTAATAATTTTTTATTATATGTGTATATTACATATAAAGGAAGCATAAAGGCTCTGGTTGTTGTTGTTGTTGTGTGTGTGTTTTGTCCTGGACAGAGTTCCCCTTTTCTTCTGCAAGGGAGATAGGGTTGGGGGTGGTTAATCACTTCCACTCAATCATGCATTGAGATCGGTTATTGGCTAGGTTGATGTTTTCATTAGAATGTTTATTTCTGATTCTTTTTTTTTTTCAGGCACAGCCCAGACTACTGCCCAAGAGACAAACAGGTCTCTACAACCTTATCTCTAAAAGACTAAGGAAGTTTCGGTTAGCCTGTGTAGGTTTTGAGTTTTGCTGTTTGGCCTTCAAATTTGATAAACATCCTAAGAAGACAAACTGTATGTTTGAGGAAGACCTATTCTTCAAGTGGGACTTGGTTTCCTCAATTTTGTGAAACTACGGGAAAATGTCAGACACCCCTATAAAGCTTCCTACCCTTCAGGATGGCCCTAAATTCAGCAAATAGGCCATAAGAAAAACAAGTAGAATTTTAGGGTCTCTAGAGTTTCTAACATGTTGTTCAAGTTCTACGTAGAATTTGCTCATTTCACTTTCCTCTTTGTGTGAGCATAGCCTGATCTTTAACTCATACTGAGAATTGGTAATTATGCCCAGGGAAGAAAACAACAGGTGTTCAACTTTCCACCTTGAAAAAGCTTGTCCATCCCTCTTGGATTTTTTGTTCATCTAATCCTCTTTGTTTCCACAAATCTCTATTTTTAGGAACTACTTATTAAACACAGGTGATTTAAGTCTCTAAAGAGTTATCCTCTCTGTACTTGCAGATACCTTTTGTTTTGAAATTTGGGGATACCTCAAATCCAGCAACTTATGACCTATTCCTGAGTTGCTTTAGATGCTTGTCAAGGCTATCCTGACTTGGGCAGGGAAAAACAGTGGTGAGAAAGAAGCCCCTATCTCCCTAAAGGGAGTTTCTAAATCTCACGTCAAACAAAATAGATCTGTTTTAAATGGCTTTACTAATTCAATTTATATCCAATGAGCCCCATTTAATACAGCATATTCTATAGCTTGAAAACCATGCCAATGACCAAATAATTGGTTTGCCATACCTGAAAATCAATATAACTTTTTCTGCTTAAAAAAAAATATATGGTAGGGGCACCTAGATGGCTCAGTCAGTTGAGTGTCCAACTCTTGATTTCAGCTCAGGTCATGATCTCAGGGTTGTGAGATCGAGCCCTGCATAGGGCTCCACACTCAACATGGAGTCTGCTTGGGATTCTCTTTGCCTCTCCCTCTGCACCCCCACCCCCCGCACTCTCTCTTTCCCTCTAAAATAAATAAATCTTTAAAACAATATGGTAGGAGTTAACAGGAAAGATGGAGAAAAGTATATATATTTTGCCAAAACAGTCTGCAAAAAGAAAAATGGCATAGGCAAAAATTTCAGAATAAATTTCTGTAGGATCACAGGCCACCAACTATTTTTAAAAAATGGTAAAAAAGAGAAAGTATGTTTAATAACACTACCTACAAGTAACGAATGAAACAGGATTTTATCTGTTATAATAAATTATTTTCTTGAGAATGAAATAACAGCTATTATATTTTACTAACTCAAGAAGAGGATGAATATACAGTAATTGAATTTCCTATGAGAGATTCTAATAAAAAATGGACATTGTTTGCATCATCTTTATCATATAATCAACTCTATATTATAAAGTTTAAAATATGAATTTATCCTGTCTATAAAAATGCTTCTGCGTGTCTGAACTTTGCAAGGTAAAAGAGAAGTGTTTTCAAAGAAACACCGCATTTGTACCTTCACAGGCTCATGAGATATGTAAATGGTCTTTAAGTCTTCCTAAAGGAGAAACCACGACTTTTTCTACCTTTATGTCAAGAAGCCTAAAAAATCGAAGTTTAAGACCCACCAAGTGAACTCTACCCAGGATCTCTGGCCAATAAAATACCCCATAACTCCAGGCGACTGTGTGGTGTGGGGTTGTCCACCCCTATATTTCCAAGATTTATTTAATAATTTACCATGTCAGAGCTTTTATACTTAAATAAAAGCTTCTAAGTTAATTTGTCAGGAAACAAATCCACAGAAGATAGTACGTACTGGAACAAAAGTGGGAAAATAAGGTTCTGCTTGTCTGTTCTTTGGTATTTGTCTGTTCTGCTTTTCCTCCGAATTCGTGTATGATCTTTCTCTGGCCTCTTAGTGAGGACAGATTGTTGATCCATGCCCTAAGTGAAATCTAGTTTTATCTGTATTTATTTCATTACTACATATCTATTTATATTCATGCAAGTAGCAGCATACAGTCCTTTCCCAGAGTATGGGAAGTTGCCTTAGCCCATTTGCATGTGTATGTGGCAGGGAGAACACACTTATGAAACCCTGAATGGTAAAGAGCCTCTTCGTGTATTAAAGGAGAACCCAATAGATTGATGTAAGTCATCATCCCAGTCTACACATACAGTACCTCTGGTAACGAATACCATCGCTATCATTTTTTATTACTGTTGGTGGTTGGGCTAGTAGTGGCAGTATGTTATAGAATAGTAACTTTATAGAATCAATTCTCTGTGTTAATCCTTAGACATGTGAGTAGCATGATCCTAAAATATGTGTCCATATGGCTAGATCTAGATGATTTTTAAGATCATCCTTCAGAATGCCTTTGAGACATTTTAGATTTTCAGATTTCTAGGCTACAACCAGAGAAAAGCATTCATATGGGAGGTGAGGGTTAAGCAACTCAATCACATATCCAACCTGCCAGCTTAAAGATAGTTTAGTAATATCAGTCTCCATGCTGCTGGTGTTCACTTGATAAAGAATATTAACCTCTCTTCACCTTAACTTGATTATTTTGTTATCAGTAGCATTTATTCTTTTATAGCACTGTAGGACATCTATAAACCATCTATCTTTTTGCTCTATAGAGCAAGGTGGAAATCATGAGTGCATGGTGAATCAAAAATTTAATTTTAGATCGGATATCTTGTCCTCAAATATTAAACCCCTATTTGTGCTTTTAAGGTACTATTTGAATATTAAATATTAAATCTATTTAAATTAAATCTATCATTCAATGTTAAACTCTTATGAAAGATAGTTCTATAGGCTTAACTTTCTATAATTCTCTCTGGTCTTCTTATGGATATGAATTATTATACTTTTAATTTTATCCTTAAGAACTTTCTGAAGGGCTTAAGCCTTTCAACAATTGATCCAACTGTGTTTTTTGATATACAGTATTTATAGAAATATCATAGAAGCTAAACAGGTGTTATAGGAGATATTATGAAAAAGTAATTGTAGGTTATAGGCCAAAGTAAGCCAGATCTCAAAACGTAAAGAGATTGAGACAGAAAGCCAGAACAGACAACTCAAGTGAAATGGCACATAGTTTCTTTAATGAAAGATAATAACCCCAACACCTTCACTGGAATTGGCTCGTATCTTCCAGAAGCCACTGTTCCACTGTATGATTTAGAAATCCACTAAAAAGTGGGGAACTCTTATACATCATTGGAAACAGCCATCATAAAATTTAATAGAGGAAAAAAATCTACAACTTTGAAGATTGTGGCTGAAAAAGAATGCTGGAATGCCTATCCTTTCAGATTCTCTTCAGGATGATCTAGCATTGATTTATGACAGGATTGATCTATGATTCTGTGAGGCTAAAATGAAAAAGGATTAAGTACAGATTGGACATCTACACTGATTGTAGATTGTTTGCACAGACTGTTTGTCTAAGGGGTGGGAGAAGAGAAACCCTCCACATGGCAGACACATTGTTTTAGGCACTAAAAATATGTTCTGTAGTAGTGCTTCTCAAACAAACTATGATGAAGGGCAAGATTTCACTACAAAAATTTGCTATCCACAGTAGACCACTATGCGGTCTTATTTCTCATAACTAGTATGCAGTTCACACCACACGATTCCTACTTCTATTTAATTAGATGAGTCCACTGATGATGGATTTGACTGTTGGAGTCATGTCAAATCACTATAGCATTTTCTAAACCCTTACTCTCAGCCTCTGTACATCTTGTGGAATGGTAAGTGTGCTTGGACCACAAAAGGGTTTGGGGAACAAGCTATTTTCCTCTGACCTCCTCTCTGTTCAACTCTATCCTCATTTCTTCACAAGAGGAAAGAATCTCATCCTATTTGGTCAAGTTTCAGATGTCAGGTTGGCACTCGATATAACAGCCTAGGATCATTTCATACTCAAACATGGCTTCCATGTAGTGGTTATACACTTAGGTAATGATCTTATTCTCCAGTCCCTTCTCATGCTGCCTCTGCCCTCCCCCAAATTTCCACTTCATGGAAGTTGGTCAGTTGGTAAACTTGAGTGCTACCCAGGTGGTGCTACCACCCTTTCTTCACATGAATGCCCAACCTGTCTGCTGAAGCCAATAATAGTAGGATTTCGATATTCATATTCAGACTTTACAAGGAGGATGAAATGCACTTAGGTCTCTAGCCTAACCTACATGCTCTGTATCAGATTTGCAGGAGAATCCTACGTTAAGGTATCAAACACTAATCTAGATATTAAGTACTATTTTGTTTGTATTGGCAATTTGGAATTCTACATAAAGAGAAGCTGTGGAGAGATGGGGTTTATAAACTTCAAAGATTACTGGTCATGGGGTGCCAAGTTGGCTCAGTTAAGCTTCCACCTCTCGATTTTGGCTTAGGTCATGATCTCAGGGTTATGGGATCAAGCCCCACGTCAGGCTCCATGCTGGGCAGGGAGCCTTAAGATTTTCTCTCTCCCTCTCCCTCCGCCCCCCCCCATAAAAAAAGATTACTGGCCATTATGCCATCAAATATAATTTTAAAATAAAATAATAAAGGAGTTTTGATAGTTCAGTTGATGAACCAGCACTTGAGAACAAAGTGTCTGTCTCATTGAGACAACCGGGCTCTAAGTTAATCAACTTAAGACTACAGCTGCTAATAGATGCACAGGAGAGACCCACTAGGGGAGACTCACCTGAAAACCGCAGATTTTTGGTTTTCTGTCTTTATGGGTACTAGTAGGGTAAATAAGATGTAGCTATTGATATTAGATTGACCACTATGGATTCTGTTTCTCTTGTGCTTGTTTTGAAACTTTTTTCCTCCTTTAGCCTGATTTCTCATTCACAGATGATCAATAGCTTGCTTTTCCATGGTAAGTTAGTTTCTGCTGCAAGAAAATAAGTTGTAGAAAGGAAATACTTTGGCCCCATTAAAATAATTAAAGTCAGCCACGGCCTAGGTTGAAGAAGTAAGCAAAGGTAAAGGCACGGACAAGCCTGCTTCTCACTACCACTAGACTCACAGCTTGGGAAGTACGCATAGAAGCATGTGTGGTCATGAGGCTTGAGCTTGGCCAAAGGGTTTTTCAATAATAGGCAAATTTAATCTCATGAGAGATTTATTCTGAATGCATTTAAATTCAAAGTGTGTGAACCTTGGATGACTGGTATCTTAACGAAACTGAAATCAAGACCCCTATCACTTTTATCACCTGCTTTATCCGTGTGTACACCCAAATTGCTTATGACTGGAAAAAAATAGAGGAATATACATTTGGTTAAGAAATGTTGTTACTTCAGAGAAAATAATGGGTTCTGACTTGTGTGGGCTTGGAACTGGTGCTGTGATTTTCTTATTTGTCCTGTTGACTCATTAGTGCTTTGGACAAGTGGGATTCTGCATGGACTGAGTCCTGGATTAACTGAATGCCAGGGATGCTGAAGGAGCTAACCTATTCCCAGGAACAAGGTCCTGGGCTACTGATCCTGAAACAAGGAATCAAGACTGTACTAAAGTCTCTGAGACTGAGCATCAAGTGACCAAAACAGTGAAAAATATGAAAAAGAAAATCTAAGAATTTTAAATTTTAATAATTTGGAGAATTCAGTTTTTGTGAAGAAAATTAGACAGTTTTGATTTTAATCTGATAGAATGAATAACAATGGTTTATACTGTTCAAATGTGGGATATTTTTTATATTGCTGCACTTTTAGAATTTGGAGTTGGGTTATCATTCAGTCTTTATTATGTTATACTCTGGTTAATAACAGAGTCAGATAACACAGTTAGGAATTATTAATATGAATGAACTGTTGGTCTTACAATACAGAATGGCTATGAAGTTAACTCAGGATAACTAATCACACTGGTTTATTAGGATGTAGTAGAGCCAGACTATATATTGGGAAAATAGCCTTATAAATGTGAGAGCTGAACACCCTAACTATAAATTTAGACTTCAGTCCATGGGACTAAGAGAAAAAAGAGTGGAAGAATGTAGGGAAAGGAGACCGTTTTCCCCCATTAGAACATCAGGGTATTTCTTCTGTTATACACCTTCCCAAGGCCATGCCCACCGTTTCACTTTGGGAGAAGCTGTTGCTAATCTCATTAGACTGGTGAAAGTTTAAGACATTTATTTGGTCATGTGTACCAGTGGCATACTCAACATGTACTAAAAAGCCAAGAATCCATATTCTAATAACTTTCCAATTCTCTGTCACACAGCTTGCTGGATTAATTCAGCCAGGTCCAGCCTCCTGGAACAAATGGTACAATTCCTCCTGTTTTTCTCATTGTATTCCTTGAAGTCTGGCCTTAGGATAGCCCAAAAATTTCACATTTGGCCGTTAAAGGAAATACAGTAGAGAGGTTAAGAGACCAGATTCTGGAGTCAGACTTCTAGATTCGTATCCCTAACTCTGACCCTACTTGCTAAGCCTGGGCAATTTACTTAACCTCCCTGTGGTCTCATTTTACACAACTGTAAAATGGGGATTCTCATAGTATTTCTCTTGTAAGGTTATTGTGAGGATGAAAAAAATGATTTGATACACTTCAGGCTCTTAGGACAATCCTCCTATAAATGTTAATCAACATTGTTGTTATGTAGTCTCACTCTGGGATCAAGGCCTAAGCAATATTCCCTAACTGAGCTTTTCACTAAAAGGTCTGCATTGGGGTTTACTGGGTATCAGGCAGTTTTTTCTACACTAAAATTTAATTATTATTTATTGTTTTAATATTGTAAATAGAGGAGGGAGCAAAGAGGGATGGCTAGCAAGGAAGGATTACAACATTCCTTCATCCTCAGAAGTCATTAAAATCTCACCTCTACCCCTCACTTAGCAGAGATAATTAACCAGGCATTAACAAAAGCTAATGTGACCTCAGCGTTATCCAACAGAAATACAAGGTAGTAGCTGTATTAATAAGGTAAAATGTATTTTAGTTAACCCAAGGTATTTAAAATATGAAGGGGGGGGAAATCGGAGGGGGAGATGAACCATGAGAGACTATGGACTCAGAGAAACAAACTGAGGGTTCTAGAGGGGAGGGGGGTGGGGGATGGGTTAGCCCGGTGATGGGTATTAAGGAAGGCACGTATTGAATGGAGCACTGGGTGTTATACGCAAACAATGAATCATGGAACACTATACCAAAAACTAATGATGTAATGTATGGTGACTAACATAATAAGATAAAATTAAAAAAATAAAATATTTAACAAATAATCAATACAGAAATAAGATATTTTGCATTTTTATCTTACTAATTATTTGAAATTCAGCATGTATTTATACTTACAGCACATCTCTATTTGAACTAGCAACATTTCAAGCGCTTGATATTCATTTGTGGCTAGTGACTACTGTATTTGACAATAGGATCCAGACCATACACCTCCTTTTACTCATTTCATGTTTTATAATCCATTGATTATAATCTATTGACTCAGTATTCTGTATCCCATGATGTGAGAACATAATGACCTAAGTAGTTTAATTAAAAGTATATACTCCCAATTTTCTAGGATAAATCAGTTTCAAATAAATTTGTATACCATGGTCCAGTTATCATAGGAACTAAGCTTCCCTGAATAAGCTCACTTTACCTTTACAAACTTACAAAGTGGCAAGAACATTTCTGCATAATTGAAATCCCTCAAAATTACAGCAATATCTGATGTCAGCCCCATACAGCCAAACTCCTAAATGAACACTTGTTGGAATTAAGTTATTAAAAGTAAATGCAATTTAAACTGCACCCTGAAGTCTAAGGAGATTTATCAATTTTGCATTCATTCAATCATTTAGTTGTACCACAGCAGGAAGTTTATTAGCTGTGAGGTATAAGATTCTGGAAAATTACATTAAATCTTAAATTTGAGGAAACAGCCAGACTTCACTTAAAATTCAGACCACCTCAAGGAAATCTAGGTTAAACCTCTTACTGCACGTCACATTATTGAACAATGATGGGCAACCAAATTTCTAAGGCTTAGAAATAAATCTTTTAGGATAACTATAAAATATAGCATCCAAACTGGAAATTCTTCTGAGATTGAATGGGATATACTATCAGTAATGGATAAGTCATACTAGTTAATAATTTCCCTCATAAGTGTTACATGTGGCCACCTTATAAACCTTGCACAAATTTTTCTGTTTAGAGATAGCCTTTAGGAATAAAGGATTATACTACTGACTTCATAACAAGATTCTAGATCCAGTCTGAGGTGATGGATTCTACCCATGAAAAATATCAGAGGACAGAACCAAAAATCAGATGATCTCAAGGCATCATTTTATCTCTAACATTATAAGCCCAGCAGAGTTGTTATTTCTTCCCTGCACTCAATTCTCGTATCCCTTTCTCTCTTTTTGAATCCTGTGAATTACATGGATTTCAGCAGACTGGGGTTCACATTGGGGTTCTGCTGTTTACTAGCTGAGGGACTTTGGGTAGATAACTAATGTCTCTGAGAAACTCCTTTTAGATGTGGGTGATGATACGGGTCTCACAGGACTGATGTGTTAGGATGTCCTACAGGCACTGTATTATGTGCTATACATGGACCCCTGCAGATCCCTAGCTCTTTCCTGCTGTTGTAAAGATCTCTGTATTTAAATCCTGAATTTGATCTACTCTCCTTGGAGTAAACACAGAGTTCCAGGGTCTATGATTTTGACATTAGTGGCTGATACCCTTCCAAACATATATTAATTGTTCTCTTCCATTCCTCATCCACTGCCACATGGAATCTAGACCTAGCTTTGCCCCTCTCTCTGCCATGTCTCTCCAACATATTGAGTTCATCACAAGTCCTTTAAATTCTACTGCCTAAATAAGTACAGAATTTAGCCTTTCTCCTCTTTATTCTATTTTTTTTTTTCAGATCCTCATTTTGGGTTTTCTTCCATCCAGTTTCTTTATAATAGTGTTCTAACTTGTTTCCCTCACTTCATGTTTACAAGCTAACAATTCAATCTACTGGGTCAATTCTATGTATTAAAATCCGATACTAGTTTTAAAAAGCTTTCTGTATAAACCCATGCTCCTCAGCATAGTATACCCTTCACGGTGGAGACCTTGCCTACACCCCCACCCTGTCTTTGTGCATGTAAACATTAGCTTTATTATCTCCATGTTGAAATTCCTCTAGTTTCCCAGATTCACTGTGTCCATTTATACCTCATCTCTTAAAAATCCTGTGTTCCTGGCATTGAAAAATCTTCCTTCTAGTCTGTGTGGAAATCTCTATTCATTTCTCTAGACCCAATTCACAGGAACACATCTTTATTACCACTTTCTGAATGTAGCCCTCTTCCCCTCCCCCCTCCTTAGGTCCACTCTTTTATTGAAGCCTTATTTTCATTAGTTGCTTGTGAGTCCATCTGCCCTAACAGTCTATAAGCTCCCTGAGACCAAGGTCCAAAAATAATTATGGAATTAATGTATGATTCAAGCTTCACTTTAAGAATTTGAGACTAAGGTAGAATAATAGTTTATTTAAGAAGTTGGTTTGTTGTAAGTGCTAGTTTTTTTTTTTTTGAAAATATATACTGAGGTTTTATTTTGAATTTCCCTGATTACTTATTTATTATGTTAATCACCATACATTACATTAGTTTTTGATGTAGTGTTCCATGATTCATTGTTTGCGTATAACACCCAGTGCTCCATTCAATACATGCCTTCTTTAATACCCACCACCAGGCTAACCCATCCCCCCACCTTCCTCACCTCTAGAACACTCAGTTTATTTCTCAGAGTCCATGACCTCTCATGGACTCTGAGAAATCACCAATTTCCCCCCTTCATTTTTCCCTTCCTACTACCTTCTTTTTTTAACATATAATGTATTATTTCAGAGGTACAGGTCTGTGATTCAACAGTCTTACACAATTCACAGTGCTCAACATAGCACATACCCTCCCCAATGTCTATCACCCAGCTACCCCATCCCTCCCACCTCCCAACCACTCCAGCAACTCTGTTTGTTTCCTGAGATTAAGAATTCCTCATATCAGTGAGATCATATGATACATGTCTTTCTCTGATTGACTTATTTTGCTCAGCATAATACCCTCCAGTTCCATCCACATCATTGCAAATGGCAAGATTTCATTCCTTTTGATGGCTGTATAATATTCCATTGTATGTGTGCGTGTGTATACACACACACACACACACACACACACACCACGTCTTCTTTATCCATTCATCTGTTGATGGACATCTTGGCTCTTTCCATAGTTTGGCTATTGTGGACATTGCTGCTATAAACATTGGGGTGCATGTACCCCTTCAGATCACTACATTTGTATCTTTGGGGTAAATACCCAGGGGTGCAATTGCTGGGTCATACGGTAGCTCTATTTTCAACTTTTTGAGGAAACTCCATACTGTTTTCCAGAGTGGCTGCACCAGCTTGCATTCTCACCAACAGTGTAGGAGGGTTCCCCTTTCTCCGCAACCCCGCCAACATCTGTCATTTCCTGACTTGTTAATTTTAGCCATTCTGACTGGTGTGAGGTGGTATCTCATGGAGGTTTTCATTTGATTTCCCTGATGCCGAGTGATGTTGAGCACTTTTTCATGTGTCTGTTGGCCATTTGGATGTCTTCTTTGGAAATGTGTCTGTTCATGTCTCTGCCCATTTCGTGATTGGATTATTTGTTCTTTGGGTGTTGAGTTTGATAAGTTCTTTATAGATTTTGGGTACTAGCTCTTTATCTGATATGTCATTTGCAAATATCTATGAAATAGAAACCAAAAGAACAGGAGAACAGATCAATGAAACTAGGAGCTGGGTCTTTGAAAGAATTACTAAGATTGATAAACCCCTGGCCAGACTTATCAAAAAGAAAAGAGAAATGACCCAAATTAATAAAATCATGAATGAAAGAGGAGAGATCACAACCAACATCAAAGAAATACAAATAATCATAAGAACATATTATGAGCAACTATATGCCAGCAAATTAGGTAATCTGGAAGAAATGGATGCATTCCTAAAATGTATAAGCTACCAAAACTGAACCAGGAAGAAATAGAAAACCTGAACAGACCTATAACCACTAAGGAAATTGAAGAAGTCATATCAAAAATCTCCCAACAAACAAGAGCCCAGGGCCAGATGGTTTCCCAGGGGAATACTACTAAAATTTAAAGAAGAATACCTATTCTTCTGAAACTTTTCCAAAAAAGAGAAATGGAAGGAGAACTTCCAAACTCATTTTATGAGGACCATTACCCTGATCCCCAAACCAAAGACCCCATCAAAAAGGAGAATTACAGACCAATATCCCTGATGAACATGGATGCAAAAATTCCCACCAAAATAGTAGCCAATAGGATCCACCAGTGTAGTAAAGGAATTATTCACCACAACCAAGTGGGATTTACCCCTGGACTGCAAGTTTGGTTCAACATCCGCAAATCAATCAATGTGATACAATACATTAATAAAAGTTAGAACAAGAACCATATGACCTTCACAGCATCTTTTCTTGATCAAAACTCTTCAGAGTATAGGGATAGAGGGTACATACCTCAATACCATAAAAGCCATCTATGAAAAACCTACAGCGAATATCTTTCTCAATGGGGAAAAGCTGAGAGCTTTTCCCCTAAGGTCAGGAACATGGCAGGGATGTCCACTATCACTACCTCTATTTAACATAGTACTAGAAGTCCTAGCCACAGCAATCAGACAACAAAAAGAAATCAAAGGCATCCGAATCGGCAAAGAAGAAGTCAAACTCTCACTCTTTGCAGATGATATGATATTTATGTGGAAAACCCAAAAGACTCCACCCCAAAACTGCTAGAACTCAAACAGGAATTCAGTAACATGGCAGGATATAAAATCAATGCACAGAAATCAGTGACATTCCTATACACCAACAACAAGACAGAAGAAAGAGAAATTAAGGAGTTGATCCCATTTCCAATTGCACTCAAAACCATAAGATACCTAGGAATAAATTTAACCAAAGAGGCAAAGGATCTGTACTCAGAATACTATAAAATACTCATGAAAGAAATTGAGGAAGACACAAAGAAATGGAAAAACGTTCCATGCTTATGGACTGGAAGGACAAATATTGTGAAGATGTCAATGCTACCTAGAGCAATCTACACATTTAATGCAATCCCTATCAAAATACCCTATCAAAATTCTTTTTCAAAGAAATGGAGCAAATAATCCTAAAATTTGTTTGGAACCAGAAAAGACCCCAAATAGCCAGAGGAATGTTGAAAAAGAAAAGCAACGCTGGCAGCATCACAATTCCGGACTTCAAACTCTATTACAAAGCTGTCATCAGCAAGACAGTATGGTACTGGCACAAAACAGACACATAGATCCATGGAACAGAATAGAGAGCCCAGAAACGGACCCTCAACTCTATGGTCAACTCATCTTTGACAAAGCAGGAAAGAATGTCTAATGGAAAAAGACAATCTCTTCAACAAATGGTGTTGGGAAAATTGGACAGCCACATGCAGAAGAAGGAAACTGGACCATTTCCTTACACCACACACAAAAATAGACTCCAAATTGTTGAAAGACCTAAATGTGAAACAGGAGTCCATCAAAATCCTAAAGCAGAACATAGGCAGCAACCTCTTCGACCTCAACCGCAGCAACTTCTTCCTAGAAACATTGCCAAAGGCAAGGGAAGCAAGGGCAAAAATGAACTACTGGGACTTCATCAAGATAAAAAGCTTTTGCACAGCAAAAGAAACAGTCAACAAAACCAAAAGACAACCAACAGAATGGGAGAAGGTATTTGCAAATTTTTTATTATTTTTTAAACATAATAACCCAAATATCTAAAATAACATCACAGAAATAGAAATAGCACTTCTTCACCCTCTATGCAACAGCCATATATGGAAAGCAAGGATAAAACTATCTGTGTAAACATCAGGGTTGTATACATAGAAAATTCTAAGCAAGCTGCAGTTATAAAAACTAGTGATTTTGGCAAGGTTGGAGAATATAAGATCAGTATTTCAAAAATAAATTCCATCTCTAATTCTGAGAAACAAAAACTTGGAAAGTAAAATTTTCTTTTTAATTTATTTTAAGATTTTTTATTTGAGAGAGAGAGAGAGAGAGCCCAAGCAGGAGAAGTGGCAGGCAGAGGGAGAATCAGGCTTTCTGCTGAGCAAGGAGCCCGATGGGGGACTCAATCCCATGACCTGTGCCTAAGGCAGACAATTAACTGATTGAGCCACCCAGGCGTCTGGAAAGTAAAATTTTCTCAAGTACAATTTACAACAGCATTCAAAACCATGAAACATTTAGAAATGAATTTAACAAATACTTGGCAAAAACTATACACTACAAACTACAACAAAAATAAATGCAAAGAGAAATCAAAGAAAACTTAAATGGAAAGATATTTCATGTTCTTTGCTGAGAATGCTCATTATTTTTAAGATGACAACCAACCAGCAATTGATCAAGAGATTTAATGTGTTAACAAGCATAATTCCAGCAGACATTTTTAGCACTTGTAGAAATTTATATGGAAATTCAAAGGACCTCAGCAATAAAATGAAATAACCACTGATAGAGTCAACAACATTATGGTGAGTCAGAGAAGCTGGAGTCCAAGAGTTTGTGAAGATATCAATGCTACCTAGAGCAATCTACACATTTAATGCAATCCCTATCAAAAAACCATCAACTTTTTTGATATATAAGAAAATCAAGAACAGGTACGATTCATCCATAGTGATTGAAAGTTCCTCAGTGATTGCCCACAGCATAGGGTTAGGGATTGATTATAAAGGGACAAGAGGGAATGTTTTGCAATGATGGAAATATTCTACATTTTTATTGAGTTGGTTACACAAATGTGTGTCCATTTGACAAAACAAATTGTACACTTCAAATGGGTTTGTCCTGCTGTATATAGTGTATATGCCCAGCCTTGTGGTTTTCCTATATCCACACTTTCTAAGCAGTCCCTTTTGTGTAAACAAACCTCTTCAATTCTCCTGTTTTGTAATGCTATCTGTTTCCTGCCCAGTCCCTGACTGAAATAGTGGCTTATACCTTTAGGCCAGTTTAGTCACTAGGTATTTGTGAAAGAAGGGGGATTCCTGAAGTGTCTTGTGAAAAAAAAAAAAAGTGCCTAGTGAAAATCAGGGCTCACCTGTGGAGTACGGTTTGTGGAGCTCCCTCTAGCAAAGTACTGAGCCTTCCAAGCATCAGCTCTAAAGTCCAAAGAACTTAATGTACAGGATGTATATTACAACACATAAAATTCTGTAACTTCTTCAAATGAAATGGCTCTTTCTCAGAAAAATAGGACATTGTAAGGAAAAAGGAAATTTAAAAAAATCCTTACCTATGTATTTAATCTAAAAACAGTCTCTTGGTACCATATATGATGACAACAGCATTTTTTTGAAATCCTCCAAAGTATACAGATCATATTCTCTCATATATTTATACTCCCTCTATACTATTTATATATTAGGAGATCTTATCTTTTGCCAAATGTGAACTTGGAATTAACAGTCACCTTTGTGGCTATGAGCTAAATGATTGTATTTTTCCCATTTTTCTTCTTTTAGCATCCTGTAGTTTTATGTCTGAGAATTCTATCATTAGAAAAACTCTCCATTAACATGTTGTATACTTCTCAAATACAAATGCTTCTCAAGTGCAAATCTATTAAGTCACTATCAGACATGTGTATTATGTTAGTGACAAGCTTTTCTTCTTTCTTTCTAAACAGGTGAGAGCAAGGTCTTATCTGAAGGAGACAGGAGCCCATTTTGTTAACATTCAATTTTTAAACAGTATTTATAGAGCTCCTACTATATAACATGTACTCTGCTAGGCATAGGAGTGTAGTGATTAAAAAAATTTTTAAAAAAAGGATACGTCCTTGCTGATATGAAGCTTACAGCCTTGTGGGAGAGGAGATAGGTATCAAAAACATCACATAAAAGACAGAGATTCATAAACAGTGAAATGTTCCTTGGAGGAAAAGCAGTGCCACTATGAAAGAGAACAGGATGACCTAATATAAACTATAGGACAGGGGAATGCTTCTTGGAAGAATGGCCCCATAAGCAGAGATCTAAGGTATGGACAGGAGTTGGTGAGGAGAGGTGTAGGCGTGTCAAAGAGCACTCCAGGTAATGAGAACAGCAAACTTAAAGCCCCAACACTGGAAAGGAGAATCATCGCATTCAAGGAAACAAAACAGGCCAGAATGGTGGGCAGTGGAGTGAAAGGAAAGAAGAGGGGTATTAGATAGGCTGAGGAGGCAGTCTGGGCCTTCCAATTCACATTCAGCATATTGAATTTTAATTCTAAGTGGAATGGAACACCATTATGTACAGAGAAAGACCCTGGAAACACCAGGAGTCAATTGAGCCAACCATCAAAATTGACAAGAGAGTTAGTAAGGTGGCCAGTAAGATGCAAAATGCTAAAATAATCAATAGCTTTTCTACACAGAGAAAATCCCATACTCAGGAAGAGGCTGGATTCTGAAAAGTTGTTCATAATTCTATTAGTGTAAATGCAAAATGACTAAGAGAAATTTAAGCTTGTGCCAATGCCATGTGTTTCACCAAATGGGCTTGTGAATTAGTCCATCAAAGCTGTTTAATGTTAAGGGCAGTAAGTCAGAGAAAGACAAATACCATAGGATTTCACTCATATGTGGAATTTTTTTT